>NC_134932.1:0-313224 GCF_051020765.1 Lasioglossum baleicum
ATCGTCGAATCTGACATAAGTTCGAATAAATCGTGATCGTGCTTGCCGATTCGGAGTTTCTGTGCCAATTTCGAATATTTGCATGTAAACCCACTGATCTAGCACGCGAAACAGCGACTCCGCAGAGATATACACTTCTGAAACGAAGAATCGTCAAATCTGAAATAAGCTCGAATAAATCGTGATTGTGCTTGCCGAATCGGAGTTTCTGTGCCAATCTCGCTTCGTTGCATGCAAATGCAGTGATCTAGCACGCGAAACAGCGATTCCGTACAGAAACACACTTCTGAAACGAAGAATCGTCGAATCTGACATAAGGTCGAATAAATCGTGATCGTGCTTGCCGGATCGGAGTTTCTGTGCCAATTTCGCATAATTGCATGCAAACGCACTGATCTATCACGCGAAACTGCGATTCCGCACAGAGATACTCTTCTGAAACGAAGAATCGTCGAATCTGACATAACTTCGAATAAATCGTGATCGTGCTTGCCTATTCGGAGTTTCTGTGCCAATTTCGAATATTTGCATGAAAACCCAGTGATCTAGCACGCGAAACAGCGACTCCGCAGAGATATACACTTCTGAAACGAAGAATCGTCAAATCTGAAATAAGCTCGAATAAATCGTGATCGTGCTTGCCGAATCGGAGTTTCTGTGCCAATTTCTCATCGTTGCATGCAAATCCACTGATCTAGCACGCGAAACAGCGATTCCGCACAGAAATACACTTTATGAAACGAAGAATCGTCGAACTGACATAAGGTCGAATAAATCGTGATCGTGCTTGCCGAATCGGAGTATCTGTGCCAATTTCAAATATTTGCATGCAAACCCAGTGATCTAGCACGCGAAACAGCGACTCCGCAGAGAAATACACTTCTGAAACGAAGAATCGTCGAATCTGAAATAAGCTCGAATAAATCGTGATCGTGCTTGCCGAAACAGAGTTTCTGTGCCAAGTTCGCTTCGTTGCATGCAAATGCACTGATCAATCACGCGAAACAGCGATTCCGCACAGAAACACACTTCTGAAACGAAGAATCGTCGAATCTGACATAAGTTCGAATAAATCGTGATCGTGCTTGCCGATTCGGACTTTCTGTGCCAATTTCGCTTCGTTGCATGCAAATGCACTGATCTATCACGCGGAACAGCGATTCCGCACAGAAAAACACTTCTGAAACGAAGAATCGTCGAATCTGACATAAGTTCGATTAAATCGTGATCGTGCTTGCCTAATCGAAGTTTCTGTGACAATGTCGCATGTTTGCATGGAAATGCACTGATCTATCACGCGGAACAGCGATTCCGCACATAAATACACTTCTGAAACGAAGAATCGTCGAATCTGACATAAGGTCGAATAAATCGTGATCGTGCTTGCCGAATCGGAGTTTCTGTGCCAATTTCGCATAATTGCATGCAAACGCACTGATCTATCACGCGAAACAGCGATTCCGCACAGAAATACACTTCTGAAACGAAGAATCGTCGAATCTGAAATAAGCTCGAATAAATCGTGATCGTGCTTGCCGAATCGGAGTTTCTGTGCCAATTTCGCTTCGTTGCATGCAAATGCACTGATCTAGCACGCGAAACAGCGATTCCGCACAGAAACACACTTCTGAAATGAAGAATCGTCGAATCTGACATAAGTTCGAATAAATCGTGATCGTGCTTGCCGATTCGGAGTTTCTGTGCCAATTTCGAATATTTGCATGTAAACCCACTGATCTAGCACGCGAAACAGCGACTCCGCAGAGATATACACTTCTGAAACGAAGAATCGTCAAATCTGAAATAAGCTCGAATAAATCGTGATTGTGCTTGCCGAATCGGAGTTTCTGTGCCAATCTCGCTTCGTTGCATGCAAATGCAGTGATCTAGCACGCGAAACAGCGATTCCGTACAGAAACACACTTCTGAAACGAAGAATCGTCGAATCTGACATAAGGTCGAATAAATCGTGATCGTGCTTGCCGGATCGGAGTTTCTGTGCCAATTTCGCATAATTGCATGCAAACGCACTGATCTATCACGCGAAACTGCGATTCCGCACAGAGATACTCTTCTGAAACGAAGAATCGTCGAATCTGACATAACTTCGAATAAATCGTGATCGTGCTTGCCTATTCGGAGTTTCTGTGCCAATTTCGAATATTTGCATGAAAACCCAGTGATCTAGCACGCGAAACAGCGACTCCGCAGAGATATACACTTCTGAAACGAAGAATCGTCAAATCTGAAATAAGCTCGAATAAATCGTGATCGTGCTTGCCGAATCGGAGTTTCTGTGCCAATTTCTCATCGTTGCATGCAAATCCACTGATCTAGCACGCGAAACAGCGATTCCGCACAGAAATACACTTTATGAAACGAAGAATCGTCGAACTGACATAAGGTCGAATAAATCGTGATCGTGCTTGCCGAATCGGAGTATCTGTGCCAATTTCAAATATTTGCATGCAAACCCAGTGATCTAGCACGCGAAACAGCGACTCCGCAGAGAAATACACTTCTGAAACGAAGAATCGTCGAATCTGAAATAAGCTCGAATAAATCGTGATCGTGCTTGCCGAAACAGAGTTTCTGTGCCAAGTTCGCTTCGTTGCATGCAAATGCACTGATCAATCACGCGAAACAGCGATTCCGCACAGAAACACACTTCTGAAACGAAGAATCGTCGAATCTGACATAAGTTCGAATAAATCGTGATCGTGCTTGCCGATTCGGAGTTTCTGTGCCAATTTCGCTTCGTTGCATGCAAATGCACTGATCTATCACGCGGAACAGCGATTCCGCACAGAAAAACACTTCTGAAACGAAGAATCGTCGAATCTGAAATAAGTTCGAATAAATCGTGATCGTGCCTTCAGAATCGGAGTTCCTGTGCCAATTTCGCTTCGTTGCATGCAAATGCTCTGATCTAGCACGCGAAACAGCAATTCCGCACAGAAATACACTTCTGAAACGAAGAATCGTCGAATCTGAAATAAGCTGGAATAAATCGTGATCGTGCTTGCCGAATCGGAGTTTCTGTGCCAATTTCGCTTCGTTGCATGGAAATGCACTGATCTATCACGCGGAACAGCGATTCCGCACATAAATACACTTCTGAAACGAAGAATCGTCGAATCTGACATAAGGTCGAATAAATCGTGATCGTGCTTGCCGAATCGGAGTTTCTGTGCCAATTTCGCATAATTGCATGCAAACGCACTGATCTATCACGCGAAACAGCGATTCCGCACAGAAATACACTTCTGAAACGAAGAATCGTCGAATCTGAAATAAGCTCGAATAAATCGTGATCGTGCTTGCCGAATCGGAGTTTCTGTGCCAATTTCGCTTCGTTGCATGCAAATGCACTGATCTAGCACGCGAAACAGCGATTCCGCACAGAAACACACTTCTGAAACGAAGAATCGTCGAATCTGACATAAGTACGAATAAATCGTGATCGTGCTTGCCGAATCGGACTTTCTGTGCCAATTTCGCATCGTTGCATGCAAATGCACTGATCTAGCACGCGAATCAGCGATTCCGCACAGAAACACACTTCTGAAACGAAGAATCGTCGAATCTGACATAAGTTCGAATAAATCGCGATCGTGCTTGCCGATTCGGAGTTTCTGTGCCAATTTCTCATCGTTGCATGCAAATCCACTGATCTAGCACGCGAAACAGCGATTCCGCACAGAAATACACTTCTGAAACGAAGAATCGTCGAATCTGACATAAGGTCGAATAAATCGTGATCGTGCTTGCCGAATCGGAGTTTCTGTGCCAATTTCGCATAATTGCATGCAAACGCACTGATCTATCACGCGAAACAGCGATTCCGCACAGAAATACACTTCTGAAACGAAGAATCGTCGAATCTGACATAAGGTCGAATAAATCGTGATCGTGCTTGCCGATTCGCAGTTTCTGTGCCAATTTCGAATATTTGCATGCAAACCCAGTGATCTAGCACGCGAAACAGCGACTCCGCAGAGATATACACTTCTGAAACGAAGAATCGTCAAATCTGAAATAAGCTCGAATAAATCGTGATCGTGCTTGCCGAATCGGAGTTTCTGTGCCAATTTCTCATCGTTGCATGCAAATGCACTGATCTAGCACGCGAAACAGCGATTCCGCACAGAAATACACTTCTGAAACGAAGAATCGTCGAATCTGACATAAGGTCGAATAAATCGTGATCGTGCTTGCCGACTCGGAGTTTCTGTGCCAATTTCGCATAATTGCATGCAAACGCACTGATCTATCACGCGAAACAGCGATTCCGCACAGAAATACACTTCTGAAACGAAGAATCGTCGAATCTGACATAAGTTCGAATAAATCGTGATCGTGCTTGCCGATTCGTAGTTTCTGTGCCAACTTCGAATATTTGCATGCAAACCCAGTGATCTAGCACGCGAAACAGCGACTCCGCAGAGAAATACACTTCTGAAGCGAAGAATCGTCGAATCTGACATAAGTTCGATTAAATCGTGATCGTGCTTGCCTAATCGAAGTTTCTGTGACAATGTCGCATGTTTGCATGGAAATGCACTGATCTATCACGCGGAACAGCGATTCCGCACATAAATACACTTCTGAAACGAAGAATCGTCGAATCTGACATAAGGTCGAATAAATCGTGATCGTGCTTGCCGAATCGGAGTTTCTGTGCCAATTTCAAATATTTGCATGCAAACCCAGTGATCTAGCACGCGAAACAGCGACTCCGCAGAGAAATACACTTCTGAAACGAAGAATCGTCGAATCTGAAATAAGCTCGAATAAATCGTGATCGTTCTTGCCGAAACAGAGTTTCTGTGCCATGTTCGCTTCGTTGCATGCAAATGCACTGATCAATCACGCGAAACAGCGATTCCGCACAGAAACACACTTCTGAAACGAAGAATCGTCGAATCTGACATAACTTCGAATAAATCGTGATCGTGCTTGCCGATTCGGAGTTTCTGTGCCAATTTCGAATATTTGCATGTAAACCCACTGATCTAGCACGCGAAACAGCGACTCCGCAGAGATATACACTTCTGAAACGAAGAATCGTCAAATCTGAAATAAGCTCGAATAAATCGTGATTGTGCTTGCCGAATCGGAGTTTCTGTGCCAATCTCGTTTCGTTGCATGCAAATGCACTGATCTAGCACGCGAAACAGCGATTCCGCACAGAAACACACTTCTGAAACGAAGAATCGTCGAATCTGACATAAGGTCGAATAAATCGTGATCGTGCTTGCCGGATCGGAGTTTCTGTGCCAATTTCGCATAATTGCATGCAAACGCACTGATCTATCACGCGAAACTGCGATTCCGCACAGAGATACTCTTCTGAAACGAAGAATCGTCGAATCTGACATAACTTCGAATAAATCGTGATCGTGCTTGCCGATTCGCAGTTTCTGTGCCAATTTCGAATATTTGCATGCAAACCCAGTGATCTAGCACGCGAAACAGCGATTCCGCACAGAAATACACTTCTGAAACGAAGAATCGTCGAATCTGACATAAGGTCGAATAAATCGTGATCGTGCTTGCCGAATCGGAGTTTCTGTGCCAATTTCGCATAATTGCATGCAAACGCACTGATCTATCACGCGAAACTGCGATTCCGCACAGAAATACACTTCTGAAACGAAGAATCGTCGAATCTGACATAAGCTCGAATGAATCGTGATCGTACTTTCCTAATCGAAGTTTCTGTGCCAATGTCGCATGTTTGCATGGAAATGCACTGATCTATCACGCGGAACAGCGATTCCGCACATAAACACAATTCTGAAACGAAGAATCGTCGAATCTGACATAAGTTCGAATAAATCGTGATCGTGCTTGCCGATTCGGAGTTTCTGTGCCAACTTCGAATATTTGCATGCAAACCCAGTGATCTAGCACGCGAAACAGCGACTCCGCAGAGAAATACACTTCTGAAGCGAAGAATCGTCGAATCTGACATAAGTTCGATTAAACCGTGATCGTGCTTGCCGATTCGGAGTTTCTGTGCCAATTTCGAATATTTGCATGCAAACCCAGTGATCTAGCACGCGAAACAGCGATTCCGCACAGAAATACACTTCTGAAACGAAGATTCGTCGAATCTGACATAAGCTCGAATGAATCGTGATCGTGCTTGCCTAATCGAAGTTTCTGTGACAATGTCGCATGTTTGCATGGAAATGCACTGATCTATCACGCGGAACAGCGATTCCGCACATAAATACACTTCTGAAACGAAGAATCGTCGAATCTGACATAAGGTCGAATAAATCGTGATCGTGCTTGCCGAATCGGAGTTTCTGTGTCAATTTCAAATATTTGTATGCAAACCCAGTGATCTAGCACGCGAAACAGCGACTCCGCAGAGAAATGCACTTCTGACACGAAGAATCGTCGAATCTGAAATAAGCTCGAATAAATCGTGATCGTTCTTGCCGAAACAGAGTTTCTGTGCCATGTTCGCTTCGTTGCATGCAAATGCACTGATCAATCACACGAAACAGCGATTCCGCACAGAAACACACTTCTGAAACGAAGAATCGTCGAATCTGACATAAGTTCGAATAAATCGCGATCGTGCTTGCCGATTCGGAGTTTCTGTGCCAATTTCTCATCGTTGCATGCAAATCCACTGATCTAGCACGCGAAACAGCGATTCCGCACAGAAATACACTTCTGAAACGAAGAATCGTCGAATCTGACATAAGGTCGAATAAATCGTGATCGTGCTTGCCGAATCGGAGTTTCTGTGCCAATTTCGCATAATTGCATGCAAACGCACTGATCTATCACGCGAAACAGCGATTCCGCACAGAAATACACTTCTGAAACGAAGAATCGTCGAATCTGACATAAGGTCGAATAAATCGTGATCGTGCTTGCCGATTCGCAGTTTCTGTGCCAATTTCGAATATTTGCATGCAAACCCAGTGATCTAGCACGCGAAACAGCGACTCCGCAGAGATATACACTTCTGAAACGAAGAATCGTCAAATCTGAAATAAGCTCGAATAAATCGTGATCGTGCTTGCCGAATCGGAGTTTCTGTGCCAATTTCTCATCGTTGCATGCAAATGCACTGATCTAGCACGCGAAACAGCGATTCCGCACAGAAATACACTTCTGAAACGAAGAATCGTCGAATCTGACATAAGGTCGAATAAATCGTGATCGTGCTTGCCGAATCGGAGTTTCTGTGCCAATTTCGCATAATTGCATGCAAACGCACTGATCTATCACGCGAAACAGCGATTCCGCACAGAAATACACTTCTGAAACGAAGAATCGTCGAATCTGACATAAGTTCGAATAAATCGTGATCGTGCTTGCCGATTCGTAGTTTCTGTGCCAACTTCGAATATTTGCATGCAAACCCAGTGATCTAGCACGCGAAACAGCGACTCCGCAGAGATATACACTTCTGAAACGAAGAATCGTCAAATCTGAAATAAGCTCGAATAAATCGTGATCGTGCTTGCCGAATCGGAGTTTCTGTGCCAATTTCTCATCGTTGCATGCAAATGCACTGATCTAGCACGCGAAACAGCGATTCCGCACAGAAATACACTTCTGAAACGAAGAATCGTCGAATCTGACATAAGGTCGAATAAATCGTGATCGTGCTTGCCGAATCGGAGTTTCTGTGCCAATTTCGCATAATTGCATGCAAACGCACTGATCTATCACGCGAAACAGCGATTCCGCACAGAAATACACTTCTGAAACGAAGAATCGTCGAATCTGACATAAGTTCGAATAAATCGTGATCGTGCTTGCCGATTCGTAGTTTCTGTGCCAACTTCGAATATTTGCATGCAAACCCAGTGATCTAGCACGCGAAACAGCGACTCCGCAGAGAAATACACTTCTGAAGCGAAGAATCGTCGAATCTGACATAAGTTCGATTAAATCGTGATCGTGCTTGCCTAATCGAAGTTTCTGTGACAATGTCGCATGTTTGCATGGAAATGCACTGATCTATCACGCGGAACAGCGATTCCGCACATAAATACACTTCTGAAACGAAGAATCGTCGAATCTGACATAAGGTCGAATAAATCGTGATCGTGCTTGCCGAATCGGAGTTTCTGTGCCAATTTCGCATAATTGCATGCAAACGCACTGATCTATCACGCGAAACAGCGATTCCGCACAGAAATACACTTCTGAAACGAAGAATCGTCGAATCTGACATAAGTTCGAATAAATCGTGATCGTGCTTGCCGATTCGTAGTTTCTGTGCCAACTTCGAATATTTGCATGTAAACCCACTGATCTAGCACGCGAAACAGCGACTCCGCAGAGATATACACTTCTGAAACGAAGAATCGTCGAATCTGAAATAAGCTCGAATAAATCGTGATCGTTCTTGCCGAAACAGAGTTTCTGTGCCATGTTCGCTTCGTTGCATGCAAATGCACTGATCAATCACGCGAAACAGCGATTCCGCACAGAAACACACTTCTGAAACGAAGAATCGTCGAATCTGACATAAGCTCGAATAAATCGTGATTGTGCTTGCCGAATCGGAGTTTCTGTGCCAATCTCGTTTCGTTGCATGCAAATGCACTGATCTAGCACGCGAAACAGCGATTCCGCACAGAAACACACTTCTGAAACGAAGAATCGTCGAATCTGACATAAAGTCGAATAAATCGTGATCGTGCTTGCCGGATCGGAGTTTCTGTGCCAATTTCGCATAATTGCATGCATACGCACTGATCTATCACGCGAAACTGCGATTCCGCACAGAGATACTCTTCTGAAACGAAGAATCGTCGAATCTGACATAACTTCGAATAAATCGTGATCGTGCTTGCCGATTCGCAGTTTCTGTGCCAATTTCGAATATTTGCATGCATACCCAGTGATCTAGCACGCGAAACAGCGACTCCGCAGAGATATACACTTCTGAAACGAAGAATCGTCAAATCTGAAATAAACTCGAATAAATCGTGATCGTGCTTGCCGAATCGGAGTTTCTGTGCCAATTTCTCATCGTTGCATGCAAATGCACTGATCTAGCACGCGAAACAGCGATTCCGCACAGAAATACACTTCTGAAACGAAGAATCGTCGAATCTGACATAAGGTCGAATAAATCGTGATCGTGCTTGCCGAATCGGAGTTTCTGTGCCAATTTCGCATAATTGCATGCAAACGCACTGATCTATCACGCGAAACAGCGATTCCGCACAGAAATACACTTCTGAAACGAAGAATCGTCGAATCTGACATAAGTTCGAATAAATCGTGATCGTGCTTGCCGATTCGTAGTTTCTGTGCCAACTTCGAATATTTGCATGCAAACCCAGTGATCTAGCACGCGAAACAGCGACTCCGCAGAGAAATACACTTCTGAAGCGAAGAATCGTCGAATCTGACATAAGTTCGATTAAATCGTGATCGTGCTTGCCTAATCGAAGTTTCTGTGACAATGTCGCATGTTTGCATGGAAATGCACTGATCTATCACGCGGAACAGCGATTCCGCACATAAATACACTTCTGAAACGAAGAATCGTCGAATCTGACATAAGGTCGAATAAATCGTGATCGTGCTTGCCGAATCGGAGTTTCTGTGCCAATTTCGCATAATTGCATGCAAACGCACTGATCTATCACGCGAAACAGCGATTCCGCACAGAAATACACTTCTGAAACGAAGAATCGTCGAATCTGAAATAAGCTCGAATAAATCGTGATCGTGCTTGCCGAATCGGAGTTTCTGTGCCAATTTCGCTTCGTTGCATGCAAATGCACTGATCTAGCACGCGAAACAGCGATTCCGCACAGAAACACACTTCTGAAACGAAGAATCGTCGAATCTGACATAAGTTCGAATAAATCGTGATCGTGCTTGCCGATTCGGAGTTTCTGTGCCAATTTCGAATATTTGCATGTAAACCCACTGATCTAGCACGCGAAACAGCGACTCCGCAGAGATATACACTTCTGAAACGAAGAATCGTCAAATCTGAAATAAGCTCGAATAAATCGTGATTGTGCTTGCCGAATCGGAGTTTCTGTGCCAATCTCGCTTCGTTGCATGCAAATGCAGTGATCTAGCACGCGAAACAGCGATTCCGTACAGAAACACACTTCTGAAACGAAGAATCGTCGAATCTGACATAAGGTCGAATAAATCGTGATCGTGCTTGCCGGATCGGAGTTTCTGTGCCAATTTCGCATAATTGCATGCAAACGCACTGATCTATCAAGCGAAACTGCGATTCCGCACAGAGATACTCTTCTGAAACGAAGAATCGTCGAATCTGACATAACTTCGAATAAATCGTGATCGTGCTTGCCGATTCGGAGTTTCTGTGCCAATTTCGAATATTTGCATGAAAACCCAGTGATCTAGCACGCGAAACAGCGACTCCGCAGAGATATACACTTCTGAAACGAAGAATCGTCAAATCTGAAATAAGCTCGAATAAATCGTGATCGTGCTTGCCGAATCGGAGTTTCTGTGCCAATTTCTCATCGTTGCATGCAAATCCACTGATCTAGCACGCGAAACAGCGATTCCGCACAGAAATACACTTCTGAAACGAAGAATCGTCGAATCTGACATAAGGTCGAATAAATCGTGATCGTGCTTGCCGAATCGGAGTTTCTGTGCCAATTTCGCATAATTGCATGCAAACGCACTGATCTATCACGCGAAACAGCGATTCCGCACAGAAATACACTTCTGAAACGAAGAATCGTCGAATCTGACATAAGTTCGAATAAATCGTGATCGTGCTTGCCGATTCGTAGTTTCTGTGCCAACTTCGAATATTTGCATGTAAACCCACTGATCTAGCACGCGAAACAGCGACTCCGCAGAGATATACACTTCTGAAACGAAGAATCGTCGAATCTGAAATAAGCTCGAATAAATCGTGATCGTTCTTGCCGAAACAGAGTTTCTGTGCCATGTTCGCTTCGTTGCATGCAAATGCACTGATCAATCACGCGAAACAGCGATTCCGCACAGAAACACACTTCTGAAACGAAGAATCGTCGAATCTGACATAAGCTCGAATAAATCGTGATTGTGCTTGCCGAATCGGAGTTTCTGTGCCAATCTCGTTTCGTTGCATGCAAATGCACTGATCTAGCACGCGAAACAGCGATTCCGCACAGAAACACACTTCTGAAACGAAGAATCGTCGAATCTGACATAAAGTCGAATAAATCGTGATCGTGCTTGCCGGATCGGAGTTTCTGTGCCAATTTCGCATAATTGCATGCATACGCACTGATCTATCACGCGAAACTGCGATTCCGCACAGAGATACTCTTCTGAAACGAAGAATCGTCGAATCTGACATAACTTCGAATAAATCGTGATCGTGCTTGCCGATTCGCAGTTTCTGTGCCAATTTCGAATATTTGCATGCATACCCAGTGATCTAGCACGCGAAACAGCGACTCCGCAGAGATATACACTTCTGAAACGAAGAATCGTCAAATCTGAAATAAACTCGAATAAATCGTGATCGTGCTTGCCGAATCGGAGTTTCTGTGCCAATTTCTCATCGTTGCATGCAAATGCACTGATCTAGCACGCGAAACAGCGATTCCGCACAGAAATACACTTCTGAAACGAAGAATCGTCGAATCTGACATAAGGTCGAATAAATCGTGATCGTGCTTGCCGAATCGGAGTTTCTGTGCCAATTTCGCATAATTGCATGCAAACGCACTGATCTATCACGCGAAACAGCGATTCCGCACAGAAATACACTTCTGAAACGAAGAATCGTCGAATCTGACATAAGTTCGAATAAATCGTGATCGTGCTTGCCGATTCGTAGTTTCTGTGCCAACTTCGAATATTTGCATGCAAACCCAGTGATCTAGCACGCGAAACAGCGACTCCGCAGAGAAATACACTTCTGAAGCGAAGAATCGTCGAATCTGACATAAGTTCGATTAAATCGTGATCGTGCTTGCCTAATCGAAGTTTCTGTGACAATGTCGCATGTTTGCATGGAAATGCACTGATCTATCACGCGGAACAGCGATTCCGCACATAAATACACTTCTGAAACGAAGAATCGTCGAATCTGACATAAGGTCGAATAAATCGTGATCGTGCTTGCCGAATCGGAGTTTCTGTGCCAATTTCGCATAATTGCATGCAAACGCACTGATCTATCACGCGAAACAGCGATTCCGCACAGAAATACACTTCTGAAACGAAGAATCGTCGAATCTGAAATAAGCTCGAATAAATCGTGATCGTGCTTGCCGAATCGGAGTTTCTGTGCCAATTTCGCTTCGTTGCATGCAAATGCACTGATCTAGCACGCGAAACAGCGATTCCGCACAGAAACACACTTCTGAAACGAAGAATCGTCGAATCTGACATAAGTTCGAATAAATCGTGATCGTGCTTGCCGATTCGGAGTTTCTGTGCCAATTTCGAATATTTGCATGTAAACCCACTGATCTAGCACGCGAAACAGCGACTCCGCAGAGATATACACTTCTGAAACGAAGAATCGTCAAATCTGAAATAAGCTCGAATAAATCGTGATTGTGCTTGCCGAATCGGAGTTTCTGTGCCAATCTCGCTTCGTTGCATGCAAATGCAGTGATCTAGCACGCGAAACAGCGATTCCGTACAGAAACACACTTCTGAAACGAAGAATCGTCGAATCTGACATAAGGTCGAATAAATCGTGATCGTGCTTGCCGGATCGGAGTTTCTGTGCCAATTTCGCATAATTGCATGCAAACGCACTGATCTATCAAGCGAAACTGCGATTCCGCACAGAGATACTCTTCTGAAACGAAGAATCGTCGAATCTGACATAACTTCGAATAAATCGTGATCGTGCTTGCCGATTCGGAGTTTCTGTGCCAATTTCGAATATTTGCATGAAAACCCAGTGATCTAGCACGCGAAACAGCGACTCCGCAGAGATATACACTTCTGAAACGAAGAATCGTCAAATCTGAAATAAGCTCGAATAAATCGTGATCGTGCTTGCCGAATCGGAGTTTCTGTGCCAATTTCTCATCGTTGCATGCAAATCCACTGATCTAGCACGCGAAACAGCGATTCCGCACAGAAACACACTTCTGAAACGAAGAATCGTCGAATCTGACATAAGTTCGAATAAATCGTGATCGTGCTTGCCGAATCGGAGTTTCTGTGCCAATTTCTCATCGTTGCATGCAAATGCACTGATCTAGCACGCGAAACAGCGATTCCGCACAGAAATACACTTCTGAAACGAAGAATCGTCGAATCTGACATAAGGTCGAATAAATCGTGATCGTGCTTGCCGAATCGGAGTTTCTGTGCCAATTTCGCATAATTGCATGCAAACGCACTGATCTATCACGCGAAACAGCGATTCCGCACAGAAATACACTTCTGAAACGAAGAATCGTCGAATCTGACATAAGTTCGAATAAATCGTGATCGTGCTTGCCGATTCGTAGTTTCTGTGCCAACTTCGAATATTTGCATGCAAACCCAGTGATCTAGCACGCGAAACAGCGACTCCGCAGAGAAATACACTTCTGAAGCGAAGAATCGTCGAATCTGACATAAGTTCGATTAAATCGTGATCGTGCTTGCCTAATCGAAGTTTCTGTGACAATGTCGCATGTTTGCATGGAAATGCACTGATCTATCACGCGGAACAGCGATTCCGCACATAAATACACTTCTGAAACGAAGAATCGTCGAATCTGACATAAGGTCGAATAAATCGTGATCGTGCTTGCCGAATCGGAGTTTCTGTGCCAATTTCGCATAATTGCATGCAAACGCACTGATCTATCACGCGAAACAGCGATTCCGCACAGAAATACACTTCTGAAACGAAGAATCGTCGAATCTGAAATAAGCTCGAATAAATCGTGATCGTGCTTGCCGAATCGGAGTTTCTGTGCCAATTTCGCTTCGTTGCATGCAAATGCACTGATCTAGCACGCGAAACAGCGATTCCGCACAGAAACACACTTCTGAAACGAAGAATCGTCGAATCTGACATAAGTTCGAATAAATCGTGATCGTGCTTGCCGATTCGGAGTTTCTGTGCCAATTTCGAATATTTGCATGTAAACCCACTGATCTAGCACGCGAAACAGCGACTCCGCAGAGATATACACTTCTGAAACGAAGAATCGTCAAATCTGAAATAAGCTCGAATAAATCGTGATTGTGCTTGCCGAATCGGAGTTTCTGTGCCAATCTCGCTTCGTTGCATGCAAATGCAGTGATCTAGCACGCGAAACAGCGATTCCGTACAGAAACACACTTCTGAAACGAAGAATCGTCGAATCTGACATAAGGTCGAATAAATCGTGATCGTGCTTGCCGGATCGGAGTTTCTGTGCCAATTTCGCATAATTGCATGCAAACGCACTGATCTATCAAGCGAAACTGCGATTCCGCACAGAGATACTCTTCTGAAACGAAGAATCGTCGAATCTGACATAACTTCGAATAAATCGTGATCGTGCTTGCCGATTCGGAGTTTCTGTGCCAATTTCGAATATTTGCATGAAAACCCAGTGATCTAGCACGCGAAACAGCGACTCCGCAGAGATATACACTTCTGAAACGAAGAATCGTCAAATCTGAAATAAGCTCGAATAAATCGTGATCGTGCTTGCCGAATCGGAGTTTCTGTGCCAATTTCTCATCGTTGCATGCAAATCCACTGATCTAGCACGCGAAACAGCGATTCCGCACAGAAATACACTTCTGAAACGAAGAATCGTCGAATCTGACATAAGGTCGAATAAATCGTGATCGTGCTTGCCGAATCGGAGTTTCTGTGCCAATTTCGCATAATTGCATGCAAACGCACTGATCTATCACGCGAAACAGCGATTCCGCACAGAAATACACTTCTGAAACGAAGAATCGTCGAACTGACATAAGGTCGAATAAATCGTGATCGTGCTTGCCGAATCGGAGTTTCTGTGCCAATTTCAAATATTTGCATGCAAACCCAGTGATCTAGCACGCGAAACAGCGACTCCGCAGAGAAATACACTTCCGAAACGAAGAATCGTCGAATCTGAAATAAGCTCGAATAAATCGTGATCGTGCTTGCCGAAACAGAGTTTCTGTGCCAAGTTCGCTTCGTTGCATGCAAATGCACTGATCAATCACGCGAAACAGCGATTCCGCACAGAAACACACTTCTGAAACGAAGAATCGTCGAATCTGACATAAGTTCGAATAAATCGTGATCGTGCTTGCCGATTCGGAGTTTCTGTACCAATTTCGAATATTTGCATGTAAACCCACTGATCTAGCACGCGAAACAGCGACTCCGCAGAGATATACACTTCTGAAACGAAGAATCGTCAAATCTGAAATAAGCTCGAATAAATCGTGATTGTGCTTGCCGAATCGGAGTTTCTGTGCCAATTTCGCTTCGTTGCATGCAAATGCACTGATCTATCACGCGGAACAGCGATTCCGCACAGAAAAACACTTCTGAAACGAAGAATCGTCGAATCTGAAATAAGTTCGAATAAATCGTGATCGTGCTTGCAGAATCGGAGTTTCTGTGCCAATTTCGCTTCGTTGCATGCAAATGCTCTGATCTAGCACGCGAAACAGCAATTCCGCACAGAAATACACTTCTGAAACGAAGAATCGTCGAATCTGACATAAGGTCGAATAAATCGTGATCGTGCTTGCCGAATCGGAGTTTCTGTGCCAATTTCGCATAATTGCATGCAAACGCACTGATCTATCACGCGAAACAGCGATTCCGCACAGAAATACACTTCTGAAACGAAGAATCGTCGAATCTGAAATAAGCTCGAATAAATCGTGATCGTGCTTGCCGAATCGGAGTTTCTGTGCCAATTTCGCTTCGTTGCATGCAAATGCACTGATCTAGCACGCGAAACAGCGATTCCGCACAGAAACACACTTCTGAAACGAAGAATCGTCGAATCTGACATAAGTACGAATAAATCGTGATCGTGCTTGCCGAATCGGACTTTCTGTGCCAATTTCGCATCGTTGCATGCAAATGCACTGATCTAGCACGCGAATCAGCGATTCCGCACAGAAACACACTTCTGAAACGAAGAATCGTCGAATCTGACATAAGTTCGAATAAATCGCGATCGTGCTTGCCGATTCGGAGTTTCTGTGCCAATTTCTCATCGTTGCATGCAAATCCACTGATCTAGCACGCGAAACAGCGATTCCGCACAGAAATACACTTCTGAAACGAAGAATCGTCGAATCTGACATAAGGTCGAATAAATCGTGATCGTGCTTGCCGAATCGGAGTTTCTGTGCCAATTTCGCATAATTGCATGCAAACGCACTGATCTATCACGCGAAACAGCGATTCCGCACAGAAATACACTTCTGAAACGAAGAATCGTCGAATCTGACATAAGTTCGAATAAATCGTGATCGTGCTTGCCGATTCGTAGTTTCTGTGCCAACTTCGAATATTTGCATGCAAACCCAGTGATCTAGCACGCGAAACAGCGACTCCGCAGAGAAATACACTTCTGAAACGAAGAATCGTCGAATCTGACATAAGTTCGAATAAATCGTGATCGTGCTTGCCGAATCGGAGTTTCTGTGCCAATTTCTCATCGTTGCATGCAAATGCACTGATCTAGCACGCGAAACAGCGATTCCGCACAGAAATACACTTCTGAAACGAAGAATCGTCGAATCTGACATAAGGTCGAATAAATCGTGATCGTGCTTGCCGAATCGGAGTTTCTGTGCCAATTTCGCATAATTGCATGCAAACGCACTGATCTATCACGCGAAACAGCGATTCCGCACAGAAATACACTTCTGAAACGAAGAATCGTCGAATCTGACATAAGTTCGAATAAATCGTGATCGTGCTTGCCGATTCGTAGTTTCTGTGCCAACTTCGAATATTTGCATGCAAACCCAGTGATCTAGCACGCGAAACAGCGACTCCGCAGAGAAATACACTTCTGAAGCGAAGAATCGTCGAATCTGACATAAGTTCGATTAAATCGTGATCGTGCTTGCCTAATCGAAGTTTCTGTGACAATGTCGCATGTTTGCATGGAAATGCACTGATCTATCACGCGGAACAGCGATTCCGCACATAAATACACTTCTGAAACGAAGAATCGTCGAATCTGACATAAGGTCGAATAAATCGTGATCGTGCTTGCCGAATCGGAGTTTCTGTGCCAATTTCGCATAATTGCATGCAAACGCACTGATCTATCACGCGAAACAGCGATTCCGCACAGAAATACACTTCTGAAACGAAGAATCGTCGAATCTGAAATAAGCTCGAATAAATCGTGATCGTGCTTGCCGAATCGGAGTTTCTGTGCCAATTTCGCTTCGTTGCATGCAAATGCACTGATCTAGCACGCGAAACAGCGATTCCGCACAGAAACACACTTCTGAAACGAAGAATCGTCGAATCTGACATAAGTTCGAATAAATCGTGATCGTGCTTGCCGATTCGGAGTTTCTGTGCCAATTTCGAATATTTGCATGTAAACCCACTGATCTAGCACGCGAAACAGCGACTCCGCAGAGATATACACTTCTGAAACGAAGAATCGTCAAATCTGAAATAAGCTCGAATAAATCGTGATTGTGCTTGCCGAATCGGAGTTTCTGTGCCAATCTCGCTTCGTTGCATGCAAATGCAGTGATCTAGCACGCGAAACAGCGATTCCGTACAGAAACACACTTCTGAAACGAAGAATCGTCGAATCTGACATAAGGTCGAATAAATCGTGATCGTGCTTGCCGGATCGGAGTTTCTGTGCCAATTTCGCATAATTGCATGCAAACGCACTGATCTATCAAGCGAAACTGCGATTCCGCACAGAGATACTCTTCTGAAACGAAGAATCGTCGAATCTGACATAACTTCGAATAAATCGTGATCGTGCTTGCCGATTCGGAGTTTCTGTGCCAATTTCGAATATTTGCATGAAAACCCAGTGATCTAGCACGCGAAACAGCGACTCCGCAGAGATATACACTTCTGAAACGAAGAATCGTCAAATCTGAAATAAGCTCGAATAAATCGTGATCGTGCTTGCCGAATCGGAGTTTCTGTGCCAATTTCTCATCGTTGCATGCAAATCCACTGATCTAGCACGCGAAACAGCGACTCCGCAGAGATATACACTTCTGAAACGAAGAATCGTCAAATCTGAAATAAGCTCGAATAAATCGTGATTGTGCTTGCCGAATCGGAGTTTCTGTGCCAATCTCGCTTCGTTGCATGCAAATGCAGTGATCTAGCACGCGAAACAGCGATTCCGTACAGAAACACACTTCTGAAACGAAGAATCGTCGAATCTGACATAAGGTCGAATAAATCGTGATCGTGCTTGCCGGATCGGAGTTTCTGTGCCAATTTCGCATAATTGCATGCAAACGCACTGATCTATCAAGCGAAACTGCGATTCCGCACAGAGATACTCTTCTGAAACGAAGAATCGTCGAATCTGACATAACTTCGAATAAATCGTGATCGTGCTTGCCGATTCGGAGTTTCTGTGCCAATTTCGAATATTTGCATGAAAACCCAGTGATCTAGCACGCGAAACAGCGACTCCGCAGAGATATACACTTCTGAAACGAAGAATCGTCAAATCTGAAATAAGCTCGAATAAATCGTGATCGTGCTTGCCGAATCGGAGTTTCTGTGCCAATTTCTCATCGTTGCATGCAAATCCACTGATCTAGCGCGCGAAACAGCGATTCCGCACAGAAATACACTTCTGAAACGAAGAATCGTCGAATCTGACATAAGGTCGAATAAATCGTGATCGTGCTTGCCGAATCGGAGTTTCTGTGCCAATTTCGCATAATTGCATGCAAACGCACTGATCTATCACGCGAAACAGCGATTCCGCACAGAAATACACTTCTGAAACGAAGAATCGTCGAACTGACATAAGGTCGAATAAATCGTGATCGTGCTTGCCGAATCGGAGTTTCTGTGCCAATTTCAAATATTTGCATGCAAACCCAGTGATCTAGCACGCGAAACAGCGACTCCGCAGAGAAATACACTTCCGAAACGAAGAATCGTCGAATCTGAAATAAGCTCGAATAAATCGTGATCGTGCTTGCCGAAACAGAGTTTCTGTGCCAAGTTCGCTTCGTTGCATGCAAATGCACTGATCAATCACGCGAAACAGCGATTCCGCACAGAAACACACTTCTGAAACGAAGAATCGTCGAATCTGACATAAGTTCGAATAAATCGTGATCGTGCTTGCCGATTCGGAGTTTCTGTACCAATTTCGAATATTTGCATGTAAACCCACTGATCTAGCACGCGAAACAGCGACTCCGCAGAGATATACACTTCTGAAACGAAGAATCGTCAAATCTGAAATAAGCTCGAATAAATCGTGATTGTGCTTGCCGAATCGGAGTTTCTGTGCCAATTTCGCTTCGTTGCATGCAAATGCACTGATCTATCACGCGGAACAGCGATTCCGCACAGAAAAACACTTCTGAAACGAAGAATCGTCGAATCTGAAATAAGTTCGAATAAATCGTGATCGTGCTTGCAGAATCGGAGTTTCTGTGCCAATTTCGCTTCGTTGCATGCAAATGCTCTGATCTAGCACGCGAAACAGCAATTCCGCACAGAAATACACTTCTGAAACGAAGAATCGTCGAATCTGACATAAGGTCGAATAAATCGTGATCGTGCTTGCCGAATCGGAGTTTCTGTGCCAATTTCGCATAATTGCATGCAAACGCACTGATCTATCACGCGAAACAGCGATTCCGCACAGAAATACACTTCTGAAACGAAGAATCGTCGAATCTGAAATAAGCTCGAATAAATCGTGATCGTGCTTGCCGAATCGGAGTTTCTGTGCCAATTTCGCTTCGTTGCATGCAAATGCACTGATCTAGCACGCGAAACAGCGATTCCGCACAGAAACACACTTCTGAAACGAAGAATCGTCGAATCTGACATAAGTACGAATAAATCGTGATCGTGCTTGCCGAATCGGACTTTCTGTGCCAATTTCGCATCGTTGCATGCAAATGCACTGATCTAGCACGCGAATCAGCGATTCCGCACAGAAACACACTTCTGAAACGAAGAATCGTCGAATCTGACATAAGTTCGAATAAATCGCGATCGTGCTTGCCGATTCGGAGTTTCTGTGCCAATTTCTCATCGTTGCATGCAAATCCACTGATCTAGCACGCGAAACAGCGATTCCGCACAGAAATACACTTCTGAAACGAAGAATCGTCGAATCTGACATAAGGTCGAATAAATCGTGATCGTGCTTGCCGAATCGGAGTTTCTGTGCCAATTTCGCATAATTGCATGCAAACGCACTGATCTATCACGCGAAACAGCGATTCCGCACAGAAATACACTTCTGAAACGAAGAATCGTCGAATCTGACATAAGTTCGAATAAATCGTGATCGTGCTTGCCGATTCGTAGTTTCTGTGCCAACTTCGAATATTTGCATGCAAACCCAGTGATCTAGCACGCGAAACAGCGACTCCGCAGAGAAATACACTTCTGAAGCGAAGAATCGTCGAATCTGACATAAGTTCGATTAAATCGTGATCGTGCTTGCCTAATCGAAGTTTCTGTGACAATGTCGCATGTTTGCATGGAAATGCACTGATCTATCACGCGGAACAGCGATTCCGCACATAAATACACTTCTGAAACGAAGAATCGTCGAATCTGACATAAGGTCGAATAAATCGTGATCGTGCTTGCCGAATCGGAGTTTCTGTGCCAATTTCGCATAATTGCATGCAAACGCACTGATCTATCACGCGAAACAGCGATTCCGCACAGAAATACACTTCTGAAACGAAGAATCGTCGAATCTGAAATAAGCTCGAATAAATCGTGATCGTGCTTGCCGAATCGGAGTTTCTGTGCCAATTTCGCTTCGTTGCATGCAAATGCACTGATCTAGCACGCGAAACAGCGATTCCGCACAGAAACACACTTCTGAAACGAAGAATCGTCGAATCTGACATAAGTTCGAATAAATCGCGATCGTGCTTGCCGATTCGGAGTTTCTGTGCCAATTTCTCATCGTTGCATGCAAATCCACTGATCTAGCACGCGAAACAGCGATTCCGCACAGAAATACACTTCTGAAACGAAGAATCGTCGAATCTGACATAAGGTCGAATAAATCGTGATCGTGCTTGCCGAATCGGAGTTTCTGTGCCAATTTCGCATAATTGCATGCAAACGCACTGATCTATCACGCGAAACAGCGATTCCGCACAGAAATACACTTCTGAAACGAAGAATCGTCGAATCTGACATAAGTTCGAATAAATCGTGATCGTGCTTGCCGATTCGTAGTTTCTGTGCCAACTTCGAATATTTGCATGCAAACCCAGTGATCTAGCACGCGAAACAGCGACTCCGCAGAGAAATACACTTCTGAAGCGAAGAATCGTCGAATCTGACATAAGTTCGATTAAATCGTGATCGTGCTTGCCTAATCGAAGTTTCTGTGACAATGTCGCATGTTTGCATGGAAATGCACTGATCTATCACGCGGAACAGCGATTCCGCACATAAATACACTTCTGAAACGAAGAATCGTCGAATCTGACATAAGGTCGAATAAATCGTGATCGTGCTTGCCGAATCGGAGTTTCTGTGCCAATTTCGCATAATTGCATGCAAACGCACTGATCTATCACGCGAAACAGCGATTCCGCACAGAAATACACTTCTGAAACGAAGAATCGTCGAATCTGAAATAAGCTCGAATAAATCGTGATCGTGCTTGCCGAATCGGAGTTTCTGTGCCAATTTCGCTTCGTTGCATGCAAATGCACTGATCTAGCACGCGAAACAGCGATTCCGCACAGAAACACACTTCTGAAACGAAGAATCGTCGAATCTGACATAAGTTCGAATAAATCGTGATCGTGCTTGCCGATTCGGAGTTTCTGTGCCAATTTCGAATATTTGCATGTAAACCCACTGATCTAGCACGCGAAACAGCGACTCCGCAGAGATATACACTTCTGAAACGAAGAATCGTCAAATCTGAAATAAGCTCGAATAAATCGTGATTGTGCTTGCCGAATCGGAGTTTCTGTGCCAATCTCGCTTCGTTGCATGCAAATGCAGTGATCTAGCACGCGAAACAGCGATTCCGTACAGAAACACACTTCTGAAACGAAGAATCGTCGAATCTGACATAAGGTCGAATAAATCGTGATCGTGCTTGCCGGATCGGAGTTTCTGTGCCAATTTCGCATAATTGCATGCAAACGCACTGATCTATCACGCGAAACTGCGATTCCGCACAGAGATACTCTTCTGAAACGAAGAATCGTCGAATCTGACATAACTTCGAATAAATCGTGATCGTGATTGCCGATTCGGAGTTTCTGTGCCAATTTCGAATATTTGCATGAAAACCCAGTGATCTAGCACGCGAAACAGCGACTCCGCAGAGATATACACTTCTGAAACGAAGAATCGTCAAATCTGAAATAAGCTCGAATAAATCGTGATCGTGCTTGCCGAATCGGAGTTTCTGTGCCAATTTCTCATCGTTGCATGCAAATCCACTGATCTAGCACGCGAAACAGCGATTCCGCACAGAAATACACTTCTGAAACGAAGAATCGTCGAATCTGACATAAGGTCGAATAAATCGTGATCGTGCTTGCCGAATCGGAGTTTCTGTGCCAATTTCGCATAATTGCATGCAAACGCACTGATCTATCACGCGAAACAGCGATTCCGCACAGAAATACACTTCTGAAACGAAGAATCGTCGAATCTGACATAAGGTCGAATAAATCGTGATCGTGCTTGCCGAATCGGAGTTTCTGTGCCAATTTCAAATATTTGCATGCAAACCCAGTGATCTAGCACGCGAAACAGCGACTCCGCAGAGAAATACACTTCTGAAACGAAGAATCGTCGAATCTGAAATAAGCTCGAATAAATCGTGATCGTGCTTGCCGAAACAGAGTTTCTGTGCCAAGTTCGCTTCGTTGCATGCAAATGCACTGATCAATCACGCGAAACAGCGATTCCGCACAGAAACACACTTCTGAAACGAAGAATCGTCGAATCTGACATAAGTTCGAATAAATCGTGATCGTGCTTGCCGATTCGGAGTTTCTGTGCCTATTTCGAATATTTGCATGTAAACCCACTGATCTAGCACGCGAAACAGCGACTCCGCAGAGATATACACTTCTGAAACGAAGAATCGTCAAATCTGAAATAAGCTCGAATAAATCGTGATTGTGCTTGCCGAATCGGAGTTTCTGTGCCAATTTCGCTTCGTTGCATGCAAATGCACTGATCTATCACGCGGAACAGCGATTCCGCACAGAAAAACACTTCTGAAACGAAGAATCGTCGAATCTGAAATAAGTTCGAATAAATCGTGATCGTGCTTGCAGAATCGGAGTTTCTGTGCCAATTTCGCTTCGCTGCATGCAAATGCTCTGATCTAGCACGCGAAACAGCCATTCCGCATAGAAATACACTTCTGAAACGAAGAATCGTCGAATATGAAATAAGCTGGAATAAATCGTGATCGTGCTTGCCGAATCGGAGTTTCTGTGCCAATTTCGCTTCGTTGCATGGAAATGCACTGATCTATCACGCGGAACAGCGATTCCGCACATAAATACACTTCTGAAACGAAGAATCGTCGACTCTGACATAAGGTCGAATAAATCGTGATCGTGCTTGCCGAATCGGAGTTTCTGTGCCAATTTCGCATAATTGCATGCAAACGCACTGATCTATCACGCGAAACAGCGATTCCGCACAGAAATACACTTCTGAAACGAAGAATCGTCGAATCTGAAATAAGCTCGAATAAATCGTGATCGTGCTTGCCGAATCGGAGTTTCTGTGCCAATTTCGCTTCGTTGCATGCAAATGCACTGATCTAGCACGCGAAACAGCGATTCCGCACAGAAACACACTTCTGAAACGAAGAATCGTCGAATCTGACATAAGTACGAATAAATCGTGATCGTGCTTGCCGAATCGGACTTTCTGTGCCAATTTCGCATCGTTGCATGCAAATGCACTGATCTAGCACGCGAATCAGCGATTCCGCACAGAAACACACTTCTGAAACGAAGAATCGTCGAATCTGACATAAGTTCGAATAAATCGCGATCGTGCTTGCCGATTCGGAGTTTCTGTGCCAATTTCTCATCGTTGCATGCAAATCCACTGATCTAGCACGCGAAACAGCGATTCCGCACAGAAATACACTTCTGAAACGAAGAATCGTCGAATCTGACATAAGGTCGAATAAATCGTGATCGTGCTTGCCGAATCGGAGTTTCTGTGCCAATTTCGCATAATTGCATGCAAACGCACTGATCTATCACGCGAAACAGCGATTCCGCACAGAAATACACTTCTGAAACGAAGAATCGTCGAATCTGACATAAGGTCGAATAAATCGTGATCGTGCTTGCCGAATCGGAGTTTCTGTGCCAATTTCAAATATTTGCATGCAAACCCAGTGATCTAGCACGCGAAACAGCGACTCCGCAGAGAAATACACTTCTGAAACGAAGAATCGTCGAATCTGAAATAAGCTCGAATAAATCGTGATCGTGCTTGCCGAAACAGAGTTTCTGTGCCAAGTTCGCTTCGTTGCATGCAAATGCACTGATCAATCACGCGAAACAGCGATTCCGCACAGAAACACACTTCTGAAACGAAGAATCGTCGAATCTGACATAAGTTCGAATAAATCGTGATCGTGCTTGCCGATTCGGAGTTTCTGTGCCAATTTCGAATATTTGCATGTAAACCCACTGATCTAGCACGCGAAACAGCGACTCCGCAGAGATATACACTTCTGAAACGAAGAATCGTCAAATCTGAAATAAGCTCGAATAAATCGTGATTGTGCTTGCCGAATCGGAGTTTCTGTGCCAATTTCGCTTCGTTGCATGCAAATGCACTGATCTATCACGCGGAACAGCGATTCCGCACAGAAAAACACTTCTGAAACGAAGAATCGTCGAATCTGAAATAAGTTCGAATAAATCGTGATCGTGCTTGCAGAATCGGAGTTTCTGTGCCAATTTCGCTTCGTTGCATGCAAATGCTCTGATCTAGCACGCGAAACAGCAATTCCGCACAGAAATACACTTCTGAAACGAAGAATCGTCGAATCTGAAATAAGCTGGAATAAATCGTGATCGTGCTTGCCGAATCGGAGTTTCTGTGCCAATTTCGCTTCGTTGCATGGAAATGCACTGATCTATCACGCGGAACAGCGATTCCGCACATAAATACACTTCTGAAACGAAGAATCGTCGAATCTGACATAAGGTCGAATAAATCGTGATCGTGCTTGCCGAATCGGAGTTTCTGTGCCAATTTCGCATAATTGCATGCAAACGCACTGATCTATCACGCGAAACAGCGATTCCGCACAGAAATACACTTCTGAAACGAAGAATCGTCGAATCTGAAATAAGCTCGAATAAATCGTGATCGTGCTTGCCGAATCGGAGTTTCTGTGCCAATTTCGCTTCGTTGCATGCAAATGCACTGATCTAGCACGCGAAACAGCGATTCCGCACAGAAACACACTTCTGAAACGAAGAATCGTCGAATCTGACATAAGTACGAATAAATCGTGATCGTGCTTGCCGATTCGGAGTTTCTGTGCCAATTTCGAATATTTGCATGTAAACCCACTGATCTAGCACGCGAAACAGCGACTCCGCAGAGATATACACTTCTGAAACGAAGAATCGTCAAATCTGAAATAAGCTCGAATAAATCGTGATTGTGCTTGCCGAATCGTAGTTTCTGTGCCAATCTCGCTTCGTTGCATGCAAATGCACTGATCTAGCACGCGAAACAGCGATTCCGTACAGAAACACACTTCTGAAACGAAGAATCGTCGAATCTGACATAAGGTCGAATAAATCGTGATCGTGCTTGCCGGATCGGAGTTTCTGTGCCAATTTCGCATAATTGCATGCAAACGCACTGATCTATCACGCGAAACTGCGATTCCGCACAGAGATACTCTTCTGAAACGAAGAATCGTCGAATCTGACATAACTTCGAATAAATCGTGATCGTGCTTGCCGATTCTGAGTTTCTGTGCCAATTTCGAATATTTGCATGCAAACCCAGTGATCTAGCACGCGAAACAGCGACTCCGCAGAGATATACATTTCCGAAACGAAGAATCGTCAAATCTGAAATAAGCTCGAATAAATCGTGATCGTGCTTGCCGAATCGGAGTTTCTGTGCCAATTTCTCATCGTTGCATGCAAATGCACTGATCTAGCACGCGAAACAGCGATTCCGCACAGAAATACACTTCTGAAACGAAGAATCGTCGAATCTGACATAAGGTCGAATAAATCGTGATCGTGCTTGCCGAATCGGAGTTTCTGTGCCAATTTCAAATATTTGCATGCAAACCCAGTGATCTAGCACGCGAAACAGCGACTCCGCAGAGAAATACACTTCTGAAACGAAGAATCGTCGAATCTGAAATAAGCTCGAATAAATCGTGATCGTGCTTGCCGAAACGGAGTTTCTGAGCCAAGTTCGCTTCGTTGCATGCAAATGCGCTGATCAATCACGCGAAACAGCGATTCCGCACAGAAACACACTTCTGAAACGAAGAATCGTCGAATCTGACATAAGTTCGAATAAATCGTGATCGTGCTTGCCGATTCGGAGTTTCTGTGCCAATTTCGAATATTTGCATGTAAACCCACTGATCTAGCACGCGAAACAGCGACTCCGCAGAGATATACACTTCTGAAACGAAGAATCGTCAAATCTGAAATAAGCTCGAATAAATCGTGATTGTGCTTGCCGAATCGGAGTTTCTGTGCCAATCTCGCTTCGTTGCATGCAAATGCAGTGATCTAGCACGCGAAACAGCGATTCCGTACAGAAACACACTTCTGAAACGAAGAATCGTCGAATCTGACATAAGGTCGAATAAATCGTGATCGTGCTTGCCGGATCGGAGTTTCTGTGCCAATTTCGCATAATTGCATGCAAACGCACTGATCTATCACGCGAAACTGCGATTCCGCACAGAGATACTCTTCTGAAACGAAGAATCGTCGAATCTGACATAACTTCGAATAAATCGTGATCGTGCTTGCCGATTCGGAGTTTCTGTGCCAATTTCGAATATTTGCATGAAAACCCAGTGATCTAGCACGCGAAACAGCGACTCCGCAGAGATATACACTTCTGAAACGAAGAATCGTCAAATCTGAAATAAGCTCGAATAAATCGTGATCGTGCTTGCCGAATCGGAGTTTCTGTGCCAATTTCTCATCGTTGCATGCAAATCCACTGATCTAGCACGCGAAACAGCGATTCCGCACAGAAATACACTTCTGAAACGAAGAATCGTCGAATCTGACATAAGGTCGAATAAATCGTGATCGTGCTTGCCGAATCGGAGTTTCTGTGCCAATTTCGCATAATTGCATGCAAACGCACTGATCTATCACGCGAAACAGCGATTCCGCACAGAAATACACTTCTGAAACGAAGAATCGTCGAATCTGACATAAGGTCGAATAAATCGTGATCGTGCTTGCCGAATCGGAGTTTCTGTGCCAATTTCAAATATTTGCATGCAAACCCAGTGATCTAGCACGCGAAACAGCGACTCCGCAGAGAAATACACTTCTGAAACGAAGAATCGTCGAATCTGAAATAAGCTCGAATAAATCGTGATCGTGCTTGCCGAAACAGAGTTTCTGTGCCAAGTTCGCTTCGTTGCATGCAAATGCACTGATCAATCACGCGAAACAGCGATTCCGCACAGAAACACACTTCTGAAACGAAGAATCGTCGAATCTGACATAAGTTCGAATAAATCGTGATCGTGCTTGCCGATTCGGAGTTTCTGTGCCAATTTCGAATATTTGCATGTAAACCCACTGATCTAGCACGCGAAACAGCGACTCCGCAGAGATATACACTTCTGAAACGAAGAATCGTCAAATCTGAAATAAGCTCGAATAAATCGTGATTGTGCTTGCCGAATCGGAGTTTCTGTGCCAATTTCGCTTCGTTGCATGCAAATGCACTGATCTATCACGCGGAACAGCGATTCCGCACAGAAAAACACTTCTGAAACGAAGAATCGTCGAATCTGAAATAAGTTCGAATAAATCGTGATCGTGCTTGCAGAATCGGAGTTTCTGTGCCAATTTCGCTTCGTTGCATGCAAATGCTCTGATCTAGCACGCGAAACAGCAATTCCGCACAGAAATACACTTCTGAAACGAAGAATCGTCGAATATGAAATAAGCTGGAATAAATCGTGATCGTGCTTGCCGAATCGGAGTTTCTGTGCCAATTTCGCTTCGTTGCATGGAAATGCACTGATCTATCACGCGGAACAGCGATTCCGCACATAAATACACTTCTGAAACGAAGAATCGTCGAATCTGACATAAGGTCGAATAAATCGTGATCGTGCTTGCCGAATCGGAGTTTCTGTGCCAATTTCGCATAATTGCATGCAAACGCACTGATCTATCACGCGAAACAGCGATTCCGCACAGAAATACACTTCTGAAACGAAGAATCGTCGAATCTGAAATAAGCTCGAATAAATCGTGATCGTGCTTGCCGAATCGGAGTTTCTGTGCCAATTTCGCTTCGTTGCATGCAAATGCACTGATCTAGCACGCGAAACAGCGATTCCGCACAGAAACACACTTCTGAAACGAAGAATCGTCGAATCTGACATAAGTACGAATAAATCGTGATCGTGCTTGCCGAATCGGACTTTCTGTGCCAATTTCGCATCGTTGCATGCAAATGCACTGATCTAGCACGCGAATCAGCGATTCCGCACAGAAACACACTTCTGAAACGAAGAATCGTCGAATCTGACATAAGTTCGAATAAATCGCGATCGTGCTTGCCGATTCGGAGTTTCTGTGCCAATTTCTCATCGTTGCATGCAAATCCACTGATCTAGCACGCGAAACAGCGATTCCGCACAGAAATACACTTCTGAAACGAAGAATCGTCGAATCTGACATAAGGTCGAATAAATCGTGATCATGATTGCCGAATCGGAGTTTCTGTGCCAATTTCGCATAATTGCATGCAAACGCACTGATCTATCACGCGAAACAGCGATTCCGCACAGAAATACACTTCTGAAACGAAGAATCGTCGAATCTGACATAAGGTCGAATAAATCGTGATCGTGCTTGCCGAATCGGAGTTTCTGTGCCAATTTCAAATATTTGCATGCAAACCCAGTGATCTAGCACGCGAAACAGCGACTCCGCAGAGAAATACACTTCTGAAACGAAGAATCGTCGAATCTGAAATAAGCTCGAATAAATCGTGATCGTGCTTGCCGAAACAGAGTTTCTGTGCCAAGTTCGCTTCGTTGCATGCAAATGCACTGATCAATCACGCGAAACAGCGATTCCGCACAGAAACACACTTCTGAAACGAAGAATCGTCGAATCTGACATAAGTTCGAATAAATCGTGATCGTGCTTGCCGATTCGGAGTTTCTGTGCCAATTTCGAATATTTGCATGTAAACCCACTGATCTAGCACGCGAAACAGCGACTCCGCAGAGATATACACTTCTGAAACGAAGAATCGTCAAATCTGAAATAAGCTCGAATAAATCGTGATTGTGCTTGCCGAATCGGAGTTTCTGTGCCAATTTCGCTTCGTTGCATGCAAATGCACTGATCTATCACGCGGAACAGCGATTCCGCACAGAAAAACACTTCTGAAACGAAGAATCGTCGAATCTGAAATAAGTTCGAATAAATCGTGATCGTGCTTGCAGAATCGGAGTTTCTGTGCCAATTTCGCTTCGTTGCATGCAAATGCTCTGATCTAGCACGCGAAACAGCAATTCCGCACAGAAATACACTTCTGAAACGAAGAATCGTCGAATCTGAAATAAGCTGGAATAAATCGTGATCGTGCTTGCCGAATCGAGGTTTCTGTGCCAATTTCGCTTCGTTGCATGGAAATGCACTGATCTATCACGCGGAACAGCGATTCCGCACATAAATACACTTCTGAAACGAAGAATCGTCGAATCTGACATAAGGTCGAATAAATCGTGATCGTGCTTGCCGAATCGGAGTTTCTGTGCCAATTTCGCATAATTGCATGCAAACGCACTGATCTAGCACGCGAAACAGCGATTCCGCACAGAAACACACTTCTGAAACGAAGAATCGTCGAATCTGACATAAGTACGAATAAATCGTGATCGTGCTTGCCGAATCGGACTTTCTGTGCCAATTTCGCATCGTTGCATGCAAATGCACTGATCTAGCACGCGAATCAGCGATTCCGCACAGAAACACACTTCTGAAACGAAGAATCGTCGAATCTGACATAAGTTCGAATAAATCGCGATCGTGCTTGCCGATTCGGAGTTTCTGTGCCAATTTCTCATCGTTGCATGCAAATCCACTGATCTAGCACGCGAAACAGCGATTCCGCACAGAAATACACTTCTGAAACGAAGAATCGTCGAATCTGACATAAGGTCGAATAAATCGTGATCGTGCTTGCCGAATCGGAGTTTCTGTGCCAATTTCGCATAATTGCATGCAAACGCACTGATCTATCACGCGAAACAGCGATTCCGCACAGAAATACACTTCTGAAACGAAGAATCGTCGAATCTGACATAAGGTCGAATAAATCGTGATCGTGCTTGCCGAATCGGAGTTTCTGTGCCAATTTCAAATATTTGCATGCAAACCCAGTGATCTAGCACGCGAAACAGCGACTCCGCAGAGAAATACACTTCTGAAACGAAGAATCGTCGAATCTGAAATAAGCTCGAATAAATCGTGATCGTGCTTGCCGAAACAGAGTTTCTGTGCCAAGTTCGCTTCGTTGCATGCAAATGCACTGATCAATCACGCGAAACAGCGATTCCGCACAGAAACACACTTCTGAAACGAAGAATCGTCGAATCTGACATAAGTTCGAATAAATCGTGATCGTGCTTGCCGATTCGGAGTTTCTGTGCCAATTTCGAATATTTGCATGTAAACCCACTGATCTAGCACGCGAAACAGCGACTCCGCAGAGATATACACTTCTGAAACGAAGAATCGTCAAATCTGAAATAAGCTCGAATAAATCGTGATTGTGCTTGCCGAATCGGAGTTTCTGTGCCAATTTCGCTTCGTTGCATGCAAATGCACTGATCAATCACGCGAAACAGCGATTCCGCACAGAAACACACTTCTGAAACGAAGAATCGTCGAATCTGACATAAGTTCGAATAAATCGTGATCGTGCTTGCCGATTCGGAGTTTCTGTGCCAATTTCGAATATTTGCATGTAAACCCACTGATCTAGCACGCGAAACAGCGACTCCGCAGAGATATACACTTCTGAAACGAAGAATCGTCAAATCTGAAATAAGCTCGAATAAATCGTGATTGTGCTTGCCGAATCGGAGTTTCTGTGCCAATTTCGCTTCGTTGCATGCAAATGCACTGATCTATCACGCGGAACAGCGATTCCGCACAGAAAAACACTTCTGAAACGAAGAATCGTCGAATCTGAAATAAGTTCGAATAAATCGTGATCGTGCTTGCAGAATCGGAGTTTCTGTGCCAATTTCGCTTCGTTGCATGCAAATGCTCTGATCTAGCACGCGAAACAGCAATTCCGCACAGAAATACACTTCTGAAACGAAGAATCGTCGAATATGAAATAAGCTGGAATAAATCGTGATCGTGCTTGCCGAATCGGAGTTTCTGTGCCAATTTCGCTTCGTTGCATGGAAATGCACTGATCTATCACGCGGAACAGCGATTCCGCACATAAATACACTTCTGAAACGAAGAATCGTCGAATCTGACATAAGGTCGAATAAATCGTGATCGTGCTTGCCGAATCGGAGTTTCTGTGCCAATTTCGCATAATTGCATGCAAACGCACTGATCTATCACGCGAAACAGCGATTCCGCACAGAAATACACTTCTGAAACGAAGAATCGTCGAATCTGAAATAAGCTCGAATAAATCGTGATCGTGCTTGCCGAATCGGAGTTTCTGTGCCAATTTCGCTTCGTTGCATGCAAATGCACTGATCTAGCACGCGAAACAGCGATTCCGCACAGAAACACACTTCTGAAACGAAGAATCGTCGAATCTGACATAAGTACGAATAAATCGTGATCGTGCTTGCCGAATCGGACTTTCTGTGCCAATTTCGCATCGTTGCATGCAAATGCACTGATCTAGCACGCGAATCAGCGATTCCGCACAGAAACACACTTCTGAAACGAAGAATCGTCGAATCTGACATAAGTTCGAATAAATCGCGATCGTGCTTTCCGATTCGGAGTTTCTGTGCCAATTTCTCATCGTTGCATGCAAATCCACTGATCTAGCACGCGAAACAGCGAATCCGCACAGAAATACACTTCTGAAACGAAGAATCGTCGAATCTGACATAAGGTCGAATAAATCGTGATCATGATTGCCGAATCGGAGTTTCTGTGCCAATTTCGCATAATTGCATGCAAACGCACTGATCTATCACGCGAAACAGCGATTCCGCACAGAAATACACTTCTGAAACGAAGAATCGTCGAATCTGACATAAGGTCGAATAAATCGTGATCGTGCTTGCCGAATCGGAGTTTCTGTGCCAATTTCAAATATTTGCATGCAAACCCAGTGATCTAGCACGCGAAACAGCGACTTCGCAGAGAAATACACTTCTGAAACGAAGAATCGTCGAATCTGAAATAAGCTCGAATAAATCGTGATCGTGCTTGCCGAAACAGAGTTTCTGTGCCAAGTTCGCTTCGTTGCATGCAAATGCACTGATCAATCACGCGAAACAGCGATTCCGCACAGAAACACACTTCTGAAACGAAGAATCGTCGAATCTGACATAAGTTCGAATAAATCGTGATCGTGCTTGCCGATTCGGAGTTTCTGTGCCAATTTCGAATATTTGCATGTAAACCCACTGATCTAGCACGCGAAACAGCGACTCCGCAGAGATATACACTTCTGAAACGAAGAATCGTCAAATCTGAAATAAGCTCGAATAAATCGTGATTGTGCTTGCCGAATCGGAGTTTCTGTGCCAATTTCGCTTCGTTGCATGCAAATGCACTGATCTATCACGCGGAACAGCGATTCCGCACAGAAAAACACTTCTGAAACGAAGAATCGTCGAATCTGAAATAAGTTCGAATAAATCGTGATCGTGCTTGCAGAATCGGAGTTTCTGTGCCAATTTCGCTTCGTTGCATGCAAATGCTCTGATCTAGCACGCGAAACAGCAATTCCGCACAGAAATACACTTCTGAAACGAAGAATCGTCGAATCTGAAATAAGCTGGAATAAATCGTGATCGTGCTTGCCGAATCGAGGTTTCTGTGCCAATTTCGCTTCGTTGCATGGAAATGCACTGATCTATCACGCGGAACAGCGATTCCGCACATAAATACACTTCTGAAACGAAGAATCGTCGAATCTGACATAAGGTCGAATAAATCGTGATCGTGCTTGCCGAATCGGAGTTTCTGTGCCAATTTCGCATAATTGCATGCAAACGCACTGATCTATCACGCGAAACAGCGATTCCGCACAGAAATACACTTCTGAAACGGAGAATCGTCGAATCTGAAATAAGCTCGAATAAATCGTGATCGTGCTTGCCGAATCGGAGTTTCTGTGCCAATTTCGCTTCGTTGCATGCAAATGCACTGATCTAGCACGCGAAACAGCGATTCCGCACAGAAACACACTTCTGAAACGAAGAATCGTCGAATCTGACATAAGTACGAATAAATCGTGATCGTGCTTGCCGAATCGGACTTTCTGTGCCAATTTCGCATCGTTGCATGCAAATGCACTGATCTAGCACGCGAATCAGCGATTCCGCACAGAAACACACTTCTGAAACGAAGAATCGTCGAATCTGACATAAGTTCGAATAAATCGCGATCGTGCTTGCCGATTCGGAGTTTCTGTGCCAATTTCTCATCGTTGCATGCAAATCCACTGATCTAGCACGCGAAACAGCGATTCCGCACAGAAATACACTTCTGAAACGAAGAATCGTCGAATATGAAATAAGCTGGAATAAATCGTGATCGTGCTTGCCGAATCGGAGTTTCTGTGCCAATTTCGCTTCGTTGCATGGAAATGCACTGATCTATCACGCGGAACAGCGATTCCGCACATAAATACACTTCTGAAACGAAGAATCGTCGAATCTGACATAAGGTCGAATAAATCGTGATCGTGCTTGCCGAATCGGAGTTTCTGTGCCAATTTCGCATAATTGCATGCAAACGCACTGATCTATCACGCGAAACAGCGATTCCGCACAGAAATACACTTCTGAAACGAAGAATCGTCGAATCTGAAATAAGCTCGAATAAATCGTGATCGTGCTTGCCGAATCGGAGTTTCTGTGCCAATTTCGCTTCGTTGCATGCAAATGCACTGATCTAGCACGCGAAACAGCGATTCCGCACAGAAACACACTTCTGAAACGAAGAATCGTCGAATCTGACATAAGTACGAATAAATCGTGATCGTGCTTGCCGAATCGGACTTTCTGTGCCAATTTCGCATCGTTGCATGCAAATGCACTGATCTAGCACGCGAATCAGCGATTCCGCACAGAAACACACTTCTGAAACGAAGAATCGTCGAATCTGACATAAGTTCGAATAAATCGCGATCGTGCTTGCCGATTCGGAGTTTCTGTGCCAATTTCTCATCGTTGCATGCAAATCCACTGATCTAGCACGCGAAACAGCGATTCCGCACAGAAATACACTTCTGAAACGAAGAATCGTCGAATCTGACATAAGGTCGAATAAATCGTGATCATGATTGCCGAATCGGAGTTTCTGTGCCAATTTCGCATAATTGCATGCAAACGCACTGATCTATCACGCGAAACAGCGATTCCGCACAGAAATACACTTCTGAAACGAAGAATCGTCGAATCTGACATAAGGTCGAATAAATCGTGATCGTGCTTGCCGAATCGGAGTTTCTGTGCCATTTCAAATATTTGCATGCAAACCCAGTGATCTAGCACGCGAAACAGCGACTCCGCAGAGAAATACACTTCTGAAACGAAGAATCGTCGAATCTGAAATAAGCTCGAATAAATCGTGATCGTGCTTGCCGAAACAGAGTTTCTGTGCCAAGTTCGCTTCGTTGCATGCAAATGCACTGATCAATCACGCGAAACAGCGATTCCGCACAGAAACACACTTCTGAAACGAAGAATCGTCGAATCTGACATAAGTTCGAATAAATCGTGATCGTGCTTGCCGATTCGGAGTTTCTGTGCCAATTTCGAATATTTGCATGTAAACCCACTGATCTAGCACGCGAAACAGCGACTCCGCAGAGATATACACTTCTGAAACGAAGAATCGTCAAATCTGAAATAAGCTCGAATAAATCGTGATTGTGCTTGCCGAATCGGAGTTTCTGTGCCAATTTCGCTTCGTTGCATGCAAATGCACTGATCTATCACGCGGAACAGCGATTCCGCACAGAAAAACACTTCTGAAACGAAGAATCGTCGAATCTGAAATAAGTTCGAATAAATCGTGATCGTGCTTGCAGAATCGGAGTTTCTGTGCCAATTTCGCTTCGTTGCATGCAAATGCTCTGATCTAGCACGCGAAACAGCAATTCCGCACAGAAATACACTTCTGAAACGAAGAATCGTCGAATCTGAAATAAGCTGGAATAAATCGTGATCGTGCTTGCCGAATCGAGGTTTCTGTGCCAATTTCGCTTCGTTGCATGGAAATGCACTGATCTATCACGCGGAACAGCGATTCCGCACATAAATACACTTCTGAAACGAAGAATCGTCGAATCTGACATAAGGTCGAATAAATCGTGATCGTGCTTGCCGAATCGGAGTTTCTGTGCCAATTTCGCATAATTGCATGCAAACGCACTGATCTATCACGCGAAACAGCGATTCCGCACAGAAATACACTTCTGAAACGGAGAATCGTCGAATCTGAAATAAGCTCGAATAAATCGTGATCGTGCTTGCCGAATCGGAGTTTCTGTGCCAATTTCGCTTCGTTGCATGCAAATGCACTGATCTAGCACGCGAAACAGCGATTCCGCACAGAAACACACTTCTGAAACGAAGAATCGTCGAATCTGACATAAGTACGAATAAATCGTGATCGTGCTTGCCGAATCGGACTTTCTGTGCCAATTTCGCATCGTTGCATGCAAATGCACTGATCTAGCACGCGAATCAGCGATTCCGCACAGAAACACACTTCTGAAACGAAGAATCGTCGAATCTGACATAAGTTCGAATAAATCGCGATCGTGCTTGCCGATTCGGAGTTTCTGTGCCAATTTCTCATCGTTGCATGCAAATCCACTGATCTAGCACGCGAAACAGCGATTCCGCACAGAAATACACTTCTGAAACGAAGAATCGTCGAATCTGACATAAGGTCGAATAAATCGTGATCGTGCTTGCCGAATCGGAGTTTCTGTGCCAATTTCGCATAATTGCATGCAAACGCACTGATCTATCACGCGAAACAGCGATTCCGCACAGAAATACACTTCTGAAACGAAGAATCGTCGAATCTGACATAAGGTCGAATAAATCGTGATCGTGCTTGCCGAATCGGAGTTTCTGTGCCAATTTCAAATATTTGCATGCAAACCCAGTGATCTAGCACGCGAAACAGCGACTCCGCAGAGAAATACACTTCTGAAACGAAGAATCGTCGAATCTGAAATAAGCTCGAATAAATCGTGATCGTGCTTGCCGAAACAGAGTTTCTGTGCCAAGTTCGCTTCGTTGCATGCAAATGCACTGATCAATCACGCGAAACAGCGATTCCGCACAGAAACACACTTCTGAAACGAAGAATCGTCGAATCTGACATAAGTTCGAATAAATCGTGATCGTGCTTGCCGATTCGGAGTTTCTGTGCCAATTTCGAATATTTGCATGTAAACCCACTGATCTAGCACGCGAAACAGCGACTCCGCAGAGATATACACTTCTGAAACGAAGAATCGTCAAATCTGAAATAAGCTCGAATAAATCGTGATTGTGCTTGCCGAATCGGAGTTTCTGTGCCAATTTCGCTTCGTTGCATGCAAATGCACTGATCAATCACGCGAAACAGCGATTCCGCACAGAAACACACTTCTGAAACGAAGAATCGTCGAATCTGACATAAGTTCGAATAAATCGTGATCGTGCTTGCCGATTCGGAGTTTCTGTGCCAATTTCGAATATTTGCATGTAAACCCACTGATCTAGCACGCGAAACAGCGACTCCGCAGAGATATACACTTCTGAAACGAAGAATCGTCAAATCTGAAATAAGCTCGAATAAATCGTGATTGTGCTTGCCGAATCGGAGTTTCTGTGCCAATTTCGCTTCGTTGCATGCAAATGCACTGATCTATCACGCGGAACAGCGATTCCGCACAGAAAAACACTTCTGAAACGAAGAATCGTCGAATCTGAAATAAGTTCGAATAAATCGTGATCGTGCTTGCAGAATCGGAGTTTCTGTGCCAATTTCGCTTCGTTGCATGCAAATGCTCTGATCTAGCACGCGAAACAGCAATTCCGCACAGAAATACACTTCTGAAACGAAGAATCGTCGAATATGAAATAAGCTGGAATAAATCGTGATCGTGCTTGCCGAATCGGAGTTTCTGTGCCAATTTCGCTTCGTTGCATGGAAATGCACTGATCTATCACGCGGAACAGCGATTCCGCACATAAATACACTTCTGAAACGAAGAATCGTCGAATCTGACATAAGGTCGAATAAATCGTGATCGTGCTTGCCGAATCGGAGTTTCTGTGCCAATTTCGCATAATTGCATGCAAACGCACTGATCTATCACGCGAAACAGCGATTCCGCACAGAAATACACTTCTGAAACGAAGAATCGTCGAATCTGAAATAAGCTCGAATAAATCGTGATCGTGCTTGCCGAATCGGAGTTTCTGTGCCAATTTCGCTTCGTTGCATGCAAATGCACTGATCTAGCACGCGAAACAGCGATTCCGCACAGAAACACACTTCTGAAACGAAGAATCGTCGAATCTGACATAAGTACGAATAAATCGTGATCGTGCTTGCCGAATCGGACTTTCTGTGCCAATTTCGCATCGTTGCATGCAAATGCACTGATCTAGCACGCGAATCAGCGATTCCGCACAGAAACACACTTCTGAAACGAAGAATCGTCGAATCTGACATAAGTTCGAATAAATCGCGATCGTGCTTTCCGATTCGGAGTTTCTGTGCCAATTTCTCATCGTTGCATGCAAATCCACTGATCTAGCACGCGAAACAGCGATTCCGCACAGAAATACACTTCTGAAACGAAGAATCGTCGAATCTGACATAAGGTCGAATAAATCGTGATCATGATTGCCGAATCGGAGTTTCTGTGCCAATTTCGCATAATTGCATGCAAACGCACTGATCTATCACGCGAAACAGCGATTCCGCACAGAAATACACTTCTGAAACGAAGAATCGTCGAATCTGACATAAGGTCGAATAAATCGTGATCGTGCTTGCCGAATCGGAGTTTCTGTGCCAATTTCAAATATTTGCATGCAAACCCAGTGATCTAGCACGCGAAACAGCGACTTCGCAGAGAAATACACTTCTGAAACGAAGAATCGTCGAATCTGAAATAAGCTCGAATAAATCGTGATCGTGCTTGCCGAAACAGAGTTTCTGTGCCAAGTTCGCTTCGTTGCATGCAAATGCACTGATCAATCACGCGAAACAGCGATTCCGCACAGAAACACACTTCTGAAACGAAGAATCGTCGAATCTGACATAAGTTCGAATAAATCGTGATCGTGCTTGCCGATTCGGAGTTTCTGTGCCAATTTCGAATATTTGCATGTAAACCCACTGATCTAGCACGCGAAACAGCGACTCCGCAGAGATATACACTTCTGAAACGAAGAATCGTCAAATCTGAAATAAGCTCGAATAAATCGTGATTGTGCTTGCCGAATCGGAGTTTCTGTGCCAATTTCGCTTCGTTGCATGCAAATGCACTGATCTATCACGCGGAACAGCGATTCCGCACAGAAAAACACTTCTGAAACGAAGAATCGTCGAATCTGAAATAAGTTCGAATAAATCGTGATCGTGCTTGCAGAATCGGAGTTTCTGTGCCAATTTCGCTTCGTTGCATGCAAATGCTCTGATCTAGCACGCGAAACAGCAATTCCGCACAGAAATACACTTCTGAAACGAAGAATCGTCGAATCTGAAATAAGCTGGAATAAATCGTGATCGTGCTTGCCGAATCGAGGTTTCTGTGCCAATTTCGCTTCGTTGCATGGAAATGCACTGATCTATCACGCGGAACAGCGATTCCGCACATAAATACACTTCTGAAACGAAGAATCGTCGAATCTGACATAAGGTCGAATAAATCGTGATCGTGCTTGCCGAATCGGAGTTTCTGTGCCAATTTCGCATAATTGCATGCAAACGCACTGATCTATCACGCGAAACAGCGATTCCGCACAGAAATACACTTCTGAAACGGAGAATCGTCGAATCTGAAATAAGCTCGAATAAATCGTGATCGTGCTTGCCGAATCGGAGTTTCTGTGCCAATTTCGCTTCGTTGCATGCAAATGCACTGATCTAGCACGCGAAACAGCGATTCCGCACAGAAACACACTTCTGAAACGAAGAATCGTCGAATCTGACATAAGTACGAATAAATCGTGATCGTGCTTGCCGAATCGGACTTTCTGTGCCAATTTCGCATCGTTGCATGCAAATGCACTGATCTAGCACGCGAATCAGCGATTCCGCACAGAAACACACTTCTGAAACGAAGAATCGTCGAATCTGACATAAGTTCGAATAAATCGCGATCGTGCTTGCCGATTCGGAGTTTCTGTGCCAATTTCTCATCGTTGCATGCAAATCCACTGATCTAGCACGCGAAACAGCGATTCCGCACAGAAATACACTTCTGAAACGAAGAATCGTCGAATCTGACATAAGGTCGAATAAATCGTGATCGTGCTTGCCGAATCGGAGTTTCTGTGCCAATTTCGCATAATTGCATGCAAACGCACTGATCTATCACGCGAAACAGCGATTCCGCACAGAAATACACTTCTGAAACGAAGAATCGTCGAATCTGACATAAGGTCGAATAAATCGTGATCGTGCTTGCCGAATCGGAGTTTCTGTGCCAATTTCAAATATTTGCATGCAAACCCAGTGATCTAGCACGCGAAACAGCGACTCCGCAGAGAAATACACTTCTGAAACGAAGAATCGTCGAATCTGAAATAAGCTCGAATAAATCGTGATCGTGCTTGCCGAAACAGAGTTTCTGTGCCAAGTTCGCTTCGTTGCATGCAAATGCACTGATCAATCACGCGAAACAGCGATTCCGCACAGAAACACACTTCTGAAACGAAGAATCGTCGAATCTGACATAAGTTCGAATAAATCGTGATCGTGCTTGCCGATTCGGAGTTTCTGTGCCAATTTCGAATATTTGCATGTAAACCCACTGATCTAGCACGCGAAACAGCGACTCCGCAGAGATATACACTTCTGAAACGAAGAATCGTCAAATCTGAAATAAGCTCGAATAAATCGTGATTGTGCTTGCCGAATCGGAGTTTCTGTGCCAATTTCGCTTCGTTGCATGCAAATGCACTGATCTATCACGCGGAACAGCGATTCCGCACAGAAAAACACTTCTGAAACGAAGAATCGTCGAATCTGAAATAAGTTCGAATAAATCGTGATCGTGCTTGCAGAATCGGAGTTTCTGTGCCAATTTCGCTTCGTTGCATGCAAATGCTCTGATCTAGCACGCGAAACAGCAATTCCGCACAGAAATACACTTCTGAAACGAAGAATCGTCGAATCTGAAATAAGCTGGAATAAATCGTGATCGTGCTTGCCGAATCGGAGTTTCTGTGCCAATTTCGCTTCGTTGCATGGAAATGCACTGATCTATCACGCGGAACAGCGATTCCGCACATAAATACACTTCTGAAACGAAGAATCGTCGAATCTGACATAAGGTCGAATAAATCGTGATCGTGCTTGCCGAATCGGAGTTTCTGTGCCAATTTCGCATAATTGCATGCAAACGCACTGATCTATCACGCGAAACAGCGATTCCGCACAGAAATACACTTCTGAAACGAAGAATCGTCGAATCTGAAATAAGCTCGAATAAATCGTGATCGTGCTTTGCCGAATCGGAGTTTCTGTGCCAATTTCGCTTCGTTGCATGCAAATGCACTGATCTAGCACGCGAAACAGCGATTCCGCACAGAAACACACTTCTGAAACGAAGAATCGTCGAATCTGACATAAGTACGAATAAATCGTGATCGTGCTTGCCGATTCGGAGTTTCTGTGCCAATTTCGAATATTTGCATGTAAACCCACTGATCTAGCACGCGAAACAGCGACTCCGCAGAGATATACACTTCTGAAACGAAGAATCGTCAAATCTGAAATAAGCTCGAATAAATCGTGATTGTGCTTGCCGAATCGGAGTTTCTGTGCCAATTTCGCATAATTGCATGCAAACGCACTGATCTATCACGCGAAACAGCGATTCCGCACAGAAATACACTTCTGAAACGAAGAATCGTCGAATCTGACATAAGGTCGAATAAATCGTGATCGTGCTTGCCGAATCGGAGTTTCTGTGCCAATTTCAAATATTTGCATGCAAACCCAGTGATCTAGCACGCGAAACAGCGACTCCGCAGAGAAATACACTTCTGAAACGAAGAATCGTCGAATCTGAAATAAGCTCGAATAAATCGTGATCGTGCTTGCCGAAACAGAGTTTCTGTGCCAAGTTCGCTTCGTTGCATGCAAATGCACTGATCAATCACGCGAAACAGCGATTCCGCACAGAAACACACTTCTGAAACGAAGAATCGTCGAATCTGACATAAGTTCGAATAAATCGTGATCGTGCTTGCCGATTCGGAGTTTCTGTGCCAATTTCGAATATTTGCATGTAAACCCACTGATCTAGCACGCGAAACAGCGACTCCGCAGAGATATACACTTCTGAAACGAAGAATCGTCAAATCTGAAATAAGCTCGAATAAATCGTGATTGTGCTTGCCGAATCGGAGTTTCTGTGCCAATTTCGCTTCGTTGCATGCAAATGCACTGATCTATCACGCGGAACAGCGATTCCGCACAGAAAAACACTTCTGAAACGAAGAATCGTCGAATCTGAAATAAGTTCGAATAAATCGTGATCGTGCTTGCAGAATCGGAGTTTCTGTGCCAATTTCGCTTCGTTGCATGCAAATGCTCTGATCTAGCACGCGAAACAGCAATTCCGCACAGAAATACACTTCTGAAACGAAGAATCGTCGAATCTGAAATAAGCTGGAATAAATCGTGATCGTGCTTGCCGAATCGGAGTTTCTGTGCCAATTTCGCTTCGTTGCATGGAAATGCACTGATCTATCACGCGGAACAGCGATTCCGCACATAAATACACTTCTGAAACGAAGAATCGTCGAATCTGACATAAGGTCGAATAAATCGTGATCGTGCTTGCCGAATCGGAGTTTCTGTGCCAATTTCGCATAATTGCATGCAAACGCACTGATCTATCACGCGAAACAGCGATTCCGCACAGAAATACACTTCTGAAACGAAGAATCGTCGAATCTGAAATAAGCTCGAATAAATCGTGATCGTGCTTGCCGAATCGGAGTTTCTGTGCCAATTTCGCTTCGTTGCATGCAAATGCACTGATCTAGCACGCGAAACAGCGATTCCGCACAGAAACACACTTCTGAAACGAAGAATCGTCGAATCTGACATAAGTACGAATAAATCGTGATCGTGCTTGCCGATTCGGAGTTTCTGTGCCAATTTCGAATATTTGCATGTAAACCCACTGATCTAGCACGCGAAACAGCGACTCCGCAGAGATATACACTTCTGAAACGAAGAATCGTCAAATCTGAAATAAGCTCGAATAAATCGTGATTGTGCTTGCCGAATCGGAGTTTCTGTGCCAATCTCGCTTCGTTGCATGCAAATGCACTGATCTAGCACGCGAAACAGCGATTCCGTACAGAAACACACTTCTGAAACGAAGAATCGTCGAATCTGACATAAGGTCGAATAAATCGTGATCGTGCTTGCCGGATCGGAGTTTCTGTGCCAATTTCGCATAATTGCATGCAAACGCACTGATCTATCACGCGAAACTGCGATTCCGCACAGAGATACTCTTCTGAAACGAGGAATCGTCGAATCTGACATAACTTCGAATAAATCGTGATCGTGCTTGCCGATTCTGAGTTTCTGTGCCAATTTCGAATATTTGCATGCAAACCCAGTGATCTAGCACGCCAAACAGCGACTCCGCAGAGATATACACTTCTGAAACGAAGAATCGTCAAATCTGAAATAAGCTCGAATAAATCGTGATCGTGCTTGCCGAATCGGAGTTTCTGTGCCAATTTCTCATCGTTGCATGCAAATGCACTGATCTAGCACGCGAAACAGCGATTCCGCACAGAAATACACTTCTGAAACGAAGAATCGTCGAATCTGACATAAGGTCGAATAAATCGTGATCGTGCTTGCCGAATCGGAGTTTCTGTGCCAATTTCGCATAATTGCATGCAAGCGCACTGATCTATCACGCGAAACAGCGATTCCGCACAGAAATACACTTCTGAAACGAAGAATCGTCGAATCTGACATAAGGTCGAATAAATCGTGATCGTGCTTGCCGAATCGGAGTTTCTGTGCCAATTTCAAATATTTGCATGCAAACCCAGTGATCTAGCACGCGAAACAGCGACTCCGCAGAGAAATACACTTCTGAAACGAAGAATCGTCGAATCTGAAATAAGCTCGAATAAATCGTGATCGTGCTTGCCGAAACGGAGTTTCTGAGCCAAGTTCGCTTCGTTGCATGCAAATGCGCTGATCAATCACGCGAAACAGCGATTCCGCACAGAAACACACTTCTGAAACGAAGAATCGTCGAATCTGACATAAGTTCGAATAAATCGTGATCGTGCTTGCCGATTCGGAGTTTCTGTGCCAATTTCGAATATTTGCATGTAAACCCACTGATCTAGCACGCGAAACAGCGACTCCGCAGAGATATACACTTCTGAAACGAAGAATCGTCAAATCTGAAATAAGCTCGAATAAATCGTGATTGTGCTTGCCGAATCGGAGTTTCTGTGCCAATCTCGCTTCGTTGCATGCAAATGCAGTGATCTAGCACGCGAAACAGCGATTCCGTACAGAAACACACTTCTGAAACGAAGAATCGTCGAATCTGACATAAGGTCGAATAAATCGTGATCGTGCTTGCCGGATCGGAGTTTCTGTGCCAATTTCGCATAATTGCATGCAAACGCACTGATCTATCACGCGAAACTGCGATTCCGCACAGAGATACTCTTCTGAAACGAAGAATCGTCGAATCTGACATAACTTCGAATAAATCGTGATCGTGCTTGCCGATTCGGAGTTTCTGTGCCAATTTCGAATATTTGCATGAAAACCCAGTGATCTAGCACGCGAAACAGCGACTCCGCAGAGATATACACTTCTGAAACAAAGAATCGTCAAATCTGAAATAAGCTCGAATAAATCGTGATCGTGCTTGCCGAATCGGAGTTTCTGTGCCAATTTCTCATCGTTGCATGCAAATCCACTGATCTAGCACGCGAAACAGCGATTCCGCACAGAAATACACTTCTGAAACGAAGAATCGTCGAATCTGACATAAGGTCGAATAAATCGTGATCGTGCTTGCCGAATCGGAGTTTCTGTGCCAATTTCGCATAATTGCATGCAAACGCACTGATCTATCACGCGAAACAGCGATTCCGCACAGAAATACACTTCTGAAACGAAGAATCGTCGAATCTGACATAAGGTCGAATAAATCGTGATCGTGCTTGCCGAATCGGAGTTTCTGTGCCAATTTCAAATATTTGCATGCAAACCCAGTGATCTAGCACGCGAAACAGCGACTCCGCAGAGAAATACACTTCTGAAACGAAGAATCGTCGAATCTGAAATAAGCTCGAATAAATCGTGATCGTGCTTGCCAAAACAGAGTTTCTGTGCCAAGTTCGCTTCGTTGCATGCAAATGCACTGATCAATCACGCGAAACAGCGATTCCGCACAGAAACACACTTCTGAAACGAAGAATCGTCGAATCTGACATAAGTTCGAATAAATCGTGATCGTGCTTGCCGATTCGGAGTTTCTGTGCCAATTTCGAATATTTGCATGTAAACCCACTGATCTAGCACGCGAAACAGCGACTCCGCAGAGATATACACTTCTGAAACGAAGAATCGTCAAATCTGAAATAAGCTCGAATAAATCGTGATTGTGCTTGCCGAATCGGAGTTTCTGTGCCAATTTCGCTTCGTTGCATGCAAATGCACTGATCTATCACGCGGAACAGCGATTCCGCACAGAAAAACACTTCTGAAACGAAGAATCGTCGAATCTGAAATAAGTTCGAATAAATCGTGATCGTGCTTGCAGAATCGGAGTTTCTGTGCCAATTTCGCTTCGTTGCATGCAAATGCTCTGATCTAGCACGCGAAACAGCAATTCCGCACAGAAATACACTTCTGAAACGAAGAATCGTCGAATATGAAATAAGCTGGAATAAATCGTGATCGTGCTTGCCGAATCGGAGTTTCTGTGCCAATTTCGCTTCGTTGCATGGAAATGCACTGATCTATCACGCGGAACAGCGATTCCGCACATAAATACACTTCTGAAACGAAGAATCGTCGAATCTGACATAAGGTCGAATAAATCGTGATCGTGCTTGCCGAATCGGAGTTTCTGTGCCAATTTCGCATAATTGCATGCAAACGCACTGATCTATCACGCGAAACAGCGATTCCGCACAGAAATACACTTCTGAAACGAAGAATCGTCGAATCTGAAATAAGCTCGAATAAATCGTGATCGTGCTTGCCGAATCGGAGTTTCTGTGCCAATTTCGCTTCGTTGCATGCAAATGCACTGATCTAGCACGCGAAACAGCGATTCCGCACAGAAACACACTTCTGAAACGAAGAATCGTCGAATCTGACATAAGTACGAATAAATCGTGATCGTGCTTGCCGAATCGGACTTTCTGTGCCAATTTCGCATCGTTGCATGCAAATGCACTGATCTAGCACGCGAATCAGCGATTCCGCACAGAAACACACTTCTAAAACGAAGAATCGTCGAATCTGACATAAGTTCGAATAAATCGCGATCGTGCTTGCCGATTCGGAGTTTCTGTGCCAATTTCTCATCGTTGCATGCAAATCCACTGATCTAGCACGCGAAACAGCGATTCCGCACAGAAATACACTTCTGAAACGAAGAATCGTCGAATCTGACATAAGGTCGAATAAATCGTGATCATGATTGCCGAATCGGAGTTTCTGTGCCAATTTCGCATAATTGCATGCAAACGCACTGATCTATCACGCGAAACAGCGATTCCGCACAGAAATACACTTCTGAAACGAAGAATCGTCGAATCTGACATAAGGTCGAATAAATCGTGATCGTGCTTGCCGAATCGGAGTTTCTGTGCCAATTTCAAATATTTGCATGCAAACCCAGTGATCTAGCACGCGAAACAGCGACTCCGCAGAGAAATACACTTCTGAAACGAAGAATCGTCGAATCTGAAATAAGCTCGAATAAATCGTGATCGTGCTTGCCGAAACAGAGTTTCTGTGCCAAGTTCGCTTCGTTGCATGCAAATGCACTGATCAATCACGCGAAACAGCGATTCCGCACAGAAACACACTTCTGAAACGAAGAATCGTCGAATCTGACATAAGTTCGAATAAATCGTGATCGTGCTTGCCGATTCGGAGTTTCTGTGCCAATTTCGAATATTTGCATGTAAACCCACTGATCTAGCACGCGAAACAGCGACTCCGCAGAGATATACACTTCTGAAACGAAGAATCGTCAAATCTGAAATAAGCTCGAATAAATCGTGATTGTGCTTGCCGAATCGGAGTTTCTGTGCCAATTTCGCTTCGTTGCATGCAAATGCACTGATCTATCACGCGGAACAGCGATTCCGCACAGAAAAACACTTCTGAAACGAAGAATCGTCGAATCTGAAATAAGTTCGAATAAATCGTGATCGTGCTTGCAGAATCGGAGTTTCTGTGCCAATTTCGCTTCGTTGCATGCAAATGCTCTGATCTAGCACGCGAAACAGCAATTCCGCACAGAAATACACTTCTGAAACGAAGAATCGTCGAATCTGAAATAAGCTGGAATAAATCGTGATCGTGCTTGCCGAATCGAGGTTTCTGTGCCAATTTCGCTTCGTTGCATGGAAATGCACTGATCTATCACGCGGAACAGCGATTCCGCACATAAATACACTTCTGAAACGAAGAATCGTCGAATCTGACATAAGGTCGAATAAATCGTGATCGTGCTTGCCGAATCGGAGTTTCTGTGCCAATTTCGCATAATTGCATGCAAACGCACTGATCTATCACGCGAAACAGCGATTCCGCACAGAAATACACTTCTGAAACGGAGAATCGTCGAATCTGAAATAAGCTCGAATAAATCGTGATCGTGCTTGCCGAATCGGAGTTTCTGTGCCAATTTCGCTTCGTTGCATGCAAATGCACTGATCTAGCACGCGAAACAGCGATTCCGCACAGAAACACACTTCTGAAACGAAGAATCGTCGAATCTGACATAAGTACGAATAAATCGTGATCGTGCTTGCCGATTCGGAGTTTCTGTGCCAATTTCGAATATTTGCATGTAAACCCACTGATCTAGCACGCGAAACAGCGACTCCGCAGAGATATACACTTCTGAAACGAAGAATCGTCAAATCTGAAATAAGCTCGAATAAATCGTGATTGTGCTTGCCGAATCGGAGTTTCTGTGCCAATCTCGCTTCGTTGCATGCAAATGCACTGATCTAGCACGCGAAACAGCGATTCCGTACAGAAACACACTTCTGAAACGAAGAATCGTCGAATCTGACATAAGGTCGAATAAATCGTGATCGTGCTTGCCGGATCGGAGTTTCTGTGCCAATTTCGCATAATTGCATGCAAACGCACTGATCTATCATGCGAAACTGCGATTCCGCACAGAGATACTCTTCTGAAACGAAGAATCGTCGAATCTGACATAACTTCGAATAAATCGTGATCGTGCTTGCCGATTCGGAGTTTCTGTGCCAATTTCGAATATTTGCATGCAAACCCAGTGATCTAGCACGCGAAACAGCGACTCCGCAGAGATATACACTTCTGAAACGAAGAATCGTCAAATCTGAAATAAGCTCGAATAAATCGTGATCGTGCTTGCCGAATCGGAGTTTCTGTGCCAATTTCGCATAATTGCATGCAAACGCACTGATCTATCACGCGAAACAGCGATTCCGCACAGAAATACACTTCTGAAACGAAGAATCGTCGAATCTGACATAAGGTCGAATGAATCGTGATCGTGCTTGCCGAATCGGAGTTTCTGTGCCAATTTCAAATATTTGCATGCAAACCCAGTGATCTAGCACGCGAAACAGCGACTCCGCACAGAAACACACTTCTGAAACGAAGAATCGTCGAATCTGACATAAGTTCGAATAAATCGTGATCGTGCTTGCCGATTCGGAGTTTCTGTGCCAATTTCGAATATTTGCATGTAAACCCACTGATCTAGCACGCGAAACAGCGACTCCGCAGAGATATACACTTCTGAAACGAAGAATCGTCAAATCTGAAATGAGCTCGAATAAATCGTGATTGTGCTTGCCGAATCGGAGTTTCTGTGCCAATTTCGCTTCGTTGCATGCAAATGCACTGATCTATCACGCGGAACAGCGATTCCGCACAGAAAAACACTTCTGAAACGAGGAATCGTCGAATCTGAAATAAGTTCGAATAAATCGTGATCGTGCTTGCAGAATCGGAGTTTCTGTGCCAATTTCGCTTCGTTGCATGCAAATGCTCTGATCTAGCACGCGAAACAGCAATTCCGCACAGAAATACACTTCTGAAACGAAGATTCGTCGAATCTGACATAAGCAGTAGTAAGGCTATGCCGGTTCTGGATCAGGGTGGTTCCCCCCATGGTGGAGGGGCCCCCCCGCCAAGCCCCTCCGGGGGTGGGAGCAATGCCCCCCTGTAATTGCCCCCCCTGTAATTTTCCCCCCGTAATTGCCCACCCCCCTGTAATTGCTCGATTTTTTTGCCCCCCCCCCCAGGGTAATTGCTCCATTTTTTACCCCCCCGCCCATTTTTTGGGAGGTCATGAGGAAGTGACATCAGCTCGCGGGAAGTGACGTCACCAGAGACGTGTTGACACTTTGTCGACCATACCGACAATGGCGTTTCGTAGCCTACCGCCACCACCACCTTCACTGGAACCCCCCCGCCACTTCCGTGACGTCACGAGCTGTTGCGAGGCATACCACCGCCTTCGCTGGAACCCCCACCACTTCCGTGACGTCACAATCGGTTGCGATTTTTTTTTTTACTCTAACAGGATTCGAACCCCGGTCTACCGCTTGGTAGTCCAACTCATTAGCCGCTTGGCCAACCGACGATCTCATAACATAGCGAACATTTGGTATATATGTCAAAGAATAACTCTGGGCATGCAAATACTGCAGCGACAGCATATTTTCGTCCAAGACGCTATTGGTGCGACAGGAAGATACTGCGAAATATTATACCGAGCGTGCGACATTTTTTTTTCGTTTATGACGTTATTTGACTGGTCTTTGATCGAGCATTTTTATGAAATATGATATCCCTTAGGAACGAACAGGAATCTCGACGCATGCAAGAAACTGTCAGCATTTAAGATGCTATTTGGTTAACCTTGATACTGCTTAGAAATTTCACAAAACTGTGGCGACAGGAAGTCACTGCGAAATATTATACTGAGCGTGCGACATTTTTTCGTTTATGACGTTATTTGGCCGGTCTTTGATCGACCATTTTTATGAAATATGATACCCCTTAGGAACGAACAGAAATCTCGCAAAAAAACTGCAGCGTTAGCATTTTTGGTAGGAATCTTGGGACAGGAAATCACACATAAAATATCATAGTTTGGAATGAACTTTTGGATTTATTTTATTAGCATTACATCTAAGCCTAAAGCTAACAATTCGGCGTCTATTAATGAATTGCGTTCAAAATCTTCATGTTCCACAATTGCTTTTGCAAAATCATCGGTAACATTAGAAATTATTTGCATAAACTTACAATATTTTGTTTGTACAGAATATAGGTTCTCAGATAGCCATGAGTACATGTGGTCGACACAATATTCCAAATCAAACAATCTTCTCATCGTTTTCTGAGTAATCTGTTGTCACGTCGTTTCTCGTTTCTGAGCGAAACGATAGCGACTCCGGGTATTTACAAGCGATACCGCCGGGCCACGTTCGGCCGCGCGAAACGTGGTCCACCCGGGACAAAAATTGTACGCAGGCTCGTCGTCTCTCGAGATCTCTTACGTAAAGTTCGGGCGCCAGGCACAGAAGATGCCACGCTAAATTCGCTATTACACACGACGAGTGACACCCATACGAGCCCGCGACAATCGATATTACGCGACGATGAGATACGAATGGTCGCAGGGTACTACGCGGGTCGAGCACGAGGCGTTCCCCGCGGCGGGAAGGTTTCTCACGCAATAAACACTCTCTGGCGATCTTGGTTAACAGAATTTATTGTTCCGACGTTACACCAACGATGCCGGCAGCGACCGGCAGCGTTTCGAGGTTAACCGACGCGTAACAGGTGATCGGCAACGACAATTCGTTGTACGCGCGCTTCGACCTTTTCTGGTCCTTTTCTTTACGCTACGAATCCGGCAGCAACGTGATTTTAATGTCGGCACACGCGATCTTCGCGTTCTACGTCCGGATTCGGATGGAATGCGCGTTCTTACAATCTTCTCGTCGGCAGAACGAATCGCGAAGATACGACGAGAGCACGTGGCGGCGTCGCACCGTGGGACGACTCGAGGTTCGCGTGAATACGACAACGGCGTGCGAAGTTCACTAAAAGAATTGTGGCTCGTCTCACGCTAACACCGTCACCGCGCCTACCAAGGTCCAGATATCGCGGATCCCTACGTCTGACCTTTGTGGAGACTAATAACGCCCGCGAAATATATTCTCTTCGCACGTCCGTTGACCGACGGGTTCCTCCCGTTAGCGAATGGAATTTTATCCTTCACAACTACCGGCAGCTATGGAGCCACGTCGGTGATTCGACAACGCGTTCGCGGACACGACACACTACCGAGCCAACACGAGAAAGATCACTCTATCGAAATGAGAACTGACAGAAGCTTACCCAGGGCAACGATGGATGGTCTCACATTCTCGTCCCTCTGTGTCCGGCAGCTCGCTTCGCAAATACCATAGTTCTTATGCAATGATTAAGGTTCGAAATTCGCAACTAGTTTTCGCTAAAGCCAACGAGGAAGTGATCTCTCACGGTGTGACTCGGGAACGCGGAAGCGGAGCGTCCCCCCCTTGCCGCTCTCGTCCCCCCGCACGCAGTTCGACCTATCGCTAACAGATTTTCGTACGGGGCCTAGCCCTGCGCGACGGCCCCTGGCGTCCGGCGTTCCGTTGGTTCTCCGGCAGCGATGCTCGTTGATTCGCCGCTTCCCTCAGAGGCGATCGACGCGAGCCAATCCGGCAACTGGCCAGGTTTCTCTCCGGATGAGGCGACGGCGAGACAGCTGAGATCCCTGGCTTGACATCGCATGTCCTCGTCGGCGCCTCCAGGTTGTCTATCCTGGGCCACGTTGATCCCTCTCTTCCTCGGGGTCGGAGTATTCGCCGACGCCGATCCTTTTTCCGTTTCTCGGCGGGAGAGGTGCTTCGGGTCCCCCCTTGGGGCCCGACTACGGTCCTGCAGACACGCGACGCTCAAAAATATAAGTGCTCGCCCATGGGTCTCGTTCGCGCCCAGGGCGAGCGCTCGCCACGGCGCCTCTCGCGTATTAGGCTGCCAGAGGGTGACCCGGTCTTCCGATAACCGGCATCGGGTGACGTTGGCAAAACTGCCACGTCACACTGTATGCACTTAGTTGAAGTTGATAATTTTGCAAGCTTCACATAATCGTTTAACTGATAGAATTCCACAGTTATATCACCAACATGCACAGCATTCCCTGAGTTGGCAATGTTCCGCAGAATGTCTTCTCTCTTCCGTAGAAAATCTTTCCACGTAGCCATAGAAAATTGAATTTCATTGCTGTGATTGTCTCCTATAGCCAACTCAACATGACAGCAACCACCAATTCGAACCCCAATGTCAAGATATTTGTAGCATGTATTCGTCAAGGGATATCTCCGGCCCAATATACGCACCATGTGCGTGATACTCTGTTCCGAATTATCTGCACTGATATTAAATGAAACAATTAGGAAAGAATTTTTTTCAGTTGCAAAGAAACAATAATGCATTTTTAGCGGTTGCCGGAGTACTTACTGTGTGTGTAATTGCGGAGGATTAAACTCATTATTCTGCCGCGTTGCTCGAGAGTTGACGGTTGCGGACCACATAGTTGATACTTTGCCGATCGAACCAACAATGGCGTTTCATAGCCTCTCGCTAACCCCTCGTTCTTTCCAGTTTTTAAAAGTGCAAACATAGCAAATTCATGTGGTGGTGGGGGGCATCGCGCTAATTCTCACAGCTTTGGGACAACAGGCATGCAGAAACTGCAGTGTCAACATTTTTTTTTGGAGACCACAGGATGTGTGATATTTTTTTTTATAAAATATGATAATCCTGAGGAATGAACAGGAATCTCGGCGCCTGCAAAAAAACTGCGGCGTTAGCATTTAAGATGCTATTTGGTTGACCTTGATATTTTTTTATGATACCCCTTAGGAACGAACAGGAATGTCGCAGAAATTGTAGTGTCAACATTTACGACGCTATTTGGTTGACCTTAATACCCCTCAGCAACGAATAGGTGAAATATGATACACCTTAGAAACGAACAGGAAGCTCGCAAAAATTGTAGTGTCAACATTTAAGACGCTATTTGGTATATGGGAAGAAATAAGCGAAGTTCTAGTAAAAAAAATTTGTTAAATAATACATTTTATTCAAAAACATGGTTCTTGTCGATCAGTATATAATTTACACAGTTTCAATACATTTTCCATGGCACATACGCCAGTATGGAATGCACATCTATGCAATCCCTTTTGCATTAACGATAATCTTGGCACATCCTCCAGATCCACATCAAGAGCTTCTATTCCAGTTAATTTCCATAACCATTTTTTCTTTTCCAAACCCCTGACAATGACCTGCTGCGTATTTTCCAGAGCCAGTTTCAAACAACTTCCGGCTGTTTTGTATGGAACATATCCATCTGCCCAACCTATTCCATGATGTTTGTGCGTTAACCATCGAACCTGACGTGCTGTACGTGTTCAGTAGCAGTTAATCGATGGTATTCAAATGGTGGCATGAATATCCAGTGCAATAGTTTATTTCCATCTCGTAAAATGGCTGCTTCTTTTACAATGAAACCGTTTGCCCCCGACTTGAAACCTTGTAGATCGACGAACGTTACATGGGTCATCATGCACCCACCGCTTGTTAAAGTATTCTGCGCACGACGTTGGTCAACGGGCTGTACTCGACTATACGATCGTGTATAATTAAACAGTAAGCAGCTGTGTTCACAGGCACATTATCTCTGCACTCGAAATCTATGCGCACATCAATGGTTGCACTTTTGACAGACTCGTTTTGACGAGAGCAGTCTATGACCACAAATGGACCCTGTGATAAGAACTGTAATTCATCCAATAGCGGCTCACTGAATCGATTACCATAATATGAGTTTTGAAATCTTGTGTACATGTCATAAAGTATCGCATACTTATTCTTTTCAAAGTCCAAGTTTAGGTCGTTGTATGGGTACGATTCGGAATTTAGGTACAACCGTATGTTTAACAGTTTACAATCGTCGAATTGATTAGCACTCTTCTGCAATTGATTCTTCCTATCGTTCTGCAATGCGAATATGATGAAACGGGGTTTCTCCAATTGTGTTACAGTCTTTATCGCCCACGTATGCTTCGTAGTTGTTTGCAAATGTGGATATTCGTATAGATCCCAAGAGCGAAAACTCATAGGTATCATTTGTCCTCTCTCGAGAATGCGTAGTAATGACAATTTGGTTACTTCTTCCAGACTTATGTGTGGCATACGCCACTGAACTTTGAATAATTCGATTTTAGGTCTTAAAGTACTAGAACCATTCAATGCGTTTAGATCATTTCGTGATCGAATTAAGACTAACTCTTGACGCACGTTAACGGTAATCTTGTTATAATCTTCACCGAAGCCAAATAGCATATTGAATGGTATGCAGAAATTGAAATCTGCGCCATCCAGTTTACGATGCCAGCCTGCGGTGGCCAATGCTTTACTTTTTCCAGGAGAGATGGATACATGTGTTTTTAACGAGGTCGTTATTCCAGGATTTCTACAGCGGTCTATTTCAACTTCCATTCAGTTCATATCGAATTTCATCAAACATGAAAGCAGCACAATTGGTATCGAGAATAACATTGTTGCTTGTTCCTTGAGGTGGAGTCTCTGCTAAAATGATTTTTCCTTCAATGTACAAGAAACTCTCACACGGTAGCGTATACAGATCCTGCTGATGTATCGGTATCCTTATTTCATCACTATTTCCGAGAGTAGTATTTGCATAGGGATTATATGTGTGCACTTCTATCTTAGTTATACGATTATCAGAGGTTGGCGTATTGCCAATGGCCAAAATGTCGGACATTATTGCTTTACAATAAATCCCAACGATTGTAGAAAACGTATGTTCTGCAAGCTCAAGTTCTTCTTCCTCGACGATGGTGCTGTGTGATAATTTGTTCGACTTACTGTGTCGATGAACGTATTTTTTGTAGCGACTGCGATTAGAGGTTCGTCCGTTTTGTTATACACAAGCATAATGCAGCACTTATTCGTAGATGCGTGGATCTCGCCGTTTTACATGCAGTCTAACCGTGATTTCTTCTCCACGAAAATCAATCAGACGATTGTTTTGGTCCACCAAACGTATTTCTAAATCATCTATTCTTCGCACGGAAGATAAATGATTCGAGGTGGAGTTTCTGAGATCTTATATCCAGGAGGAACCCTAGGTGAAAATTCATGAATAATGTGTACGGGTTTATCATTACTATATGATCCAGCTGTTATGCTACATTCCACTCTAATCACGTTGATGCTTATAATATTCACAGGAGCGTCAGACTCATACCACATTTTAGGTGGCAGAATACGGTTTGTAAAAAATCCAAGTAGTGATCCTATGTTATTGGGTTTTTCAAAATTAATCTTATAAGAACAGTATATTTCACTCTTCATCGTATTATTGTTAGCACGAATGATGAGAGGGTATTCGTCGTTGTTCCCCGAATCATGTCTGGTGGGATATTGTCGCAATATTTCCCGTTTCAGGTACTTATTGATTGCATCCAGTTCGTAGGATCCTTCGGGAATTACAATTTCTTCATCATTTTCTCCGAAATAAAATTTATTATTGCGAACATCGACATTCGGTATCGTGTTAAACGTTTCAAAATCCACGAGGCCCAATTCATATTCATGACTGCTCAAATCTATCGAGGGAAAGTACTGAACTGCGAGCGTACTGCTCTTACTCGTTAACGTTAGTGTCAACGACGAAGGTGTCATGTTTATACGAAAGGTTTAAAGCACATAATGAAATTGTATGTATCGATAATGTGCATTTATAATGAGTTTTCCTCAAGAAATTTTACACACAGTTGCCCGCATATGGTTTGATTGAAATTTTGAAAACGTGTATGATTGTAAGTAATTTTTGCTGAGGATCCGAAGTATGCAATAAGTTCCGCAGGTGGTCGTAGATTACCAAAACTATCAAAGTATTTTACAATATGATTGTGTTTCACGTATGCGACCCAATGTGTACCGGGACCGATGCTTTCATCCAAGTTTACTATACCACTCTCATTTACATTTGCTCTTGTCGGAAGACTATCGCGCATGTATACTCCGCGAAAATGTGGTATATTTTTCCTTCCTATATCCTCAAGCTGCCCATTTGTCATTGGTTGTATCCCTAGTTTTTCGTAGAGTGAATTTTTTTTTGTTTTTTTTTTCTTTAAACCGGTACCCTTCTTATAAGGTGTGAGATAAAGTCCATGAACTTCTATAGCATGATTATGACGCTGCATTTCCTCCAACTGTTTTCGTGCAGCCTTAGCGTCATTCACAACCTTCGCGATGCCGGCAGCACCACCAGTTAACGACCCTATAGCACCCAATGCAGGTAAGAGGAACGGGAGGAAACCACCCCGCTTTGCTATAGGTAGAGTTCGCCTCTTCTTACCACCGTTACCAGTGTTCTTTTTTTTTCTTGATCCCCATCCCAAGCATCGTCTTAGCTTTCATCGCAGCCCAAACAGTTGACGCAGCTATCTTCTCACCTAACGTAGCGTCCTTCGCAAATATGCGACGATGTGCTCAATCAGCTAAAATGTGATCTACCTTGTGACGATTCGTCAAATCTTTGATACGAGAGTATGTGATGTCGTGTTCTCTACAGGCCGAGTCTAATGGATTTATACCGCGATCACCGCGAGCCAAGCGTTTGCGCAGCCGTGTGCCAGGTCCACAAAATTGATATCCAGACATATGTAACTCAAACGGCAATTTATTTATCAGGGTATTTAGAAGTCCTGCTCCACGTCGGCGTATGCATGAGTAACAATCTTTTTTCATATGTTATCTATGGATGAGCATATGTATGTGTTACAAGTATGGAAGTCATTTCTAGACTGATTGATATCTCTGGGCAACGTTTGTATAAATATTCCCCATACCCACACTTATCTGTTATTATTACAACAGTCGCGATGCAGATCATTAGGCAACCTGTGAAAATTCGAGTAATCTCAGACAGAAAGTTTGATCATACTACCAAAAATGTTCTACGACATGGACCGTTATTACCTAACACTGTACGCGGTATAGTGTGCGGTCCTTCCAATTGCGGGAAGACTAATGTAGTCATTAGCATGTTGGAAAGTCCCAACGGTATGCGATTTGAGAACGTATACGTATATTCAAAGTCGTTGCAACAGCCAAAATATCAGTATTTGTAAAAGCTGCTCTCATCCGTAGAAAATATTGGCTACTTTCCTTTTTCACACAATACCGATGTCGTTCCACCTAACGAAGCTCTACCGAATTCTATATTTATATTTGATGATGTATCATGTGACAAGCAAGATGTGATTAGAGAGTACTTTTCCATGGGTCGACATTCAAAAGTGGACAGTCTGTATCTTTGTCAATCATATGCAAGAATTCCAAAGCACCTGATTCGCGATAATACCAATCTCCTACTACTATTCAAACAGGATAGTATGAATTTGCGCCATGTGTATAATGATCATGTATATACCGATATGACGTTTGGACAATTTAACGAACTGTGTGCAAAATGTTGGCAGCAAAACTATGGATTAGTCGTTATAGACAAGGATAGTCCTATGCACAGAGGTCGTTATCGACATGGATTTAATGACTATGTCATAGTATAATGGTATCATTTGGCCACAAACCCGCGTTGTGAACGGAACATTGAACAGTTGTCGAACGGTGTATCGAACAGGTGTCGAACGGTGTATTATACGGGTGTCGAACGTACACGTTCGACGTTGAACGGCATCAAACGGCTATTGAACGGGTGTCGAACAGGTGTTGAACGGATTGTCGAACGTACACGTTCGACGTTGAACGGCTGAACGGCTGAACGACATTGAAAACGCTTCCAATTGAACACGGGGCAAAATTCTGCTGAACAAAAACAGGAAAAGAGGAAAAAAGAAGTGTTAACGAAAGAGATTGCCAATACGAGTGAAGCTATACGAAAAAAATATTTGGCAATAAAAGCTGGAAAAATGGATACCGATGCGGTGTTGGAACATAGCTTGCAACCTGTGATAAGACCCCTGAAAGAATTGATTGAAAACACAAAACCGATTCCCAATCCAATTCTTCAAGAGACATCTTCGGAGCCAACATCCTCATTGTATCAGCAGCAATCACCTGTCTTTAATGCTACACCTGGATATCATGGAGAACCATCTTCAACATCACCTATGCCTAACGCTGCACCCCAATATTGTGGATTGAAGCCGCCTGTGCTAAACGCTACACCTCGGTATCGCGGATTGAAAAGAGTACGTGCGGAAACACCTTTAAGACCAACACCTTATCGATTACCGAAACGACTTTGTCCAGATTCCGAACCTCCTGCAGAAGAAGTATGTACAGACGAAACAGAACCACTTGACCAAAATATTCTCGAAACCACAATGCGTGAGATTGTGGAGAATCCTGAACAGCATGAAGAAGCCACTACATATTTGAATCAGAATCTCGGACCGCTGTCACAGGAATATTTGAACTTCTTTTTCACAGATAAGAAAAAACAGCTTGACCATGTGTATGGTGTGTACTATGATAAAAATGCAATGATGCTTGGGGATAAGAATTTCGACGTAGACATGGAAGATAATATAATTATCAATAGTATAAAATACAAAGGAACACCTGGTCTTTTCGAACTAATTTTCAAGAGAATCCCCGACGATACGATATACACCGATGCAGACAAACAGAAATATAAGAGTATTCTGTTATCAACAAATGCGCACAGGCGCAACCATAATGCTGCAAATCCCCTATTGAGTAACAGAGGATACAAGTATAAACATATAATTGCACCGCTGCTTGAAATACGACCTCGCACTGGAAGAGGGTTTGCCTCCAAGTCATTTTTGATGAATACATTACCGGAGAACATGGCGACATTACCGGAGAACATGGCGGTTACCGATAATGCGATTAATTATGTACATTGGGATGATCCGAATGAATTAGTGGATAGAATAAGATTACTGGTGTCATCGCGAGCTGCTGGGCATACCGGACATGATAATGAAATTGTTTCAATAATCGAGGAGCTCCGAGAAGCGGGTTTGATTATAAATTAAAGACGGTTCTGATCATGTTCATCAGTACCTTTTCATGATGCCTATCAACAAGTTCGGTGCTATGCTCCGAAACGAGTCAAATAAAGATGGTGAAACATGCAAGAATTACGTGCAATCGAGCGCACTTTGCCTCGATGGCGATGCTTTCGACGCGAGAGATCGAAAGATAAGACGTTTAGCAAGCCCGACGAATGATGCCGATGCTGTGAATAAGGTATACATGGACAAAAAATGACACATATTTTGAAAGCATGTGATGCCAAGAGTTCCAAGCTGCGGGAAGAAATACTAACCGAACTCAAATTCTTACGTGAACACATACTCGAGATGATGCATGATACAATTGTAAGAATGACATCATTGAACAGAAATGAGGGACCAATTTTTTCTGAAAGCTTTGAAAGAAATAATGGTTAAAGTTCATACATTACGTCGAATGATATAAATATATTTACATATTTTGAAAGATGTCAGTTTCCAGCGAGAATGCATTCGCAAGATACCAATCGCAATGTCAATGTAAAGTTCATAGATCGGATCATGCGATTATTTTTGTGCATTTTAAATTTCTTTTGTTTAATCCTAAATCCTGAACATGAGCAAAGAAAAGACGCAATTAGTGGAGGAACTGCATGCCCCCGCCAGACGGATTTTTCCACGACGTCGAGTTTTAGTCCATGGGTATGACGATCTATGGCAAGCCGATCTCGTAGGTATGCAGCCTCACGCACGCATAAATGGTGGTAATAAGTACATATTAACCGTTATCGATGTGTTATCCAAATATGCATGGGGCGTACCGCTCAAGACTAAAAGTGGGGGCGAGGTAGCTGCAGCGTTCAGAATGATATTTCGAAATCGATGTCCGAAAAATTTACAAACCGATCAGGGAAAGGAATTTTACAACAGTGAGATGCATAAACTTTTGACGACACATGGCATTAATCATTATTCTACATATTCGGTTATGAAAGCTTCCATCGTAGAACGGTTCAATCGCACATTGAAGAATAGCATGTGGAAAGAGTTTACACTTAATGGAACCTATAAATGGATCAATGTGCTACCTCATCTAGTTGCAAAGTACAATGCACAAAAGCATAGAACTATTGGAATGCGACCGTGTGATGTCACCCCTACCATTTCCAACAGACTCTTATACACAGCGTATAACAACATAAAGATTGCTGCACCGGCGAAATTCAACGTCGGGCAGTCTGTACGCATCAGCAAATTTAAGACCATTTTCGATAAAGGTTACACACCAAATTGGACCACTGAGGTGTTTGAGACAGTCAAGGTACAAGCAGCTAATCCGGTAACTTATCTACTGCAAGATTACTGTGGAAACCCCGTTGCTGGAGGATTCTATGAACACGAATTGCGTCACGTTGCCAATCCAGATGTACACCTAGTGGAGAAAGTGTTGCGTACAAAAGGAAATAAGGTGTATGTAAAATGGTTAGGATTGAGTAATGTAAATAATTCATGGATAAATAAAGACAATGTATTATAAACATTTATTAAGAACATTTATTATAAACAATTTAACGTATTTAATGAAAAAAAATATATAATCTTCTATTTATATTGAATATAATCAATTTTATAGCTGCGAAGGAATTTGATAATGGCCCCACGGCAATGTTTCTGTTGAGTTAGGTATGATATACCGTTTGTCATCATATGGACTGAGAGCAATTTTGCGCTCTGATATAGTATACACTTTGTGCAATTTCGATCCTATACATGTCTGTGTACGACTCATAGCAATTTCATCTTGCAAACATCGCATGTAATCATCAAACGTTATCGTTGTCCTTACAACGCTAGTCTTTACACCTTTTGCTTTTTTCGTATCAGATTTTCCATCAACACGCAATGTATACATTTTTGCTCTTAGCCCAACAAAGTCTGTCATTTTCATCCCATTGTTCTCGTCTTTCATCAAGCCGGGAACCTTTTTATTTACAAGTGGGATATTATACTTATTCTCTATCGGATAATCGCTTGTGTCGAAACGGTTAATATGGCGCCTCATGGTTTCATAAATGTCCTCACACATAATATGATAAATTAAGCTGTCGGTGTCTGTGTACATTACCTTACAAGTTTTACCATATTGAGGAACCATATACTCATGATGAAATTCGTACAAGCAGGTTTTGGATATATCTAATATGCACATACCCACATAGATTGGTTTGTTGAATTTCACCATGACTTTGCGCAACTCCACAGCAGCCAAGTTTCCGGAAAATACACAGCGGCTGTGGAAATTTGGTTTCGCGATCATTGCCTCTGCACCATATCGCCCATCCCAATGTGTCACGAGTTTTACGTCTACATGATTCCGAACATTTTCCATAGTTTTACCGAATACCGCGTTGTTCATCAATTTGTACAAATTCTTTTCAAAATCGTTACTGGCATTTGTTCTAAACAGGGTATTTAATTCTATGTATTCGCGGAGCCATGGTGACTGTGCGAATTGGAGGATGCAATGAATCTTTGTAATACGAAGACCGTGGCGCGTGCACTGCTGCAGGTTATAATAGTGTATCACGTAACGCTGCTTATCATGTAACGTTGCAAGCAACTTGGCCTCTCTTTTGCTAGGTGGTTTAGCACGTGTTGGACAGAATGGTAGGTCAGCGTGAGCATCATGCAGACTTTGCGGATATTCTAGATCCACCTCGAGAATGTAGCCTATGGGTGAATCAGCAGCAATCAAAGATATGTCAAAACTTTCAATGTTGTTAACCCATTGAAATTCGGCATATGGCAAAGGCTGACACATTGCCCATCCATACAAATTGTTTACATCTAAATACATCAAGTATGATGATGGTTTGGATGGATCGTACGACTGCATGTACTTGTTATTGGCTTCAGCATATCTACCGGAACATTGGCTCAAACCGCCGCGTATACCACGTTCGATAAACATCACCATATCGATATCAGTTAATAATTCAAATCTAATTTTTGTATGTTTCAGCATAGCATCCCACGTGAAACCTGGTAACGTGTAATAGTATGCTGGATCTAAACCATAGCTCTTAATGCACGTTTTACGAAAATTTTCAAAAACGTCAGCCAATAACAAAACATCAGTTTTCAAATACAAATCGCTGTATTCACCCGTTAAAACGCTGCCACACATTCTCGGCATGCGCATAGTCACGTTCCGATACAGTTTCGCATGTCAGCGAACTGTAAAATGACTCGAGCGGCGGCAAACAGAGATCGTCTAATTTATCCACGCAATCCAGGTATTCATACGGAAAGACACCCTTTCGCGTCAACAACATGAAATTTTCTATTGAAAGATTTTTAAATTCTGAACGTAAAATTGTCAATTTATTTGTCTCGAGAAAAGATGCTAATTTGTCCAGACTCGTATTCAAAAATTTGTACGAATCGATGAATCTTAATTTAATAGAATTACGCGAATCTGATTCCCGATCTTTAACATTTTTGGTAAACGAAATATATTTCTCTTTAGTTATAGGTAATACGCCGACATTACCCTCAAATGCATTAGCGATTTCTTCAATAATAAAATGCGAATCGTACCCGGATAAATTATGGAAAACTATTGGAACACAAAACGAATTTTTGTAATTTAAATTGCAATCTTGATGTGCGGGGCCTCTATATCGTCCTGTTAGATGGCAATGATCGCGCACCCGTATATCGTTTCCCTCAAATGGCTTTTCACAAATGTGGCAATGCGATGCGTTGATAAATGCCTCGCACTGTTCATTTGTTAGCTGCTTCATGGGTACATTACTAGATAAAGCACATTTAACAAAATATGCTAAATTTTCCAATTCTCCAACGAACCATGAGACGCACTTCGCATCGCGACGACATCGATATACCGATAGAGATGCATCATATGAACAATGCACATAGTATGCGATGCTAAATACTCTATGTGATTGAAGTTTCCCCTCCCCGCAATCTTCCATCTTCTCCAGAGTACATTCTAGGTCTGCGTACACCACAAATGGAAGCGGTTCTTTCCACATATAGTTACCGAAGGAGAGCCATTTGTCGTCCTCGGTAGGTAATACAATGGCACAGCGATTCAGTTCTGCACAGTCTCGTTCATGGGCCCGCAATCTTTCGTTGGAAGGAAAGTAATGCAAACACCTGAAAAAAAAGAAAAAAAATTTATTTTCATGTGTTATAATATACCATGATACTTTTGTAAATGTGTACATACCGATCACAGATGAATTTCATATGAGCGTTTTTGCTCAACTGTGCGCTAACGAGTCGTGATAGGTTCTTAATCCACACATAATGCCCCACAATACTATCGGTCTGGTCTTGTATGTACAGCAAGTTGACGTGTCGATTCCTCTTCTGATTGGTGATACGAAGTGGAAAAAATGATTTTACCCTTTTTTTCTTCTCGAAGATGTCTTCAAAACCATACACATTGATCGAAATATCATTCAACTTTTCGAACCGGGTAATTTGATTCAACAGCATGGGAAACTCGATGTCTTCAAAGTTTAAAACATTTGTGTATTCCGGGTACGAACTTTGACGGTTACTGTTAGCAGTCGCTGGATTCAGAGCTGCCATCACCGACCATGCAAAGCATGCATTGTCTTTGGAGTGAACATTAATTGTAGCTTTCTTCAACGCTATTTCTCTCGGTATGTTGATCTGACACCCTGCATACAGTGGGTTAAATTTGTTGATACCAACTGTAAGATTGAGTATTCGCGACAATGCCCATCCGCTATTACGTTCCTGAAATTCTTCCAACGATGATTTCACAGTTCTTTGTGCCAACACTTTTGCGCGAGCGTTGATCACCTGTCACAAATTCACCATTAAACACAGCGTTCACTTTTAAAGACTTATGTTTTCCCAAAGCGTTCCGTATTTTTTCAAGCACAATTTCCCTCGCGTCCTGGAGGAAGCTGAGAGGTTCAATGTAATTGGAATTGATAACGGCACCTGTTAATATGCGACCCTTGAAAGCCGAGTCTATGTCATGCCATATGAGTCCTGTGCTTGTATGTCCAGCACCTTCATGTATGAGACGTCTTCGTAAAGAATATTTTAAACTCTCAAGAGCGGCGATACTGGCGATCAATGACTGTTGAATACCGATCGATAATCGAGGACGTTTTGCTCGATTATGTTCTTTAAGCAACTCGAGGCATTCGTTGCATCTTTCCTCCCAGACAAGGTATTCTTCCTGCAATCTTAAGCTATAAGATTGGCCCCACAAATCGTGTTCAATTTTATGAATTTCTTCCATGGTTATATTTTTTTTTGCCTCACAATCAGTGACTGAACAAAACTAATTTGGTGGAGTGCATATATAGCCTCCCAAAACAGCAGACTCAGCAAAAAAAAGCCAATCGGTGTTGAAAAAAACACAGTCCAGAAACCACCGCTAGTTTTTCAGTGTCTCATTCGCTCGCGATACATCCATATCTCGAAATATTTACACAGCATTTTTTCGCACGCTCGATATAATATTTCGCAGTGACTTCCTGTCACCACAGTTTTGCGAAATTCCTAAGCAGTATCAAGGTCAACCATGCATGCGCCGAGATTCCTGTTCGTTCCTAAGGGGTATCATATTTCATAAAAATGGTCGATCAAGAACCAGTCAAATAACGTCATAAACGAAAAAATGTCGCACGCTCAGTATAATATTTCGCAGTGACTTCCTGTCGCCACAGTTTTGTGAAATTCCTAAGCAGTATCAAGGTTAACCATGCATGCGTCGAGATCCCTGTTCGTTCCTAAGGGGTATCATATTTCATAAAAATGGTCGATCAAAGACCAGTCAAATAACGTCATAAACGAAAAAAAATGTCGCACGCTCGGTATAATATTTCGCAGTATCTTCCTGTCGCACCAATAGCGTCTTGGACGAAAATATGCTGTCGCTGCAGTATTTGCATGCCCAGAGTTATTCTTTGACATATATACCAAATGTTCGCTATGTTTATGAGATCGTCGGTTGGCCAAGCGGCTAATGAGTTGGACTACCAAGCGGTAGACCGGGGTTCGAATCCTGTTAGAGTAAGACAGTTTTTTTCTTTAAAAAAATCGCAACCGCTTGTGACGTCACAGAAGTGGTGGGGGTTCCAGCGAAGGTGGTGGTATGCCTTGCAACAGCTCGTGACGTCACGGAAGTGGTGGGGGGTTCCAGTGAAGGTGGTGGCGGTAGGCTACGAAACGCCATTGTTGGTGTTCGATCGCGGAACTGCCGATTTCAAAATGTTCGATTGTAGAGAAATGGGTTCGCGATTGTTCGAATGTTGCCCGCCAAACTAATCTTAGACAACTCTTTCAAATTAAATAACGGATCGTGTGGACAAGGAATTGACTGGAGGAATCGCGTTTCGTTCGAGATCTGTTGGTGAACTCGTCAGTAAGGCTAATCCAACAGATCCTGCCTTAGACGCGCGCAGATCAAACCGTGTTGATCTGTATTGTAGTGAAATGTGCTGATCGTGTATGCAGCAATCACATGAGACGCTCAAGCAAGACTGGTCAGTGTTACTCGTTCAGAGATTCGGAAACGAACTGCTGAAAGTACTGGACGTTGGTCTTAGCGAGAGGTCGGTTAGGCTCCTCGTGGGTGGAGAGGTTGACCTTAGGCGAGGAAAGGGAAGTAGAATCTATTGTAATGAGGGAAAGAACTGTCCGGGTTGGTTCAGTCAACTCGTCGTTTACCAATCAGGACACCCTTAATTGTTCAAACTTCCTTCCATGGTGACTGAGAGGCTGGTCTAGTCGGAAGGAAGAGTGGGGTGCTACCTGGTATGAAGGCAAGAGCGGTAATTGACGTCGCTCGACGGTTGACTGTCGCCCCTTGACCGTATCCTTAAAGAATTGAATGTTTAACCTTGGACTGAGCTTAGCGAACGCGGGCGTACACATCTGGGGTTACACATCTGGGGTTGTAATTTATGACGGCGAGGGTTCTTTAGAGTTGTATCTTGAGTGACCGTGAATATTCTTAGCCCGGGACAAAGTAAGTATTCCGAGAATTGCCGGATGTACAAAATAACATTTGGCCGTACCTGAGTGACCGTAGCATAAATAATCTTCTAATCCGAAAAACGGTTGGTAACGGCTATATCATAAATAAAATACGAAGTCGACCCTTAAGCTCTTTATTTCGCGCGGCAGTACGGTTCACTGCAGATGCCATGGTTCTTTATGTTTAAAGGAGAATTTCCGTTAACGAATTTCTTGCGAGGAAAAACATTTCTTTGTGTAGGACTACGATCCGTTGCGACGGAACAGTTGGTATGGTCGACAAACTGTCAACACGTCTCTGGTGACGTCACTTCCCGCTAGCTGATGTCACTTCCTCATGACCTCCCCAAAAAATGGGGGGGGGTAAAAAAATCGGGCAATTACCCAGGGGGGGGCAATTACAGGGGGGCAATTACAGGGGGGATTGGTGGAGGGGGACCCCCCCTCCACCATGGGGGGAACCACCCTGATCCAGAACCGGCATAGCCTTACTACTATAAGCTCGAATGAATCGTGATTGTTCCGTCGCAACGGATCGTAGTCCTACACAAAGAAATATTTTTTCCTCGCAAGAAATTCGTCAACGGAAATTCTCCTTTTCACATAAAGAACCATAGCGTTTGCAATGAACCGTACCGCCGCGCGGAATAAAGAGTCTAAGGGTCGTCTTCGTACCTTATTTATGATATAGCCATTACCAAACCGTTTTCGCGATTAGACGATTATTTATGCTACGGCCGCCCAGGTACAGCCAAATGTTATTTTGTACATCCGGCAATTCTTGGAATACTTACTTCGCTCCGCGTTAACAATATTCACGGTCACTCAAGGCACAACTCTAAAGAACCCTCGCAGTCATAAATTACAGCCCCAGATGTGCACGCTCGCGTTCGTTAAGCCCGGTCCAAGGATAAACATTCAATTCTTTAAGGACACGGTCAAGGGTGCAACAGTCAACCGTCGAGCACCGAGCTTGCCTTCCACATCAGGTAGCGCCCCACTCTTCCTTCCAACTAGACCAACCTCGCAGTCACCTTGGAAGGAGGTTTGAACAATTAAGGGTGTCCTGATTGGTAAACGTCAGGTTGACTGAACCAACCCGGACAGTTCTTTCCCTCATTACAAAAGACTCTACTTCCCTTTCCTTGTCAAAGGTCAACCTCTTCCTCTGGCGGATTGAGCACTCGAGACCAAAGAGGACTGTTCAGTTCGTTTCTAGCTTTCGAATGGTCGATACCATCGAATCTTCCAAGCAGTCGAATACAGTTCTCAGTCAGTGTTTCAAGTAAGCCGTACTTCTTGTATCTTACAAATACAAGCGAAGTACAACAGACTTCTTGCTCTATCAAACAAGACGAGTCACTAATACGGATCAACATCACAGATCCGCGCGCGTATAAGGCAGGATCTGTTGGATTAGCCTTACTGACGAGTTCACCAACAGATCCAGGACGAAACGCGATTCCTCCAATCAAATTCCTTCGTCCACACGATCCATTCTTTCCTATTGAAACAGTTGTCCAAGATTTACTTGGCGGGCAACATTCGAACAGTCGCGAATCCATCTCTTCACGATCGAACATTTTGAAATTGATAGTTCCGCGATCGAACAGTGATCGTGCTTGCCTAATCGAAGTTTCTGTGCCAACGTCGCATATTTGCATGGAAATGCACTGATCTATCACGCGGAACAGCGACTCCGCAGAGAAATACACTTCTGAAACGAAGAATCGTCGAATCTGACATAAGCTCGAATAAATCGTGATCGTGCTTGCCGAATCGGAGTTTCTGTGCCAATTTCGCTTCGTTGCATGCAAATGCACTGATCTAGCACGCGAAACAGCGACTCCGCAGAGAAATACACTTCTGAAACGAAGATTCGTCGAATCTGACATAAGCTCGAATAAATCGTGATCGTGCTTGCCGAATCGGAGTTTCTGTGCCAATTTCGCATATTTGCATGCAAGCCCACTGATCTAGCACGCGAAACAGCGATTCCGCACGGAAATACACTTCTGAAACGAAGAATCATCGAATCTGACATAAGGTCGAATAAATCGTGATCGTGCTTGCCGAATCGGAGTTTCTGTGCCAATTTCGCATAATTGCATGCAAATGCACTGATCTATCACGCGAAACTGCGATTCCGCACAGAAATACACTTCTGAAATGAAGAATCGTCGAATCTGACATACGCTCGAATAAATCGTGATCGTGCTTGCCGATTCGGAGTTTCTGTGCCAATTTCAAATATTTGCATGCAAACCCACTGATCTAGCACGCAAAACAGCGATTCCGCACGGAAATACACTTCTGAAACGAAGAATCGTCGAATCTGACATAAGATCGAATAAATCGTAATCGTGCTTGCCGAATCGGAGTTTCTGTGCCAATTTCGCTTCGTTGCATGCAAATGCACTGATCTAGCACGCGAAACAGTGATTCCGCACAGAAATACACTTCTGAAACGAAGAATCGTCAAATCTGACATAATCTCGAATAAATCGTGATCGTGCTTGCCGAATCGGAGTTTCTGTGCCAATTTCGCTTCGTTGCATGCAAATGCACTGATCTAGCACGCGAAACAGCGATTCCGCACAGAAATACACTTCTGAAACGGAGAATCGTCGAATCTGACATAAGGTCGAATAAATCGTGATCGTGCTTGCTGATTCCGAGTTTCTGTGCCAATTTCGTACATTTGCATGCAAATGCACTGATCTAACACGCGAAACAGCGATTCAGCACAGAGATACACTTCTAAAACGAAGAATCGTCGAATCTGACATAAGCTCGAATAAATCGTGATCGTGCTGGCAGAATCGGAGTTTCTGTGCCAATGGCGCATATTTGCATGCAAATGCACTGATCTAGCACGCGAAACAGCGATTCAGCACAGAAATACACTTCTGAAACGAAGAATCGTCGAATCTGACATAAGCTCGAATAAATCGTGATCGTGCTTGCAGAATCGGAGTTTCTGTGCCAATGTCGCATATTTGCATTGAATGGATTTTCCGAATCGTTTGTCATCGGTACGCCTACGGGCAGGATAATTTCGGGAGAGCTACTAATAAAGTTAATAGACCGTAATCGTACTGTGCAACGACGACTATACCGACTTAGTCCCAACGAGAGACATACCGTAAGAGACAAAATCAGCGAGCTCTTGTCGGCTGGGATCATTAGGCCCAGCTGTTCTCCGTTTGCCAGTCCCATAATTCTCGTAAACAAGAAATATGGTTCCGACCGTTTATGCGTTGATTATTGAGAGCTGAACAGTAATACAGTCCCCGATAGGTACCCCTTACCGCTCATAAGCGACCAAATCCAACGGTTAAGCGGAGCACAGTATTTTACGACATTAGATATGGCGTCGGGTTTCCACCAAACCCCTATTCATAAAGACTCGATAGAGAAAACTGCATTTTGTTACCCCGGATGATCAATACGAGTATTTATCGATGCCGTTCGGGCTTCGCAATGCTCCTTCAGTATTTCAAAGGGCCATAAACCGAGCCCTTTCTGAACTCGGAAACACGTTTGCAGTATGCTACCTGGACGACGTTATGATTCCGGCCGACTCTATACAGCAGTCCCTAGAGAGGTTACGAATAGTGCTAGTGAAATTAAAATTAGCGGGTTTCTCACTCAATTTAAATAAATGTGCATCCCTAAAATCGCGTATTATAGTAAGAGAACCTCTGACGCCGAATCGCGATATCACTCATATGAGCTGGAGACGTTGGCCGTAGTTAATGCCATAAAGCATTTCCGACACTTCTTGCAAGGAAGACAATTTCTAGTTGTCACTGACTGCAACTCGCTTAAAGCCTCGCGTACAAAAATTGATCTTACTCCCCGGGTACACAGATGGTGGGCGTTCTTTCAGGCATATGATTTTGACATCATATACCGAGAAGGAAAGCGCATGAGCCACGCGGATTTCTTCTCGCGAAACCCATTACCGACCAATGACAGTCATAAACGAGTTGCACAGAAACGGGTTAATTTAGCCGAAATATCGGAGAATCGGTTACAGGCTGAGCAACGACGAGATGACGGACTGAACAAAATTATTTCTCAGTTAGAAAACAATGAAATAGATTCTGATACTGCTAGGACATATTTGTTAGAATCGGGAGTTTTGCATAGAAAAATACAACGTGAGAAATGCAGTCAATATTTGCCCATAGTCCCTGTACATTTTAGATGGTCCGTAATTAATAATATTCACGAGTCCATTATGCATCTTGGTTGGAACAAAACATTAGAGATGACTTATCAACATTACTGTTTTCCTAATATGTCTAAGTACGTTAGTAAATTTGTCGAAAACTGTATCACTTCCAAATTAGCAAAGCCTCACTCAGGTAAAACGCAAGCCGAGTTGCATCGCATCCCAAAGGTAAGCGTACCGTGGCATACGATTCATGTCGATGCTACTGGAAAACTTAGCGGCAAAAATAACGTAAAGGAATATGTGTTTGTGTTCGTCGACGCGTTTACCAAATTTGTTATTTTACGACATACAATCAGTATAGACGCGGCTAGTGCCATTAAAGCAATAAATTACTGTGTAAATTTGTTTGGGGCTCCGTAACTTTCGTGACTTCTGCGAGACCCACAATATTGACCTGCACCTAATCGCTACGGGTACGTGTCGTGCCAATGGTGAGGTAGAAAGACCGATGAATACGCTTATAAATATGCTAACAGCGGTAGAACTAAATAATAGCAAGTCCTGGCAAGAGTCTCTTGAAAGTGTTCAATTAGCATTGAATTGTACAGCAAATCGTACTACCAAGCACAGCCCCTTAGAATTGCTTATAGGCAAAGTTGCCAGACCAATGTCTTTATCAGTCGTTAATAACGAGGATGAGGAATTAGACCTTTCGTATATCAGAGAACAAGCGACCCAAGCGATCGACCGAAACGCCGCGAAAGACAAGACACGATTCGATAGTAGTAAAGCAGAAATTATTAGATTTTCGGTCGGAAACTACGTTCTTATAGAAAATCACGAACTGAATCAGACGAAATTGGATGATAAATTCCGCGGTCCGTATAAGATAGTAGAAGTTTTGCCTAATGACAGATACCGTCTGAAGTCTATAAATGGCAATAGAGTACTTAAATATGCTCATGAGCGATTGAGATTGATGCCTGATAGTTCTGTTCCCATAGAGCTTGATATACGTAGTAATTGTAGCGATATGGAATTGACAGAACGTGCCGGTGCCGGCAATGACAACAGTGAGGAAAGAAACATGTGAAACTCCATGCGTCGTGCTTATTAGTCGTAAGCCATTATTCCCAAATCCAGTGTAGCTGGTAAAGGAGGCGGGGCGATGTAACGGCAGGCGATGGATGTGTTTGGTCATGTTGATGACTGTGAGATGTGTGACCACATGGTTGGTCGGTTGCCACATGGTTGGCTTTGTTGTGCTGTGTCCAATGGTGGACACAGTATTTGGCATTGTTGTCTTGAGCTCACTGTGCGTCAGAACCGCTTGGCCGAACTGTCTATTTCATGATACCGAATGCATTTCAATATGTTTTGTTGAGAATTGGCTAACAAGGAGACCCCGCGTATCGAGACACCCAGATCTGAACGAAATTTTGTGTGAACATAGCTTAGACATCCTCATGAACTATCCCATTGGCTTTCTCTTGAATGGGCACCCGTTTTCGAGATAATCGATATTGAAATGCGACATGTAAGTTATATTCAATAAGTGAAAGCCTCTTGACACAGCGGTCTGTGGCCGAGTTGGTTGAGCGAATGTCTACCACGAGGTTGGTCGGGGTTCGCGTCCCGTGTCGGCATTTTTAAAAAAATATTTTTTTCACTTTTTTTTAATTTTTCTACGTTCTACACATTATTTTTAATATAATAAATAACAAGTAATCTAGTTTTACGATGGACAAGATATATGTTTGATAAAAATCTGACATATTCGTCGTGGTAAGTATTATAACGCAAATTATTTTTGCTGTGTTGAGGCCTTTAGCCAAAATACGAAGACTCTAATAAATTATCATAAAACAGTATCTTTTCAACTTCAGTATTTTTAAGTAATCGCCCTGTAGCGGCCATCGGCACGCACAATGAAACATTTGGCGTGAAAATGGTCGGGACGGTTTGCAAGGCAAGCAGCAATAAAGCTATTTTTGAGCCGTTTTTAATGCGTACAATTTATTGTTAGATGTTGTAGACCAGACCTGAGCGACAATGGCCCGAAAAACACATGTTGCTCTACTACTTTGGGACTGTCTTACCGAGCAAGAGAAGGAGAAAAACAGCAACATGTGTTTTTCAGACCACCGACGGCCAGGTGAAGGGATAAAAGAAAGGAAAAGAAATGAAAAAAAATATAAAAGATAAAAAAAGTATTATAATTATATAATATTATATTCATTTACGCCAACGTGAACGAGGTAGCGTTTCCGGAAGATTTAAAAAAAGAAAAGTGCAACTGCAACGAAAGTGCAACAGTATTTGTATGGTGTTCGTGGTGCAGAATATACTTATGTTTCGGGTGCTTTTTCGACGTCCATCACCCCACTACGTACTGGCGGGAATCGTGGTGTTAATATATTTAATTTCTTGCTTATTTGTTGTAAACTTATTTTACATTTTTTAAAAAGACTTCGAAAAAGAAACAAAAAAATTTCCCCGCGCGGAAACATATATCTTGTCTATCGTAAAACTAGATTACTTGTCATTTATTATATTAGAAATAATGTGTAGAACGTGGAAAAATAAAAAAAAAGTGAAAAAAAATATTTAAAAAAAATGCCGACAAGGGACGCGAACCCCGACCAACCTCGTGGTAGACATTCGCTCAACCCACTCGGCCACAGACCGCTGTGACAAGAGGCTTTCACTCATTGAATATAACTTACATGTCGCATTTCAATATCGTTTATCTCGAAAATGGGTGCCCATTCAAGAGAAAGCCAATGGGATAGTTCATGAGGATGTCTAAGCTATGTTCACACAAAATTTCGTTCGCAACCCGTTGACAGAGACGCGTAACGCTTGCTTATTGTAAAAGACAATTATGTTATCTCTTGGAATTATACGTCCGTGTAGGACTAAGTTTAGTTTTAAAAATAACGGTTTGGAAATTTCGGTTATGCGTTTACGGTCGAACGGCTGCGAGTCAGATGCTTGACCGTACCTTAGTAATTGCCCAGCGAAAAGGCAATAAAACGTTTCCCGTTTACCTGCATCCCTCATCGTGCAAGGAGAGATGCGAGATAGGGTCCCTGGAAGGGATGGGCTGGGGCCTTGTTGAACGTGACCACGAGGGGCAGAATGTTTTTGGCTGCGCTACAGTGAAGAGCGTTTGATTTTCGTAGACAGCTAGTTGTCGCGAGTGGAAGCGAAAGGAGTCAGACGTGAGATCGTGTAAGGAGATTCCGCCAGCCTCGTGGGCTCGTTGACGTGTCTCGCCGTTGCGCTACGGGTCGAGGATTGTGGTGTTTAACGGTGATCGTTGTTTCCCGGTTTATGTAAGTCCGCGCGTGCGAAGACAATGAGTGATCCGGAGAAGAACGTCTCTGGTAAAACCCTAGTGGGTCCGATGGAGAATCATACCGGTCAGCCTCCGACATATATTTTATCTTTTTATTATTTATTCTACTTTATTCCCCTTTATTTTGCCCCCCTTTATGTTTGTTGTGTTTTTGTCCTATTTATCCCATTTTATTTATTCACTTATAATTTGTTTATTTATTCGCTTATAATTTGTTTATTTATTGACTTTTATTTTATCTATACACGGTTTTATTTTATCTATACACGTTTTATTTATTGATTTTATCTTTTATTTTTACCTATTGTTGTTTTTATATTAACACTTTTATGTTTTTTTTTAATATTATATTTTTAAGTTTTATGGGGTCGACCAGGGGGTGGGACAAGGGGAGGGGACAGACGCGAGCCGGAACTCGCCTCTGTCCCCTCCTTGTCGCGTGCGGAAACCTCCCCCCTCAGCCGGGCGGGAACCCTTTGGGTTCTCTTCCCGGAGCGAGGAGGGGGGTCTCGGGGTCTCGGGACCCCAGGGAAGGGGGACACCGTATGGGTGACCCGCACGGGGTCCAAATAGCTTAGGTATTTGATTTTGGGGGGAGCTTCACTCCCCCCGGGATAGGGGCTTTCAAGCCGGGGCTGGAGGTGGTCGGTTGCATTCGATTACGAGATCCCGACCACCTCCAAACTAGCTCAGGGAGGTCACCGTAGGATTTTAAGTGGGTAGGTCTGGCCCTTCTGGACAGACGAGCCCCACATAACCCCGTCTTTCCCCCAGGAGGACGGGGTATACGTAAAGCATTTTTCCTACGTTAAAAAAAAGGTTAGGTTAGGTTAGGTTAGGTTGAGTCAGCGGCGAGGACGAGGATGGCGCGGGGACGTCCCCCGCGCCGTCGTACGACGTCCGCCCCCTCAGGGAGAGGTGGGAGGGCGTCGGGGTCAGTTGTAGCGGCGCGGGGGACGTCTCCCCGCGACGCAGCGGGTCCCCCGAGTGGGGGGACGGGGACTGGGGGGAGGGCGCGGGGAGTGTTCCCCTCCCCGCGTCAACTTATGCCACCCCCTCCCGGGGGGGCTGGGGTTCCGTTAGCGGTGCGGGGTGTTCGCGCCCCGCGCCGTCGTGTGCCCCCTCGTAGGGGAGCGGTGGATGGAGGGGCCGGGGGCGTGAGCTGACCCCGGTCCCCGGGGGGGAGTAAATCTCCCCCCGAGTTGGCCCGGCACCCCGAGACGATAGTGGAGGGGTGCCGGCCACCCCCCGGACGCTAGTTCCGGGGGAAGGCGCGTGGGGGTGGGGTGGGGAGGGTCGGGGCGTCCGGATGCGCCTCCGACGACCCTTTCTTACCGGTGTCGGCGCCTTCCTGCCTTGGCCGGGCGAGGACCCTCGGGTCCACGGCTCGAGCAGGGCAGAAAGGCTCCGGGAGCTGTGGGTGGACCGAGCTGGGGCTCTGGAAGCCCAATCCGAAGGCTCCAGGGATGGGGACACCGGGCGGGTCCCTCCGCCCGGGGTCCGGTTAGAGCAGGCATGGGGGGAGCTAACCCCTCCCCTCGGGATGCATGTGAGCTGGGAAGTGTCCTGTTGAATACTCGCGTGATCCAGGCACTTCCCATGTAGCTTAGGGCGGGCGTGTGGTTTTAGTGGGTACTCTGGGGGAGGGGATCGGCGAGCCTTGTTGGCTCGGCGACCCCCTCCTCGAGGGAGCCCCACATAACCCCGGCTCCCCCCAGGGGGGTCGGGGTATGCGTAACGCATTTCCACACGACAAAAAAAAAAAAAAAGGTTGAGTCAGCGGGTCCCCCGAGTGGGGGGACGGGGACTGGGGGGAGGGCGCGGGGAGTGTTCCCCTCCCCGCGTCAACTTATGCCTCCCCCTCCCGGGGGGGCTGGGGTTCCGTTAGCGGTGCGGAGTGTTCGCGCCCCGCGCCGTCGTGTGCCCCCGCGTAGGGGAGCGGTGGATGGAGGGGCCGGGGGCGTGAGCTGACCCCGGTCCCCAGGGGGGAGGAAATCTCCCCCCGAGTTGGCCCGGCACCCCGAGACGATAGTGGAGGGGTGCCGGCCACCCCCCGGACGCTAGTTCCGGGGGTGGGCGCGTGGGGATGGGGTGGGGAGGGTCGGGGTGTCCGGATGCGCCTCCGACGACCCTTTCTTACCGGTGTCGGCGCCTTCCTGCCTTGGCCGGGCGAGGACCCTCGGGTCCACCGCTCGAGCAGGGCAGAAAGGCTCCGGGAGCTGTGGGTGGACCAAGCTGGGGCTCGGGAAGCCCAATCCGAAGGCTCCAGGGATGGGGACACCGGGCGGGTCCCTCCGCCCGGGGTCCGGTTAGAGCAGGCATGGGGGGAGCTAACCTCTCCCCTCGGGACGCATGTGAGCTGGGAAGTGTCCTGTTGAATACTCGCGTGATCCAGGCACTTCCCATATAGCTTAGGGCGGGCGTGTGGTTTTAGTGGGTACTCTTGGGGCGGGGATCGGCGAGCCTTGTTGGCTCGGCGACCCCCTCCTCGAGGGAGCCCCACATAACCCCGGCTCCCCCCCAGGGGGGTCGGGGTATGCGTAACGCATTTCCACACGATAAAAAAAAAAAAAAAAAAAAAAGGTTAGGTTGAGTGTCAAGGGGACCTAGGGATATGGGGCTCTCCAATGGTGACTCTGATCTATTGGAGGGTATGACTACAGTGGTGGTGGTCCATATCCTAAATCCTCTTGCTCCACCTCCACGTGGTGGTCCCTGGGGCACACTGCGGTGTGTGCTAACGGAGCGAGGGGTTACACAGGCACTCCCCGCCCTTTTTACTGCGTGCCTCTCACGCAGAAGGGCAGTGCCGGTGTACTGAGTGAATGTGTATGTACGCATGTGTGTGTGAATGTGGCTGCGGCCGGTGCACGGTGGATATTCCCCGTAGACTAACCAAGGGAGGAGTAGTAGCCTCCCGACCGGGGCTGGGAGATATGTTAGTACCTGACCTCTGTGTGTGGCAACACGCACATGTTTAACGTGGAAGAACCGCTACTTCCAGCTGACTGGAGCCTAGTCGGGGGTTGAAGCCGTGTTAACTGGGCGCAGAAATGGAGGATTACCTGGCCAGTATTTCCTCATACCCTGTGCGTTGGGGGGCAAACCAGCGCACCGTCTAGCCTGAAGTTGGAGCAATATCCGGTTCGGATCCGGTGCGCTCCTTCAATAGGGGTGACGTAAAACCTTTAGCATTTTATTTTAACCTTTTGTAGAGTCTTGTTTTCCCATGTCGATAGGCTTGGCCAGCTGACAAGTCGCTTCTCGGCTTCGACATGGTTTAATTAGGGTGCTTTATCGGCGGGGAAGTGCCCCTATGCGCTAGGGGTCCCATGATGGGCGAACCGTCGTTAGATTTAACGAAATTTTGCCATGGAAGGCCTTATTAAAAAAACAAATTGTGGGATGGAGGAGGGAGAGGAGGGGTCTCCCGGTAGGGGGAGACCAAGGACGCGTTCAAGTCCTCGCGTCTTGGTGGAGAGGTACTTGGGGCCTCTTGGCACTGAGGCGACGAAAAAGGACGCGCCGACGACGAGGTCCATTCGGGGTACCTCGGCGTCGAGTATGGAAGGGTCGGTCCGATCCGTCCTGGTGGGGGAGGGAGACGAACCGGGGCCGTCTTTCGGCCCGATGGATGACGATAGGGCGTCGATGAAATCCCAGGCGTCATCGCGGACGTCAGGGAAGCGTCCCGCGTCGTCCATCGTGATGGGGGACTCCGATGAGGAGGGGACGAAGAGGCCCCGCGGCAAGGGCGCGCCCTCCGTACAGGAGCGCCAGCTCGATCTGCGGGACCTTCTCCCCGGCGAAATTGCCGCTGAGGTGGTGGCCGCTGGCCGATTGGTCGAGGCCACCGCCCTCAAAAGCGGCAATCTAAAGGGCACCGCGGTCCGGGCACTTAAGGATGCGGCCCGGCTGGTCGAGGCGGGAATGAGGGAGCTGGTGAGTAGGGGGTGGCAGGGAGCCTCCTCCTCCACTTCCGGTGGTGGTGGCGCCCCCTCTGGAGAGGGTGCGGATAAGTTGCCTGTAGCCCTCTGGGCAAGCGTCCAGGCGGAAAACCGCGCCCTCAGAGGGGAAAACGCTGCGCTGAAGCGCGAGTTGGGGGGTGTTAGAGACACCCTGGCCGTCCTCAAGACGGAGCTGATGGCGGTGAAGCAGCGGCAGGCTGTGCCCATGCCCTTGCCTGGTGCATCTCCGCTGCCGCTCCACCCCGGGGCGGTTGACCCCCCGGATAAGGCGCCGCTGCCCTCTTCGTCGGGGCCGGCGCCGACCAGGGAGGCGGTCCTTCTGGCCCGTATCGGGGCCCTCATGGACGCCAAATTAATGGCACTCCGCGAGGAGTTCCGTTCGGTGTCCGGGGACCGCTACCCCCCATCGACGGCGGGGACCCGCTCAAAGATCCCTGCCCCGTCTTCTTCTTCCGATGGTCCCCGGCCCCTCGACTTTGTCCCTCCTGTTGGGGGACCGGAGGCGGAGACGACGACGAAGAAGAAGAAGAAGGGGAAGAAGAAGAAGGGGGGACAGGGGGATGCCAAGGCCTCCCCCACCCCCCTGAGCACTCGTGAAGGTGCACCGCTGCCCCCTAAGGAGGGAACTTGGTCAGAGGTGGTGGGGAGAAAGGAGAGGCGGAGGGCCAAGGCCTCATCCGCCCAATCCGCGGCTCCCGCCCCTAAGGGCGGGACTGGGCATGCGACGAAGGCGCCTCCTCGAGTAGCGGCCCCTCCCCGTTCCGCAGCAGTGACGATCACCGTCCCGGAGGGGAGTAAGGCCACCTATGAGGAGGCCATACGCAGGGCTCGTCAGGGCGTCGATCTCGGCGCCCTGGGTATCGAGACCCTGCAGTGGAAGCGGGCAGTCACCGGGGGCCTGATCATTCAGGTATCCGGTGCCGATGGGGGCGCGAAGGCGGATGCCCTCGCCGCCGGGATGACTTCGGCTCTGAGGGGTATGGAGGTGAGGGTCGCCAGGCCCGTCAAAAAGGCGGAGTTCCGTCTGACCGGCCTGGACCTCTCGGTAACTCCTCTGGAGGTAGTCGGGGCGGTGGCGAGAGCAGGGGGCTGCACCCCCGAGTCCGTGAAGGTCGGGACCATCAAGATCCCGACCGGAGGACTCGGCACCATTTGGGTGCAGTGCCCGGCAGTGGCGGCCTTGGCCATTGAAAAGGCCAAAACCGTAAGGGTGGGATGGACCCTCGCGCGGGTGGTCGTCTTGGCCGCCCGCCCGATGCAGTGTTTCCGCTGTCTCGCCCTCGGGCATGTGAGGCAGTGCGGGGATCCGTCCCACCGTGCAGCCGCTTGCCAGTCCGCCCCCCGCTGCGTAGTGTGCGCGGGGGCGGGCAGGCCCGCGAATCATAAAGCGGGGAGCAAGGCGTGCTCCCCGCCTTCGAAAAAGAAGAGGTCCAAGGGGGGCGGCGGTGTAGCGCCGTCCTCCAAGGACAAGGACATGGAGGTGGAGCCGACTCAGGGCGTAGGGGGGAACTCTGCTTCCCCTGCCGTCAATGAGTAGGCTGGGACGGGAGTATCCGCGTGCTCAACGTAATGGCAACTACGGCTCGCGGATGTTCCCAGGTGGTTCTCCAGGCCAACCTCAATAATTGCCGCCGGGCACAGGACCTGATGGTCCAACGCCTGGCGGAGCTCGAGGTTGGCCTGGCAGTTGCCGCGGAGCCCTACGAAGTCCCCGACCATCCACAATGGTTCGGGGATCTGGAGGCTTCCGTGGCGATTTGGGTTCGCCAGTCGGCGAGGTTGCCCCCTTTCTCCGGGGTCGAACGGAGTCGGGGGGCGGTGTTGGTTAAGTGGGGAAGACTGCTAGTCGCCGGGTGCTACTGTTCGCCGAATTGTGGCTCCGCCGAATTCGAGGCGTATTTGGACCGGTTGAGGGACATGGTGACCCCTCATTTAACCGGTCCGGTGTTGGTCCTGGGGGACCTCAACGCGCGTTCTACCAGTTGGGGCAACCCCAGGACGGAGCCTCGAGGCGGAATCCTAGAGGACTGGATGGAGGGGCTGGAGCTCCGGCTGCTAAACCGGGGCGCCGTGCCGACGTGCGTGAGGTGGAATGGTTGGTCGGTAGTGGACGTTTCACTCGCGACCGCTTCCGCCTCGCGTCGACTGTCAAATTGGCGGGTCTGGGAGGGGGAAACCCTCTCGGACCACAGCTACGTCATGATGGACGTGGCTGTGGATTCGGACCCGCCGGCGGACACGCCCCTCCTCCGGCGAAGTAGCGCCCTTTCGGCGCCCAGATGGGCGACGAAGCAGCTAGACGGGGACCTGCTGAGGGCCGTGATTATCGGCTCCGCCTGGCCTCCGGCCAGGGAGTGCGGACCGGAAGAGGGGGCGGCATGGTTCCGGGGCGCGTTGCAGATGATCTGCGACGCAGCGATGCCCCGGGTTAGAGCCTGCCCCCCGCGAAAGTCCGTGTACTGGTGGTCGGGCGAGTTGGCCGAGCTTCGCAGCTTAGCCGGTCAAGCCCGCCGCCGGTACGTCCGTGCTCGGCGCCGCGATTTCCTCGGCGGCGACTCGGAGTCGACGGTGGACGGGCTGTACAGGGAGTACAGATCGTCCGCCGAGGCCCTCAAGTACGCGATTACCGCGGCCAAGGCCAAGGCCTGGAGCGAGCTCTTGCTTACGCTCCGCGACGATCCGTGGGGGCGCCCATATAGAATGGTGCTTGGGAAGCTCCGTCCCAGGGCGCCCCCTGTCGCGGAGACGATGGAACCGGAGTTCTTGGGGCGCGTCGTTGACACCCTCTTCCCCCCCCCCCAATAATAATGGTGGTGAGGGGAGTGGTGAGCGCGCCCCGGTGCCGGCCAATGATTGGTCGGACGAACTCCGACCGGGTCTCCGATTGGGAGCTCGACCAGGCCATCCAGGAGCGCCGGGCTAGGGGCAAGAAAGCCCCCGGCCCCGATGGCGTTCCTGGCGGTATAATGGCCTCGGCGCTAAAGGCCCTCGCCCCGGCTTACAGGAGCATCTTGGATGCGTGCCTGAGTCGGGGAGTCTTCCCCAAGTGTTGGAAGGAAGCGATCCTCGTCCTCCTCCACAAGGATGGTAAGCCCGCAGAGTCTCCCTCTGCTTACCGGCCGATATGTTTACTCGACGAGGCGGGAAAGCTGTTCGAAAGAATAATTGCCGAACGCCTCCGAGAGCACCTTTCGCGGAGTGATCCCGGGTTGAGCGACGGAAAGTTTGGGTTCCGGAGGGGGCGCTCAACGATAGATGCGTTGGAGCATCTGCGTCTCCTCCGGGAAAGTGCCGTCGCTCGGGACAGGGTGTTGATCGCCGTGTCATTGGACATCTCCAATGCGTTCAACACCCTGCCCTGGAAGGAGATAGAGGACGCCCTAGAGCATTTCCGGGTTCCCCTCTATCTCCGGGAAGTGCTCCGGTACTACCTCCGCGAGAGGGAGGTGTATATTGCCGGCCGGTATGGGGCGTACCTGAGGGAGATATGCCGCGGGGTTCCACAGGGGTCGATCCTCGGACCGCTCCTGTGGATCCTAGCATTCGACGCGGTTCTGCGGGTCTCCCTCCCTCCCGGCACGGGTGTCATATGCTATGTGGACGACACCCTGCCCTACGCCGAGGGGAGGACCTGGGAGGAGGCGGGACGCCTCATCGAGCCCGCCCTGGACTGCGTGGTTGGACGGATCCGGGGGATGGGGCTTGTCGTAGCCGCCGCAAATACCGAGGCCATATGGTTGTACCAACCATCTCGGACGCGGCGGCCGCCCCAAGGATTGTGGATCCGGGTCGTGGATACCCTCATTGAGGTCGGGCCCACCATGAAGTATCTGGGCCTGACCATCGACGGTCGCTGGCGTTTCGAAGAGCATTTCGAACTCCTGGCCCCCCGACTCGAAAAGACAGCGACCGCGCTTTCGCGGTTGCTGCCCAATATCGGGGGGCCGCAGTTGAGTGTACGCTGCCTCTACATAGGAGTGGTGCGGAGCATTGCCCTGTATGGGGCACCCGTGTGGCACCGCTCGCTTGAGGCCAGCCGACGCAGCGTCGCGCACTTGGAGAGAGTGCGGCGTCGGCTGTCCCTGCGGGCCATACGGGGATACCGCACCGTCTCGACAGAGGTGGCGGGTCTCCTGGCCGTGGTTCCTCCCTTCCATCTGGTGGCGGCGGAGCGGGCGATCGTATACCGGATCGCCTGCGATTCCCGCCGCCCCCCTGGGGATGAGCTGACGGCCGCGGAGGAGGAGCAGTTCGAGGTGCGGAGACGCGAGGCCCGTGCGGACGTGTTCGAGCGTTGGAGACGCATGCTTGCGTCCTCGACGCGTCCGACAGTTCGGGCCCTCCTGCCCATGTTCGATACATGGTGCGGGAGGCGAGTGGGGTTGACCTTTCGCCTCACGCAGGTGCTCACCGGACACGGCTGTTTCGGTGAGTATCTGGTAAGGATGGGGCGGGAGCCAGCGGCGCAGTGCCACCACTGCGGCGAGGAGGTGGACGCGGCGCAACATACACTGGAGGAGTGTCCGGCTTGGACCGGACCGCGCCGTGTCCTTAGAGCCGCGGTGGAAGGGTGGGACCTCTCGCTCCCGGTCTTGTTCGACTACTTGACCGGGAGCCAGATGTAGCGGCGCGGGGGACGTCCCCCCCGCGACGCAGCGGGTCCCCCGAGTGATGGGACGGGGACTGGGGGGAGTGTTCCCCTCTCCGCGTCAACTTATGCCTCCCCCTCCCGGGGGGGGCTGGGGTTCCGTTAGCGGTGCGGGGTGTTCGCGCCCCGCGCCATCGTGTGCCCCCGCGTAGGGAGGCGGTGGATGGAGGGGCCGGGGGCGTGAACTGACCCCGGTCCCCGGGGGGAGTCAATCTCCCCCCGAGTTGGCCCGGCACCCCGAGACGATAGTGGAGGGGTGCCGGCCACCCTCCGGACGCTAGTTCCGGGGGAGGGCGCGTGGGCGGTGGGGTGGGGAGGGTCGGGGCGTCCGGATGCGCCTACGACGACCCTTTCTTACCGGTGTCGGCGCCTTCTTGCCTTGGCCGGGCGAGGACCCTCGGGTCCACCGCTCGAGCAGGGTAGAAAGGCTCCGGGAGCTGTGGGTGGACCGAGCTGGGGCTCGGGAAGCCCAGTCTGAAGGCTCCAGGGATGAGGACACCGGGCGCGTCCCTCCGCCCGGGGTCCGGTTAGAGGAGGCATGGGGGGAGCTAACCCCTCCCCTCGGGATGCATGTGATCTGGGAGGTGTCCTGTTGAATACTCGCGTGATCCAGGCACTTCCCATGTAGCTTAGGACGGGCGTGTGGTTTTAGTGGGTACTCTGGGGGAGGGGATTGGCCAGCCTTGTTGGCTCGGCGACCCCCTCCTCGAGGGAGCCCCACATAACACCGGCACCCTCCCAGGGGGATCGGGGTATGCGTAACGCATTTCCACACGATAAAAGAAAAAAGGTTAGGTTAGGTGCAGCCGACGGGGGTCTTACAATTGAGAACGGTTCGAGTAGTTGAATAGAGTAGACGCGTGTCCGCCAGCTCTTTCTCAGCTTCTTTCGAGAGTTAGTTCAGAGGGTTATGCTTTTTCGTCTTTTAGTTCTCATAGCGATTCTTTAAATAGAAAGCAGAATTTAAATTAAACGGAGGGTTATTCTTCGGCGAGTGTGCTCCCGAAGACAGTCGGCCGCGGTCCGGGGGACGACGAAGAGAAGCGTGGACGGATCAAGGGGAGAAATAAGGAAAAGTGCAGTGAATCGCGGACAATACCACCTAGTCTGGATTCAGAGCTCTCTCTCTCTCTCTCTCTCTCTCTCTATGGGAACAAAGAGAGTAAAGAGAGAGACAGCGGGCCGATTAAAAATCTTCCTCCCAACTTCGTAAAGAAGCTGCAGTGTTAGGAGGATTTAGATTTCGCTCCCCCCTCTCTCAGTGGTTTTCCGTCGTTGTCCGGGTGTGCGCGGTGCGGGGGTGAAGAGGAACATCTCTAAATCCGAGGAGTGACTGGTTCCGTGAAGTAGTGCTGTTTGCTAGTGTTTAATAGTGTAGAACGGACTTTCTGTGTGGACTCGGACCAAAAGTCCGGGTAGAAATTAGCACGCGGAGAATAGGGAGCTCTTACATAAACTTTTCGGACGAATTCGACCCAAAAATCCGTGTAATAGAAAAAAAACGCAGATTTCGAGGGAAAAAACGAAGGGGCAGAGGCAGGATTGCTAGGGCACCTTTGTTTAGTCCCAAATTTTGCGATTTTGATATTTTTGAATTTTACACGAATTTATGGGACAATCGTTAACGATTGTCACAAAAGTTTGAGGAATCCTGAAATCGTGAAATTCGAGTTAAGATCGATAAAATTAGCATGCGTGGTCCTAGATTAGGTATTTTTAAGCGGTGTAGGGTTAATTGTACAACGTGGGAGAGAGTGTTTTCGGTGTTTTCCTCTTTGTGATAATATTTCATTCGAGATAAGCGTACAGCTTTTAATAAAGGCAAAATTATTCGTCCTAGCCGACGGGCGTCTTAGGCTCTGTGGCGCCTACAGTGGAGACTCTGATCCACTGTCGGTCCGTTCTCTCTATTTGAGGGATGTCACAGAGCTAAATCCTCTCGCTCCATCTCCTCGTGGTGGACCCTGGGGCACGGCACTGATGTATACCAGTGTCGTGTGCTAACGGAGCGAGGAAGGCCGGCAAGAAGTCCGGGAACCCCCGTAAAAAGAAGGACTCCACCCCGGCGGTGGAGGAGATGGCGGGACGGATTAGCGACCTCTCCACGGGCGATGTTATCGAGGAATTCCTAGAGAGGATACGCCTCGTGGAGAGGACTGCCTTAAAGAGCGGCAACCTCAAGGGCACGTACGTGCGTGACCTTAAGTGGTCCGCCCGGTACGCGGAGGCGGCACTACTGGAAGTGGTGCAGAGGGGGGAGAAGGAGTGCCCCCTAGCGCCACTCCGCCCGTGGCCGCCCTCTTCCCTCACCCGCAGGACTCGGAAGCCCGAGTTCAAACCCTGCTCAAGCAGAACGAGTCTCTGCGGGAGACGGTGAAGGGGCTGAAAGCCACAATCGATGCCATTCGGGAGGAGATGATGGCGATGAAGAGGAGGGGGGTTGTAACACAACTTCTCCCCCCTCCCCAGTCGTCATCATCATCTCCCCACCGGGAGGGACGTCCGAAGGAGACAGCGGGAGTGGCGAAATCGCCTCTCCCCCCCGCCGTCATCAGGGGCAACAAGTCAGGCCCCCCTCCACCGCCTTCGGAGTCGGAGCCAGGCACGGCAGGGCTCTTGGGGCAGCTTCGCGCTCTGCTTGACGCCAAGCTGGCCCCTATAAACAATGTGCAGGCGAGACTGAGCGAGGCGGTCTTCGGGCCCCCCCGCTCGTCCCCTGCCCCTCGGAGTGGCGCTGGGATCCAGGCGGAGCCCCCCTTCCCTTCTCCTCTTCCCCTTCCTCTCCCCCGGCCCACTAAACCCGCCGCCGCCCGCTCTTCTTCTTCCCGCCCGGAAGACGGGAAGAAGAAAAAGAAGAAGAAGAGCGAGCAGACAGCGGCGGCTCATCCTACGGCCCCCAGCTAGCAGCCGACTAAGCCGGCCCCGGCCCGCACCGAGCCCCCAGCCGCCCCCTTAAAGGGGCCCTGGAGCAAGGTGGTGGGCAGAAAGGAGACAAGGACGGCCAAGAAGGCCGAGAACCCTCCGCCCATCCCACCCCTCTCAAAGGGGCCCCCCAGGGAAAGGGGAAGGGAGGAAGGGTCCCGCCCAGGGTGGCCCCCCCCCCGTCCGAAGACGGCAGCGATTTCGCTGTCAATTCCAGAGGGGTGCAAAACCACCCTGGCGGAGGCAATGGCGGCGGCTACGGCCGCCGTTAAGCTTGGAGAGCTGGGGGTGGGGGAGGTTAAGACCAAGCGGGCTGTGACCGGGGGTCTTCTGCTGGAGATCCCCGGTCTGGAGGGGGCGGCCAAGGCGGACGCCCTAGCAGCCCGTATGGCGGAGGTCTTCGGCGTCCACCGCAAAAATCGAGGCACTGGCCGCAAGGCCGTTGCAGTGCTTCCGCTGTCTGGCTGTGGGACACGTCAGGCAGCGGTGCACTAGCACGGTCGACCGTAGCGGCCAGTGCTATAAATGCGGTGCGACCGGCCACCGGGCCAACGCGTGCTCGGCGGTCCCCCGGTGCCCAATTTGCACCGAGCTGGGGAGACCGGCCGGACACAAGGCGGGGAGCGGCCTGTGCCCTCCGCCATTAAGGAGGGGGCGAAATACGGGGGGGGGGAGGGGCCCCCAAAGGTTCCGACCGTACCGGTGGAGAGGGGGCCAACCCGTCCCCCTCCCTCCCCTACGGGGAACCCGGAGGACATGGACGTGGATACCCCACCTCAACAGCCAGCCGACCCTAAGGAGGCCGAGCCGGGAGCGCCTACCGCACCATAATGCCCAGGACGCTCTCGGTTGTTCAGACAAAGCTGAACCACTCCCGCCAGGCCCAGGACTTGTTTGTCCATGGCCTGGCGGAGAGGCAGGTCGGGTTGGCCGTTGTCACGGAGCCTTACGACGTCCCCGACTCCTACCCTTGGGTAGGGGAGGTCGAGGGCTCCGTGGCAATCTGGGCCAGTAAGGGCGGGGAGTTCCCCCCCCGGCTCCGTGGTCGAATGGGGCCGAGGGGTGGTATTGTATAAGTGGGGAATGTTTCTGGTCGCGGGATGCTACGTCTCGCCCAACTGCGGCCTCGCAGAGTTCGAGGGGTTTCTGGACCGGCTGAAGGTGATTGTCACACCACACCTAGCCGGTCCAATGCTGGTCCTGGGGGACTTCAATGCGAAGTCCACAGGTTGGGGAAACCCCAGGACCACCTCTCGTGGCGAGGCCCTTGAAGTTTGGGCGGGGGGCATGGAGCTCCGGTTGGTGAACCGGGGCTCCGTACCCACGTGCGTGGGGTAGAACGGGTGGTCAATAGTCGATCTGACTTGGGCCACCCCCGCTGCCGTACGCCGTGTGTCCGCCTGGCGGGTGGCCACGGAGTGGGAGACACTCTCCGACCACCGCCACATCACCATGGAGGTGGAGGCCACCCAGCAACAACAACAGGCGGACGTGCCCCCTCCACGTGGCACCCACGCAGCGCCCGTGAGATGGGCACTGCAGCGACCGGACGAGGACGTCTTGAGAGCCACAGCTCTCGCTTATTCCTGTGTCGAACCCAAGGAGCGCGGGACTGACGAGGGGCGGGACTGACGAGGGGGTGTCATGGTTCCGGGGCGTAATGAAGTCGATATGCGACGCTTCGATGCCCCGGGCCGGGAGACACCCCCCGAAAAAGTCAGCGTACTGGAGGTCGGGCGAAATTGCGGACGTGAGGGACACGTGCGTCCGCGCCCGACGCCAGTACACCCGCGCACGTCAACCCCACCCAATTGGAGGCGTCGACGAGGCGAGAGAGGCCGCCCTCTATTCGGAGTATTGGGCGGCCCGAATGGCTCTCCAGCGAGCAATTGCCGCTGCAAAGGCCGCGGCCTGGGATGAGCTCCTCGGATCCCTTCATAGGGATCGATGGGGGCGTGCCTACAAGGCAGTTCTGAATAAGCTCCGCCCATGGGCTGAGAGAGAAAACCCGTCCCCCTCGGTCCACACCAACTGGACCGACGAACTCGGGGTCACAGAGAGTGAGCTCTCCCCAGCCGTCCAGAGGATCCGGGAAGGGGGCAAGAAGGCCCCCGGTTCCGATGGAGTCCCTGGGCGTGTATTGGCTGCGGCCCTGGACGTCCTCGCCCCGGCGTTCATACAGACGTCAAATTCCTGTATGAGCCGGGGAACCTTCCCCCGCGAGTGGAAAGTCGCCAGGCTGGTCCTCCTCCACAAGGCAGGAAAGCCCGCGGATACTCCCTCTGCGTACCGGCCCCCTGTGTCTCCTCGACGAGGCGGGCAAGATCTATGAAAAGATCATAGCCGACCGCCTCGTCGAGCACCTGTCCCATCATGGTGGTTCCGATCTGAGCGACAGCCAGTTCGGTTTCCGGAGGGGGCGATCGACGGTAGATGCCGTCGGTCGCCTTGCCTCTATTGGGAGGGAGGCTGTCGCTCGGGGCAAGGTATGTTGGCGGTGAGCCTTGATATCACCAATGCCTTCAACACCCTGCCATGGGATGAGGTAGTAAGGGCCCTGGATTATTATCAGGTGCCCTCCTAACTCAAGGAAGTCATCCGGGACTACCTGAGGGACAGGTGGTTTGAATATCCGGGCCGGGACGGAAATATCCAGAGGGAGGAGATGCACCGCGGAGTGCCACAGGGGTCAATCCTCGGACCGCTCCTGTGGCTACTCGCATATGACGCGGTGCTGCGGGCTCACCTTCCCCTCGGCGTCCACCTGATCTGCTATGCGGATGATACTCTGGTGGCCGTCGAGGGGAGGACGGGTAGGAGGACGCTGAGCCTGGCGCAAGCAGCGGTGGGCTGCGTCGTCGGTGGGATCCAGAGATTGGGGCTGGAGATTTCTGCCGGCAAAACCGAGGCAATGTGGCTGCACGCGTTGCCTTGGAGATGGCAGCCACCCCAACTCTGGATCCGGGTAGGTGATGCCTCTGTCGAGGTGAAAGGCGAGATGAATTACCTCGGCCTGATCCTCGACAGCCGCTGGTGCTTGGAAGAGCACTTCGACCGTATGGCCCCCCGAGTCGATGGGGTGGCGGCCGCCATAGGACGGCTCCTGCCCAATATCGGGGGGCCCGATGATCGGATACGTCGCCTCTACTCGGGGGTGGTGCATGCTAAGTTTCTTTATGGAGCCCCCGTGTGGTCCGAACAGCTACTGGCCTGCCGGCGTAACATGTTGCACGCAAACCGCGTGCAACGACGGCTGGCCATTTGGACCATACGGGGTTTTAGCACCATCTCCGGGGAGGCGGCGTGCCTCCTCGCGAGCATGACTCCCCTGCATCTCATGGCGGTGGAGCGGGCAACTACTTACCAAATTGCCTGCTCCATCCACCGTGGGGAGTTGTCCCCCGAGGGGGAGGAGGTCGAAATGCTGAGGCGCCAGGCTCGACAGGACATCCTGGTCCGGTGGCGGGAGGAAGTTGCTTCCGCCGACTCGAACCGGCCTATTGTCCGGGCTCTCCTGCCCGTTATGGAAGAATGGAGCTGGAGTCGGGTAAGGCTCACCTACCACGTGACGCAAGTGCTCTCCGGGCACGGATGCTTCGGGGAGTACCTGTGTCGCATCGGGAAGGAACCGACGACGCAGTGCCACCACTGCAAGGAGGCCCTGGACTCTGCGCGCGGACACCTGGAATGTCCGGCGTGGTCGGCACCGCGCAGACTCCTCAGGGGTGAAATAGGGATGGACCTCTCGCTGCCGGTCGTGGTCGACCACATGATCGGCAGCGAGAGGTCAAGAGCAGCGTTCGCCTCCTTCTGCTAAACGGTTATGACGCAAAGGAGGCAGCGGAGAGGGCGACGGGGACCGACCCCCAATCCGCCCGGAGGCTGGCCTCGGCGCACAGTGCGGACAAACGTGGCATATCTCACTACACGTGTATATCACGATGTACGATAAATTCCTTTGGCAAAACGTTTTATTAGGTGGTAATTGATATTATTAATCATATAACAATAATTTTTATGCATAAATATTGTTAATTTTTTTTTTTAATTTATTAATTTTATTGTTACATTTTTTTTTTGTGAATAATTACTATTGCATTGACATTAGTAACCAAATTTAGATTTTTATAAAAAATTTTACCATGTGTCGCACTCTGTAGAGTCCAAAAAATCAAATAATATTACATTAATTGTAAATCAGTGTTGCAATAATAATTCTGTACAATGGAAAATGCTCACCAAGGTATATGCATTCTTTTTACATTTATAAGGGAAATTCATGAGAATTCCCTTTAAGTGTAGCACCTTTGAATGTAGCTACACTACCACACTGTCACGCCGCCACGCGGAGACTCGCGTACACTCGTAGTTCGCAGATCGTGTGAGAAGGAGCATCGCTTTCGATTCTTCTTTATAGGTTAGATATTGTGAAGTTTATGTTATTGTTAATTATGTACATAATTGTTATAAATAAAACCCTTCTTTATAGGCATCGAGCGGCTTTTCTTTCATGATCTTGAATTTCAACAAGAGTTGATAAGAACAATCTTACACATTTAATAAAGTAGATTTATTTTTTGTATAAATTTTCAACGGTGGTTTTATTTATTACTTGCATATAAAACTTCAAATTAACATATCTCGAGAAAGGCAAAAAATATCCTGAGATTTTGACATATTCGGATATATCACTTGTTGTAGTTTAAGAATTTCATAGTTTAGCCTGCAACTAACTGCTACTCTTAATTTTATAAACTTTTTTAATAAGTGCCCGTACCTTGCCTTTATGTTGTATTGTGGAAAATTCGTTAATTTCTTTTTAAATTTATTAGTTATATCGTTAAATTTCATTTTCTGCGAATAATTACCACAATACATATACATTCGTAAACAAATTTGGATTTTTGTACAAAATTTTGCCATTTGTCCGCCACAGAAAAATTGAATATTCGTGTATATCACGATATGAAATACATTTCTTTAGCAAAAAATGCGTATTAGGGTGGAAATTGTTATTAATAATCATATAATAATCATTTTTATGCATAATACAATTTTGCAATAATTATACAGGGTGGACGATTTATCTGAAGAGATTGAAATATCTCGAGAAACGACAACAAAAAGCAAATCTTGCGATTTTACTGAAATTCATCAATATTTAATCAGAAATGTGCAAGATCACGGGATTGAATAATTCATTTTGGATCACATTCAAAGTACCGAGGATGACTCGGATAGCGAATAGCGTTTTGTTAAGTTTGTTAGTTTTGTTTATACTATTATAATTTGTCTAAGTTTATTATTATTAATATTAAATATGGTTCATTTATTATTAATTTCGTTTTAAATATGTTAGTTTTTAAAAATATATTTTTGTTTAAATAAAAATTGTTAATTTCTTAATAAATTTATTAATTATATTGGTAAATATCATTTTCTGTAAAAAAATTACCTATATATACATTAATAACCAAATTTAGAGAAGTGCCGAATATTAGGCCATTTGTCCGCACTGTGCGGCGGGGCAACCCCGTCGAGGCCGACGGCCTACTACAAGGGGCCGCAGACGTGCTGGCGGCGGTGGGACTACATAGTAATCACACCGCCGCCAAGGGGGCCGTGCCTGTTGAGGCGCCCCCGGGGTAGGCAGGCCGCGTGAGCGAGGAGGAGCACTAATCCCCTCCCCCCACCACAAACTGCGGCCTGCCGGTCGACCCCCCTTATTTTATTTTATCTATCTTATATATTTATACATGTATTTTAACATTTTAATATTTATTTTAACCTTAACTTTTAAATTTTAACTTTTTACCTCCCCCGACTTTTGCCCTCCCCTTATATGTGTTGCTGACTGTTCACAAATTTTATTTGGACAACCCTCAAGTACAATTATACTTATTCTAACGCTCCGCACGGTCAACTTACAATATTTATACTCCGCCCCACTCTTCCTCTCTTAGAAGTGGGGCAATTTTCGGCTGAGCCCCCTCTCTCCGGCCTCGCCTGGCTAACGGCCCCGGTTCGATCCTTACGATCTTACCGTGCTCGTGGACCTGGTTTCGGAGGGGGTGATCACAACCCCCTCCCGGTCTACCGGGCCTAGGCTGTTGTCAATAACAACCTTACCCGTGGCACTTTCAGAGGTTTCCGACCATGTGGCGGTCCCCATACAATACGCGATGCCGGCGAGAGTGTTTTTATAACGTTTTGATTCGACACTATCAAGCGTACCTCCCTTTCTACACACTTTCACACATAACAACACTCTATACATTTACAGATTTATCATTCTACCATTCCATATTTGAACGCAATTTACAATACCTCCGCATCGTACCATCGCTACTACAATCTTAACTTTATGCACCCTATTAGTTTATTTCAATATTTGTTCGACATACACATACGTAGTTCGCTTCTTACATTTTACACAGATATTTTGCACGAAGAGAGGACATTTTAACCGTAACCAAATTAATCTATTGATTCGCAACACACACACACAACTTAAACCGAATTATACAAAGAACATACAATGGATCCGTAACAATATGTGTGTCGTGTTTTTTGTCTTATTTTATTTATTTATTATAACAACTTTTATTATTTTATCTATTTATATTTTAACTCGTTTTAACATTTTGTGTATTTTACGGGGGTCGACCAGGGGGCCGGAACTCGCCTCTGTCCCCTCCTTGTCGCGTGCGGAAACCTCCCTCCCCGGCCGGGCGAGAACACCTTCGGGTTCTCTTCCTCGAGCGAGGTGCGGGGTCTCCGGAGGTCGCGGATGTCTCGAGCTGGGGCTCGGGGCACCCAGCCGAGCGACCCCAGATATGGGGGACACCGTGTGGGTGACCCGCACGGGGTCCAAATAGCATTAGGTTTTTGATTGGGGGGAGCTTCACTCCCCCCGGGATTGGTGCTTTAAGCCGGGGCTGGAAGTGGTGGATCGCATTCGTTTTCGAGATCCCGACCACCTCCAATTTAGCTCAGGGAGGTCACCGTAGGTTTTTTAGTGGATAGGTCTGGCAATTCTGGACAGACGAGCCCCACATAACCCCGTCTTTCCCTCAGGAGGACGGGGTATGCGTAAAGCATTTTTCATAGGTAAAAAAAAAAAAAGGTACAGCCGACGCAGCGTCGCGCTCTTGGAGAGAGCGCGGCGTCGGCTGGCCCTGCGGGCCATACGGGGATACCGCACCGTCTCGACCGCGGTGGCGGCCCTGCTGGCCGTGGTTCCCCCTTCCACTTGGTGGCGGCGGAGCAGGCGATCGTATACCGGATTGACTGCGAAGTGCGGAGACGCCAAGGCCCGTGCGGACGTGTTCGAGCGATGGAGGCATATGCCTGCATCCTTGGCACGTCCGACAGTTCGGGCCCTCCTTCCCATGTTCGATACATGGTGCGGGAGGCGGGTTGGGTTGACCTTCCGCCTCACGCAGGTGCTCACCGGACACGGTTGTTTCGGTGAGTACCTGCATAGGATGGAGCGGGAGCCAGCGACGCAGTGCCACCACTGCGGCGAGGAAGTGGACACGGCGCGGCATACACTCGAGGAGTGTCCGGCCTGGGCCGAGCCGCGGTGGAAGGGTGAGACCTCTCGCTCCCGGTCTTGTTCGACCACTTGACCGGGAGCCAGAGGTCGTGGAAAGGGGTGGGGTCTCCTTCTGCGACACAGTAATGACCCAGAAGGAGGCCGCCGAGCGGGCCCGAGAACGGGACCCGGGCTCCGCGAGGAGCAGTATGGCGCGGGGGGGTCTCCCGCGCCGTCGTGTGCCACCCTCCCCTTCAGGGAGAAGAGGGAGGGCGACGGGGTAGGGTGATGCGGCGCGGGGGACGTCTCCCCGCGAGGCAGCGGGTCCCCCGAGTGGGGGACGGTGACTGGGACTAGGGCGCGGGGAGTGTTCCCCTCTCCGCGTCAATTTAGGCCCCCCCTCCCGGGGGTTGGGGTCCCTTTGGCGGTGCGGGGTGTTAAACTCCCCCCGGGATGGCCCGTCACCCCGAGACGTTACGTATTTGTGGCGAGGTGCCGGCCATCCCCCGAACACGAGTTCCGGGGGGACGCGTGGGGGGTGGGGTGGGGTAGGTCGGGGCGTTCGGATGCGCCACCGACGACCCCCTCTTGCCGGTGTCGGCGCCTTCCTGCCCTGGCCGGGTGGGGCCCACGGGTCCCTGCTCGAGCGGGCAGGAAGGCTCCGGGAGCTGTAAGTGGATCGAGCTGGGGCTCGGGAAGCTCGATCCGAAGGCTCCGTGGGGTCTCAGGCTTTGTGGCGCCTACAGTGGAGACTCTGATCCACTGTCGGTCCGTTCTCTCTATTTGAGGGATGTCACAGAGCAGAGTAAATTTATATAGAATTAATATTATTGAGAGGGATAATATCATTTATAGAATTTAAGTAAATTTGTATAGAATCAATATTATTTGAGAGGGATGATATTATTTATAAAATTTAAGTAAATTTTGTGACGTGGCAGTTTTGCCAACGTCACCCGATATCGATTATCGGAAGACCGGGTCACCCTCTGGCAGCAAAATAGGCGAGATGCGCCGTGGCGAGCGCTCGCCCTGGGCGCGAACGAGACCCATGGGCGAGCACTTATATTTTTGAGCGTCGCGCCAATTGCGCGACGCGTGTCTGCAGGACCGTAGTCGGGCCCCAAGGGGGGACCCGAAGCACCTCTCCCGCCGAGAAACGGAAAAAGGATCGGCGTCGGCGAAAACTCCGACCCTGAGGAAGCGAGGGATCAACGTGGCCCAGGATAGACAACCTGGAGGCGCCGACGAGGACATGCGATGCCAAGCCAGGGATCTCAGCCGTCGCCTCATCCGGAGAGAAACCTGGCCAGTTGCCGGATTGGCTCGCGTCGATCGCCTCTGAGGGAAGCGGCGAATCAACGAGCATCGCTGCCGGAGAACCAACGGAACGCCGGACGCCAGGGGCCGTCGCGCAGGGCTAGGCCCCGTACGAAAATCTGTCAGCGATAGGTCGAACTGCGTGCGGGGGGACGAGAGCGGCAAGGGGGGGACGCTCCGCTTCCGCGTTCCCGAGGCACACCGTGAGAGATCACTTCTTCGTTGGCTTTAGCGAAAACTAGTTGCGAATTTCGAACCTTAATCATTGCATAAGAACTATGGTATTTGCGAAGCGAGCTGCCGGACACAGAGGGACGAGAATGTGAGACCATCCATCGTTGCCCTGGGTAAGCTTTTGTCAGATCTCAACGTAGTACAGTGATCTTTCTCGCATTGGCTCGGTAAGCGTGTCGTGTCCGCGATCGCGTCGCCGAAACACCGACGCGGCTTCGAAGCTGCCGGTATTCGCGGAGAACGTTATTCAATTCATGAACGGGGCGTACCCGTCGGTCAGCGAACGCGCGAAGAAATATATTTGGCGGATGCTAGTTTCAAGAGAGGTCGGATGAGTGGATCCGCGCGTCGCACAGTGATCGATTCCTCGATTCTAGATGGACAAAATTCAAATTTTTGTGTTCTCTTGTAGTAATAACGTTTCATTTCTCAGAAATCATGACAAGTGTATAAAAACTACATGAATTTAAACGAATTATATCATTTATTTAAAATGGACAAATATAACAATTAATTGTAACGTTTGTGAAAATAACATAAATTAAATATTTTATAGTTTTTGTTTAAATACGTGAATAAACAATACACAAAATGGAAAGAATTAATCTTAACTCATATTTAAAAATTAGATAAAGTTTGTCACGTCGTTTCTCGTTTCTGACTGAACCGAGAGCGACACCGGGTATTTACAAGCGCTATCGCCGGGCCACGTTCGGCCGCGCGGAACGTGGTCCACCCGGGACAAAAGTTGTACGCTGGCTCGTCGTCTCTCGAGATGTCTTACGTAAAGTTCGGGCGCCAGGCACAGAAGATGCCACACTAAATTCGCTAGTAAACACGATGAGAGACGACCCTACGAGCCTGCGACAATCGATATTACGCGGAGATGGGATACTAATGGTCTCAGGATTCTACGCGGGTCGAACACGAGGCCTTCCCCGCGGCGGGAAGGGTTCTCACGCAATAACGACTCAGAGATTCGGCTAACACAACTTTATTCGTTCGACGATGATTACAGAACGGCTGCCGACAACGACCGGCAGCGTTTAGAGGTTAGCCGGCGCGTGACAGGTGGTCGACGACGGCGATCCGTCGCACGCGCGATTTGACCGTCTACGGTCTTTCTCTTTGCGCTATGAATCCGGCAGCAACGTGAATTTAACGTTGGCGTACGCGACCTTCGCGTTCTACGCCCAGATTCGGATGGAATACGCGTTATATTCAGCTTCTCGTCGGCGGAACACGTCGCGGAAATACGACGAGAGCACGTGGCGGCGTCGCACCGTGGGACGACTCGAGGTTCGATTTACACGACAATGACGCGCGGATCCCCCGAAAACCGAATAGTGCCCGATGCTTCCAATTTCTCCTGGGCCGCGCGTAGCGAGGTCAAGTCTACACGCGTGCCCTCGCCATCCGACCTCTAGCACGGGCACCCGCAAAATATAGTCCCCGCGCGTCTGTTACACACCGGATTCTCGCCCCTCGCGGATTACTTCGAATCCGTCTCGAGTATCGGCAGCTACGAATTCCCGTCGGTGCTTCTACAACGCGATCGCGGACACGACACACTACCGAGCCAACGCGAGAAAGATCACTTTATCGCAATGAGAACTGGGGGAAGCTTACCCAGGGCAACGATGGTTCGTCAGCGTTCTCGTCCCTCGAACCGGCAGCTCACTTCGCAATGATACAAAGTACTTTACAAGATTACGCAATAATACAGATCTCTAGTGCGCGACTATCGATGATTCGAGCCAACGAAGAAGTGATCCTTCGCTGCGTGTCTCGGGAACGCGGAAGAGAAGCGTCCCCCCCTTGCCGCTCTGATCCCCCCGCACGCAGTTCGACCTATCGCGGATAGATTTTCGGACAGGGCCTAGCCCTGCGTGACGGTCCCTGGCGCTCGGCGATTCGGTGGTTCTCCGGCAGCGTCGCGTAGGTATTGGCTGCTTCCCGCAGAGGTGATCGACAGGAGCCAATCCGGCAGCGATCCGGTTTCTCTCCGGATGAGGCGACGGCAAGACAGCTGAGATTCCTTGCTTGGCATCGTCCGTCCTTGTCGGCGCCTCCAGGTTGATTTTCCTGTGCCCCGTCGATTCCTCTTTCCTCGCGGTGTTGTAATTGTCGCCGGCGCCGGTCTCTGTGTTTTCCTCGGCGGGAGAGGTGCTTCGGGTCCCCCCCTGGGGCCCGACTACGGTCCTGCAGATACGCGTCGCGCAATTGGCGCGACGCTCAAAAATATTAGAACTCGCCCATGGGTCTCGTTCGCACCCAGGGCGAGCGCTCGCCACGGCGCCTCTCGCGTATTAGGCTGCCAGAGGGTGACCCGGTCTTCCGATAAACGGCATCGGGTGACGTTGGCAAAACTGCCACGTCACAACTCCTCCCCCCCCTGGGAGAGACCGGGTCATACCCGTGGGTAGCCCTCGCCAGATCTCTGGTAGGCTCGGTAGCGAACGCTCGACCTCGGTCGTTCCTCGGTATTCCGACAAACACAATACCCGTGCACCATTACCCAGACGACAACAGAAACAAATACTTACGCTCACATGTACAGTGTTTCGGACGAGGCCTCCTATTCTACCGGCAGCTATCTGAAACGCTCGCTTAATACCGCTAAAGTCACGTAAACGGGTTCGAGGTGGGGTTCGGGGTTTGAAATGACAAGCGTGATCTGCAGACTTTCCTCATTACCGGCAGCTGTGGCTTTCTTTATTTATTAAAGTAACTGTAACTCCTACATCAGTCTTATTTTTCCTCTCCTTCTGACCGGTGTTACCAGGGGTTATGCGGGCCCCCCACCTTCCAGCGTGGTCCACACAGGGGGCACGACTTTACCGAGAATCCCGGGCGCCCACACCGGAAGCAATAATCACTTCTCGGGTTCCGGCAGCTTCTCTGGCGGTGGTCCCGGGAGCCACAACTCCAACAGCCTTCTTGTCTTGATCGTAGTTCCTCTTCGGAGTACCTTCGTCCGGGCCCTGCTAGGCGGGCTGGTGCTCGGTGTTGTTCCGCCCTCCCCTCGGTGGCTGGTTGGGTCTGTCGACTTTTTGGTGGCTGGGTTGGGGCCTGGACCCATATCAGTTGTGGCTTAGCGCCGCCCCCCGGATATACCCATGTGGGAATTCCCTTCTCTTTTCCTCCGGCAGCGTTACTTCGGTATGTCTGTTGGGAGACCTAGTCATTTAGTTATTGCTTTCTGGTGTGTATGATGGACGGTATGCTTTAAGGTCGCTGACGTGCACCTTCCCCAAATCTCTGCCGTCTTCGGTTGACAACCCATATACTACCGGTGATAACTTGCGCGTTATCACGACGGGACCGGTGTATTTGGGGGCGAATTTCGCTGCGACGTGCTGTGCCGCAGATGAAAGGATTCTTTGTCTTTTCATTACTTTATCCCCGACCTCGAATTCTACATCCCTATGCTTTTCGTTATAATACCGCGCCTGATTATTGTACGCATCCTCAAGATTTTCTACAACCCAACTGCGTAACGTTTGCAGTTGGGCAACCCTGCCTTTCCACTGTTCTGTGGATTCGACATCTAATTCTAGCGGCGGCTCGCTGCTCGCCCGCAAGCATTTCGCTGGCCTCGGCTCTCGCCCGAAATTTAAAAATGCTGGAGAAGTCTTTAGAACCGAATGATGCGCCGTGTCGTACGCGAATCTGAATTTTGACAAATTCACGGCCCATTCTCGGTGATCTAATACGCGTGCCGAGATCCGGTGTTCCTTTTCCCCATTTTTATAGCAAAGTGGGCACACTCGGCTGCTCGATCGATCGTCCCCGTGGCCAGGAGGAAATAGCAGGGCTTCCATGTATCTTCTATCGATACGAACCCGTCGCCAACCCAATCTATTATATCGCGACTAACCAATGTGATCGACGAACCTGAATCTACCAGGGCGCGAACCGGCAGCTCTCCAACCAATACTTCGACGGTTAATAGAGGCGGTCTCTTTTTACCTCCGAAAGTAATTACTCGGGCCGATACTAATTCCGGCAAAGTGTCTCTGGCCCACTCGAGTGACTCCTTCCCCCGTTTCCCGACGATCTTTCGCACCTCCGGCAGTTCTGAAGGGTTATGCCCGGCGCCCCACACCCGTAACAACGTACTCGCGGTTCTTCCCAGCAATTCCGCGACCTATGTCCGATCTTTCGACAGTTCCAACACTTGAACGACGAACTCCCGGCCGCGCGTTGTTTGTCGCGCGTCGGTTCAGTTCGCCGATCGGTGTTTGCGGTTTCTACCGGTTTACTAGGTGGGGTCTTATACGATCGATCCTTCGTCTCGGCCCGGTACCCCGATTCCCTTCGCCCGGCAGCTGAAAAATTTTTCGCGCACGGTGCTAAAGAGTCCCGTTTGCCCGGCTCGAAACGGTGTTCTCCATCTGCGGGGGTGGGGGGTCGGTCACTCGTTTCGCCACTTCCGGCAGCTATTGCGTTCGCGTATTCTACCTGCACGGTCCTCCCTCTCCCCGGTTGTTTGTGAGAGGCGTGGCGGTTGGGGTCATACGCGAATGTCGGATGAGCCATCTCCGACGGCTTCAGGTTACGTTTCAATTTTCCTACGTTGGATTCGCGTTTGGCCTCTATTAGCGCCTCTTCCAATTGGTTGGATCTGGTGATTGTCGCTAACGAAATCGCGTTCCTAATTAGCGGCTTCGCTCCACTGTAGGCCCGATTTACCTCCTTTTTCTCCGGCCAAGGCGGCACTAATCTGTCGAACATCCCTCCCATACTGTTTATGTTGTCGGTCGTAACCGGGTGAGATAATTCCTTTCCCCGGTCTCGCTTCCCAACGCGCGAACAAAAGGAACCCGGTCTCGACCGCGTCTCGCTAACAACACGCGCTTCAAAAAAAAATTCTCGAATTCCGATAGTACTACACCGGGTGGCCTAAATGCTTCCCTATCCCGGCAGCGTGAATATCTTCTCTCGACAAATCGCAACTTCTCCAGCAATTCTCACAAAACCGTACCGATGTAACCCGCAAAAGTCTATCGCAAATCCAAAATTGGTGATCGTTCAACGATCTCGCTAATGAACGTTTCTGCCCGGCAGCTTTCCAAACCGGCAGCAAAATATCGTTCCCCAAATAATTTTATCACCCTTAGGTGATCGCAAAGGGCCGCTCCTTCCGGCAGCTATTAGCCCGTATCGCAAAAGAATTTTAATTTTGTGAGCGTAGTATTATTCTAACGATGACAACAAAACGACACGTGACGTTACTCTCTACGACGGCACAGCTCCTTAACACGCCCCGTCCATCACCACAGTTTATATCGGGTCCCTCCGTAACAGAGGAACCACACACAAAAAAAAATATACACAAAATCCAACAATAATTTTCAAATGTTTACATAATATGGGGTCTCCTCTGTGCTATACTGGGGTCCGAACGCGTCGGAGCCGCAGTCCAAAAAAAAATTTTCAATAAATTAAGACCGACCACGACATAAATATTACAAAAAAGAATAAATAGATCACACGAAATAAATTAGCTATCACAGAAGCAAAACTAGATTCTAATGAGGAGAATAGCGAGAAAGTCAGAGAGTGTCGAGTCAGCAAGTAGGAGAAGTAGAGAAAAGAAAAGTAGAGGAAATGAAAGAGAAGAGTGAGAAGAGAACAGAAGTGTGAAATGAGAAAGAGAGAGAAGCAGTAGAGAAAGTAAAGAAGAGTAGCCGCTATTCTCACCCGAAAATTCAAAATTATTTAAAATTTATATTTACAATTTAAACACGAATGTCCGAAAAAAAAAATATTTTTCAATAATAAATAAAGACAATAACCCGAATAAATAAATAACAAGAACAAATTCGGAAGAATAAATATCCAAGGTAGAGAAATAATCGAACGACCAATAACTAAATAGCACGGGGAAGACCGAATTAATCAAAATGTCAGATAATCAATGAAGTCAAAATTGTTCATTTCCACCCCGAACATCATGGAATCTACTAGAAACCTCTCACCGAAATCGCATGCCCAATCTCCTCTTACAGAGAACAGTTTACCATTCTCCTTGAGCAGAATTGCGCATGAGACAACTGATCGCGTTGCTAGTTATTCTCAGCTCGAGGTGCGTTCCACAGCAAAATTACACAGCAAAAAAAAATATTTCAAGTATCATATAATAAATGAATCCAATCGAATAATCAGATGCAATAATACACAATCAAAACCGGCAGCTGGATTTGAAATCAATTTCGGAAATTTACATCCGCAATTAAATTCAATCACTACCACAACAAATCAACTAAATTCCAGTGAGGACAAGGTAACATAAGAAATGTGCTCGCTTCGTTGGCTCTGCGAAGGTCGTAAACGTTTCACGGTCGGAACGGGTGTTTGTTTTTCGACGCCTGTACGGCCTCGCTCGCGTACCGACTTTGTTCGTTCGACGAGAAGCAAATTGAAAAAGTCGAATATTACGTGAGAGCCTCGCGTCGTTCCACGTATCTCTTTTCGAAACAGCCCTTTTACAAGTCGCTCTTTCAGCGAGAGGTCCCTGTTCGGGCGCCAAATTTGTCACGTCGTTTCTCGTTTCTGACTGAACCGAGAGCGACACCGGGTATTTACAAGCGCTATCGCCGGGCCACGTTCGGCCGTGCGGAACGTGGTCCACCCGGGACAAAAGTTGTACGCTGGCTCGTCGTCTCTCGAGATCTCTTACGTAAAGTTCGGGCGCCAGGCACAGAAGATGCCACACTAAATTCGCTAGTAAACACGATGAGAGACGACCCTACGAGCCTGCGACAATCGATATTACGCGGAGATGGGATACTAATGGTCTCAGGATTCTACGCGGGTCGAACACGAGGCCTTCCCCGCGGCGGGAAGGGTTCTCACGCAATAACGACTCAGAGATTCGGCTAACACAACTTTATTCGTTCGACGATGATTACAGAACGGCTGCCGACAACGACCGGCAGCGTTTAGAGGTTAGCCGGCGCGTGACAGGTGGTCGACGACGGCGATCCGTCGCACGCGCGATTTGACCGTCTACGGTCTTTCTCTTTGCGCTATGAATCCGGCAGCAACGTGAATTTAACGTTGGCGTACGCGACCTTCGCGTTCTACGCCCAGATTCGGATGGAATACGCGTTATATTCAGCTTCTCGTCGGCGGAACACGTCGCGGAAATACGACGAGAGCACGTGGCGGCGTCGCACCGTGGGACGACTCGAGGTTCGATTTACACGACAATGACGCGCGGATCCCCCGAAAACCGAATAGTGCCCGATGCTTCCAATTTCTCCTGGGCCGCGCGTAGCGAGGTCAAGTCTACACGCGTGCCCTCGCCATCCGACCTCTAGCACGGGCACCCGCAAAATATAGTCCCCGCGCGTCCGTTACACACCGGATTCTCGCCCCTCGCGGATTACTTCGAATCCGTCTCGAGTATCGGCAGCTACGAATTCCCGTCGGTGCTTCTACAACGCGATCGCGGACACGACACACTACCGAGCCAACGCGAGAAAGATCACTTTATCGCAATGAGAACTGGCGGAAGCTTACCCAGGGCAACGATGGTTCGTCAGCGTTCTCGTCCCTCGAACCGGCAGCTCATTTCGCAATGATACAAAGTACTTTACAAGATTACGCAATAATACAGATCTCTAGTGCGCGACTATCGATGATTCGAGCCAACGATGAAGTGATCCTTCGCTGCGTGTCTCGGGAACGCGGAAGAGAAGCGTCCCCCCCTTGCCGCTCTGATCCCCCCGCACGCAGTTCGACCTATCGCGGATAGATTTTCGGACAGGGCCTAGCCCTGCGTGACGGTCCCTGGCGCTCGGCGATTCGGTGGTTCTCCGGCAGCGTCGCGTAGGTATTGGCTGCTTCCCGCAGAGGTGATCGACAGGAGCCAATCCGGCAGCGATCCGGTTTCTCTCCGGATGAGGCGACGGCAAGACAGCTGAGATTCCTTGCTTGGCATCGTCCGTCCTTGTCGGCGCCTCCAGGTTGATTTTCCTGTGCCCCGTCGATTCCTCTTTCCTCGCGGTGTTGTAATTGTCGCCGGCGCCGGTCTCTGTGTTTTCCTCGGCGGGAGAGGTGCTTCGGGTCCCCCCCTGGGGCCCGACTACGGTCCTGCAGATACGCGTCGCGCAATTGGCGCGACGCTCAAAAATATTAGAACTCGCCCATGGGTCTCGTTCGCACCCAGGGCGAGCGCTCGCCACGGCGCCTCTCGCGTATTAGGCTGCCAGAGGGTGACCCGGTCTTCCGATAAACGGCATCGGGTGACGTTGGCAAAACTGCCACGTCACAAGTTCTACAAAAATATAATACAAAATTACAAAATTATTATATAATAAGGAATGTGCATGACAAAGGTGGATATTCTAAATTATTATAAATTATAATTGTCATATGTAATTCTCGTAGTCTGAAGTACATATTCTGTAAACTTTCTATCGTGAATTTCAATACCACATGAAATAGTGGCATACTCCATGTCTTTTCTAAAAAATGATATAAATGACAAACGGGGCAAAACGGGTCAACGATATTTAGTATCATTGTTTTGAAATAAGTATTCTTTGTTAAACGCGAACGATACAGTTTCGTATGATTCAGCGCCGCGACCACCCCCCTCGTCGTCCCTACAGCACCGCGGCGAGTCTTCACCTCGAAGCGAGCTCCCGTATGTGTGTACGGTGGGGGAATCCACCGATTACCGGTAAATAGGACCCCCAGCCAGTTTGAAGGTGTGTTCCGTTGTAACCTCCTCTGCGAGTACACACGCGAATTATATAATAGCTACGAGCAAGTTTCAAAAACGACCGATAATCTCCTCTGCGAGAAACACGTAGAATAATCTCCCCTGCGAGCTCTGTTCTTTCGGGTTAAAGTGCGTCCGTAGCCTCAGCAACAATAAAGTGCTTGTTTTGTGAACCGTAACACGCGGGTGGAACAATTGACTGAAACCTCTCACGAATATCCAATCTCCGACCGAATTTTCTCCTGTCCTTCTTCACGCGAGTCCAACGCATTTATCGTTCACGGATCCTCAGTTCCCTAAAGGGTTCGTGTAACAGTTTTTTGGTCCTTCGAGCCGGATTAGTGAAGAAACCTGGATCGTTCGGAAAACGTTAGAGGCGAAACCAACCGTCCATTTCAAACGTTCGTGTCGGGTCTCGTGACTTTCAAAGTAAAAACACGCTGTGAACATGAATACAAGTGTCACGGAGACCTTCGAAGCGGTGCTGGAGCGGCAAACACAGGCGTTTGCTCAACTCACGAAAATATTGGCGAATACGAAGAAAAAAGGGGTCGACAACTACACCGTGGAGTATCTGGACACCAGGCTGACCATGTATCAGGAGACCTGGACCCAGATTACTTCTTTCAACGGGTACCTCCAAGCGTACCGGAAAGCGGACCGGACGAAAGAAGACCTACCTTACTTCAAGGCCGGAACAATGGATCGGATGGAGGACGCGTACCTTGATGGCTGGTCCTACCTACGGGAGCAGCTGGCCCATCTACGCCCCCCCCATCACACCCCCTGCGGCGAATTCATCTATGGCGTTTCCAGCTAGCATGGTAACTCGTCCCGCGCATGTTAAATTACCCCGGATCGAACTCCCGAAATTTGACGGCGATTACACGCGTTGGAAATCGTTCGAATCGCGATTCAATTCCGCGGTAATTGTAAACGAAACCTTGACGGGCTCAGAACGATTGCAGTACTTGCTTAGCGCATTGTCAGCGAAGCACTAGAATCGATACAGCACCTCGATGTAACGGACGCGAACTTCCAGATCGGCTGGACACGTCTCAAGGAAATTTACGATAACGAACGAGTCATTGTACATACGCTGATGCAAAAACTTTATTCCTTGAAATCGATCAAATTGTCGCAGCTCGACTCGCTGAATCAGTTCACGATTCATTATCGTAACACCCTCGAGGCGTTGTACAAGTTAGGTAGAGGCACGAAAGAGGATCATCTCGATTATTTCGTTTCGAGCAAGTTCGACCGCGAATTAGAAACGGTGTGGAACAAAACCCTCGGAGATGCACGAACCTACCCAACATACGCGGCGATGGAAAAGTTTGTTTTAGAACAAACCGCGGCGGTGAAGATGTCCAATCAACCGACGCAACAACTACAATCCTCCGCGGGTCCTGCGAAACCGTTACGACAAAAAACGAACGCGCACGTGATTGAAGAAAGTAGGCCGTCTCCTACTTGCTTTCTTTGCAAAGAAGCGCACGTACCCCGCGACTGTAGCATGTTCCGTAGCCTCTCGCCACTAGCGCGCTTCGAGACGCTGAAAAGTCAACACGCGTGCATAAATTGCCTCGGCGCGAATCACACCGTGTCGAATTGCCCGAGCACAAACGTGTGTAGACAGTGTGGTGAAAAGCACCACACATTGCTGCACCGCGGAGAATCCAGGGCCCTCAGCAGACCCAAAACGAGTGGTTACCGAAACCATGCATCTTCGGTCCAGCCCTCGAGATTAGTCGCGTCTACCACTCTTCAGACACCGTTATCGGCTCAAGCCCCTGCGCGGCCCGCGAATTCAGAAGAAATCGGTAGTAACGTTGCGACACATTTCGCCGAAGCCAGTCCGAATGGCATTCAGACTGTCCTACTGGCTACCGCAATGGTCAAAGTTTTCGCGCCCAACGGTCAGTCGCGATTAGCCCGCGCGCTATTAGACCAGGGGTCTCAATCCTCGTTCGTGTCCACCAATCTTGTACAGCAGCTACGTTTACAAAAAGTCCGAGCACCGATTTCCGTGACTGGTCTCGGCGGCGAGCGAACAAGCACCATTGATTATAGTGTGCAACTGCGGATAGGTTCGTCCAAACAGGAGTCACCAGCACTGTCAACCCGTGCGTTCATAGTGCGCGGTATAACGCAGTACGCGCCGCCGGCGATCCAGATGGAAAATTACAGCGCCCTGTTCGATCTCGCGCTCGCGGACCCCGAGCCCGCATCAAAGCAACGTATCGAATTGCTCCTAGGCGCGGATATCTTCGCGCAAATTCTACGACCTGGCGTTCGACTCCCCAGTAACCAAGGACCGATTGCGCAAAATACGGTATTCGGTTGGATCTTGTCCGGATGCATCAACACCCCGGAAAACCATCGCGTCGCGGTTACCACGCATCACGGGACAATCACGGATCCACTCGAACGTGCGTTAACTCGTTTTTGGGAAACGGAAGCGGTCCCTGAAACGCGTATCCTCACTCCCTTGGAAATAGAATGCGAGCGGCACTTCGAAAAAACCTACTCGCGCGACGCTACCGGTAGATTCGTGGTGCGGTTACCGTTTCTCAAGTCGGTCCCCGAGGACTTCCTCGGAGATTCACTCCGAGGAGCCACCGCGTCACTGGCACGTCTGACCCGGAAACTACGCGAAAACGAGGCGGTAAAATGCGAATATAATGCGTTCATCCGCGAGTATGAGTCGCTCGGCCACATGAACCGTCTCGATGGCGTCGACCGTTCCAGGAATTACATTCCACATCGCGCCGTTCTCCGAGAGGAAAGCTTGACTACAAAGCTCCGAGTCGTTTTTAATGCGTCGAGCCAAACGTCTAGCGGATACTCCTTAAACGACATCCTACTTACTGGTCCGAAGTTACAGTTAGATATCACTCACATCTTATTAGCGTGGCGAATCCACACATATGTTCTAGTGGCGGACATTGAGAAAATGTTCCGTCAAATTCTCATCCACCCACAAGATCGCAAATATCAATGCATCTTGTGGAGAAGCGAATCTACCGGTAATCTCGAGACGTTCGAATTGAATACGGTAACCTACGGAACCGCCTGCGCCCCGTACCTCTCGATGCGCGTTATACAAGAAGTAAACAAGTTGGAAGGTTCGGAATACCCCCTCGCGTCCCCGATTCTTCGCAACAGTGTTTATGTCGACGACGTATTCATGGGCGCGCCGGACAAACAGCTGCTCGAACAGACTAGGATACAAGTCTGTCAGGTGTTGTCTCGAGGCGGATTCAATCTGCGAAAATGGGCGGGCAACGATGCCGAATCCCTGCGAAATATTCCCGCAGCCACACATTCACACGCGGTGGATCTGCGAATATTCAATGCTTCGGAACTCAAAGTCCTCGGAATCAGGTGGATCCCCTCGGACGACGCGTTCTATTTTGACTTACAAAAACTGGCGGTCAGAAAGGAGAAGATGAGCAAGCGCGAATTGCTCTCGGAGATTGCGACGTTGTTCGACCCTCTAGGATGGTTGTCTCCAATTGTTGTTCGAGCCAAAATCTTGATGCAGCAACAATGGCTCGAACGAATCAGCTGGGATGACTGCGTATCGGACGACACCCGCGAAACCTGGAACCTCTTCTGTATGGACTGGCGTGCTTTAACCGCAATGAGGGTCCCGCGGTGGATCCAGTACGCCCCTGACTCACTCGAAATCCAACTACATGGATTCAGCGACGCATCTCGTGCCGCCTTTTCATGCGCGATTTACGCCCGCGTAACGTCGCTCACCGGCGAAACGCATACCACGCTGCTCACAGCTAAATCGCGAGTAGCTCCAATAAAAACTGTCTCTATCCCTATCCTCGAGTTAAACGGAGCCGTCATGCTAACTGAATTGGCCGCTCACGTGACCCACTCGATCGGGATACCGGTAGCGAAGACAGTTTGCTGGACGGACTCCACGATTGTCCTCGCATGGTTGCGGAAACACCCAGCAGCTTGGAAGACCATGGTGGCCAACAGGACGTCCAAGATCCACTCCACACTGCCGAATGCCGTCTGGAGACACGTGCCGACGCACTACAATCCTGCAGACCTGAATTCGCGTGGTGTAAGTGCAGAAGCACTGCTGTCATCGACGCTGTGGATCGAGGGTCCATCGTGGTTGAAGAGGGACGAAGAAGACTGGCCCGTTCAGCAGACCTACGAAACGGAGGAGGAAAAATGTAAAACCGCCGTACATAATACGGTCACAATCAAAGATTGGGATGCTCTGTCTCGCTTCTCTAGCTGGCAACGCCTAATCCGCGTATTCTGTCACGTGCGGCGATTTATAAACACGGTGCGAAAGCAAACAAGCACCGCGCCCCCCTCGTTCCTCACCGTCTCGGAGCTACGCGATTCGGAAATAACAATACTGCGAATAATCCAACGCAGCTCGTTCGCAACCGAAATCGCCGCGTTCGCGCGGAACAAACCGTTGACCAGTGGCTCGTCGCTTTTGCCGCTCAGCCCTTTCATCGACCAATGCGGAGTCGTACGCGTAGGCGGGAGGCTCAGAAACTCCTTTCTGCCTTGGGAAACGAAGCACCCCGCGATATTGCCGAAACATCACGTTTCCGACCTCATTATTCGGGAATCGCATCTTCTCTCCTTGCATGGCGGAAATCAAATCACGACGTACACAACAAGACAAAAATATTGGATCCTAGGGTTGCGTAATTCGGTCCGTCGCGTGATTCATAAGTGCGTCAAATGCGCGCGTTGGCGGGCGGAAACTGCAACGCAGGTAATGCAAGACCTCGTGACGTCACGTTGCCGTCCGTCCCCTCCATTCTCTCACATTGGAGTCGATTACGCCGGTCCCTACCAAGTACGAGACGCACCCGGGCGCGGAAAGCGAACTTATAAAAAATACATTGCAGTATTTATCTGTTTTGCTACTCACGCGGTCCATTTAGAGTTGGTTGATGATTGCTCCACGGCTGCCTTCCTCGCAGCCTTCGACCGCTTCACGTCCAGACGTGGTGTTCCTCAGACGATCACTAGCGACAATGGCACGAATTTCGTAGGCGCGTCCAACGAACTCGCTCGACACTTCGTCGAAGTCACAAATTCGCCGGAATTGAAAAATCGATGCTCCACTCTTCTTATTCAGTGGAAGTTCTATCCCCCGGGCGCTCCTCATCACGGAGGAATGCAGGAAGCCGCAGTCCGGTCAACCAAGCATCATCTTCGTCGTATCATGGGGTCGTTCGCGTCAACCTCCGAAGAGATGTCCACACTGCTTTGCAAGGTGGAAGCCACGTTAAACTCGCGTCCGATTACTCGGGTGCGCGACGACCCAGAGTGTCTTGAAATCCTTACGCCAGGGCACTTTTTAACCGGTAGTCCGCTGATTTCACGTCCGGTTCCTCCCGTGATTGACGAGCCGACAACGCACTTATCACGATGGCAACAAGTGCAAAAATTCCACGAACTGCTGTGGCGCGTATGGTCCCGCGAGTACTTGCAGGAACTGCAGTCGCGGTACAAATGGCAAACTGAACAAAAGGATCTGACTGTAGGAGCGGTAGTCCTCTTGGACAACCCCCTACTACCTCCTAACAAATGGGAATTAGGGAGGGTCGTAAAAACGTTCCCAGGTAAAGACGGCCACGTACGAGTGGTGGAGGTTAAGACCGCGTCCTCAACATATAAACGACCCATTACTCGTGTCTACGAGTTACCAGTAAACAACTGAAGGCACCCCCCGAATAATGTTGTCGAGCGTGCGACGTCACGACCTACGTGACATAATAGTCGCGGCCGGCCGTCGGCCCAGGTGTCGTCATCCGAAACATTGTAAATATTGTAAATAGTTAGTATGTGTGTGTATGTGTACGTATGTATGGGGAGCTCTTCGAGATATATAGATTATCCGTTTCTGTTGCGCGACCGCGCAAGGCGGGCGGTTTGTTAAACGCGAACGATACAGTTTCGTATGATTCAGCGCCGCGACCACCCCCCTCGTCGTCCCTACAGCACCGCGGCGAGTCTTCACCTCGAAGCGAGCTCCCGTATGTGTGTACGGTGGGGGAATCCACCGATTACCGGTAAATAGGACCCCCAGCCAGTTTGAAGGTGTGTTCCGTTGTAACCTCCTCTGCGAGTACACACGCGAATTATATAATAGCTACGAGCAAGTTTCAAAAACGACCGATAATCTCCTCTGCGAGAAACACGTAGAATAATCTCCCCTGCGAGCTCTGTTCTTTCGGGTTAAAGTGCGTCCGTAGCCTCAGCAACAATAAAGTGCTTGTTTTGTGAACCGTAACACGCGGGTGGAACAATTGACTGAAACCTCTCACGAATATCCAATCTCCGACCGAATTTTCTCCTGTCCTTCTTCACGCGAGTCCAACGCATTTATCGTTCACGGATCCTCAGTTCCCTAAAGGGTTCGTGTAACAGTTTTTCAAAACTATCAAAGAACCAAGTCCGGCCGAGTCCGGGAAAACTAAGTTATACTATTTGACCTCTTCTTAAATAATATTATTAGTTAACCTGTTGTATATGATTTACACGGCAAAATAAAATTATACCGATATGTAAAAATGAAATACTTACCTTCGCTTACGCGCTCCATTTTTTACATAAGAATTTAAACAACAAACAAACAAGTTATACGATGAAGAAGAAGAATTAGCTTATTTATAGTATTTCGCACAGGCAAAACTTTAGCACCGTATTATCGTCGTCATAACCACGTGCAATGGAAATATTACGTTATATATCGAATAAATTAATGTTCGTGAACAAAATAGAACGGCAGCGAAGATATCTGAAGTTGATCAAATTTACCATTTTGTTCACCTAGAATCGAGGAATCGATCACTGTGCGTCGTCTTGGCGTCGACGTACGCGGTGACGGAGTTTAGCGTGAAACTAGACATCAATTAATTTAGTGAGAATCCGCGCGTCGTTGCAGTTTCAACCGAACCTCGAGTCGTCCCACGGTGCGACGCCGCCACGTGCTCTCGTCGTATTCCCGCGATTCGTTCTGCCGACGAGAAGCTTGTTATAACGCGTATTCCATCCGAATCCGGGCGTAGAACGCGAAGATCGCGTGCGCCGACATTAAAATCACGTTGCTGCCGGATTCATAGCGTAAAGAAAAGGACCAGAAAAGGTCGAAGCGTGCGTACAACGAGTTGTCGTTGCCGATCACCTGTTACGCGTCGGTTAACCTCGAAACGCTGCCGGTCGCTGCCGGCATCGTTGATGTAACATCGGAACAATAAATTTTGTTAACCAAGATCGTACGAGAGTGTTTATTGGGTGAGAAACCTTCCCGCCGCGGGGAATGCCTCGTGTTCGACCCGCATAGAATCCTGCGACCAATAGCTTACCATCTTCGTGTAATATCGATTGTCGCAGGCTCGTACGATTGTCTCTCGAAGTGTTCGGCACACGTAGTTCCGTAAGTGATGGTGTTGAGTTCGTATGCCTCTATCTCGTTCGTGGTCGCGTTGTTCCAGAGAATATTTTGATATTTCCGGTCGTCAGTATGTACCAGAATTTGTCAGAACATCTTCTCTATGTCCGCGACGAGAACATACTCGGCAAGTCGCCATTTTAGAATTATTGTCGTAATGTCTTGTTGCAACTTCGGTCCTGGGTGCAGCAGATCGTTGAGGGAGGGCCCACTCGACGTTTTGTGCGAAGTATTGAATACGACGCGTAATTTGGTCGTCAAACTGTTCTCGCGTATCACGCCACGGTGCGGGATATACGATCGCGTTTTATCGAGCGCGTCGAGACGTGACATATGCCCGAGATTTTCGTATTCGCGGAGGAACTCAACATAGGCTTGCCGACTTGATGCATTACGGTCGAGCTTAGTTGACAAGCGTTTAAGCGACGAGACAGCACCGCGAAATGAATCGCCGAGGTGATCCTCAGGGACCGATACATTCAATGGTAACTTAACTGTGAAACGACCGGTGGCATCGCGCGTATACGTTTCTTTGAAGTGCTGCTCGCACTGACCCTCCTGCGTCGTGAGAGTATTCGACGTGGGGATTGTTTCGGTCTCCCAAAAGCGAGATACCGCCTTTTCAAGTGGATCCCCTCTGACCTCGTGACGTGTTGCAATTGTAGGATGTGAAGTGACCTCGTTATTTATGCTCCCGGAGAGTATCCACCCGAAGATGGTATTCAGAGCAATTGGTTCGCCTACTCGCGAGCGTCGGATACCCGGGCGGATTATTTCGCTGAAGAGTTCCGCACCTAAGAGCAACTCGATACGTTGACTCGAGGCAGGAGTGGGGTCAGCTAACAAGAGATCGGAAAATGATTCGTAATCGACCAATTTGAACGGGGGCGGAACGTATTGCGATATTTGACGTACTATGAACGCGCGGGTGGAGGTGACCGGGGTGGAAGCGCCGGTCGCACCTATCCGTATCTGTGCGCTGTAGTCAATATTGCTCGCGTGTTCGCCACCGAGGCCTGTGACTGAAATCGGCGATCGTAATTTCTTGAGGTGGAGGTGCTGCACAAGGTTCGTAGTAATAAATGAAGATTGAGAACCTTGGTCGATCAAGGCGCGCGCGAGTCGTGACCGACCGTCCGGTGCGTAAACTTTGACGATCGCTGTTGCTAACAGTACGGATTGCTCGACGGGTGGAGCGGCTTCGGCAAAGTGCGAAGTGACGTTGTTACAGGGCTCCGTGAGTGTCAACGGCAGCTCTTCATGCCGTACGGGCGAGGGTATTATCGGGGTAGACGACGAGACAGTCGATGAGTCAGCGGTGTCGTAGCTTTGTCGAGTAGGTCTTCGTGGTTCCCTAGCCGAGGTTCCGTCTTCGCGGTGTAACAACGTATGGTGCTTTCCGCGGCACTCTCTACACACGTTTTTGCTTGAGCAATTGGCCAATGTATGTTCCGTGCTTAGGCAGTTAATGCACGCGCGGAGGTCCTTTACTATGTTGTAACGAGCGAGCGGGCGCAGCCTCCGAAATATATCGCAGTCACGTACCGAGTGTAATTCGTTACAGAGTGGACACGGCGGTCGTCTACGGTCGGTTTCCCCTATGACGTGAGCGTTTGCTTTCTGACGCGCGCGATCCGACGGTTTGGCGATGGTTAGGAGCGGATTCCGCGGTTGATCCATTTCCGCGAACGACGCGGCTTGCGTGAGCATGAATTCTTCTAATTGCTTATACGTCGGATATTGTTTGGAATTACCTAGGTATTTTCTCCACTCGCTAGAGAGTTCTTTGTCAAACTGGCGAGTAACGAAGTAGACGAGATGGTGATCCTCGCTCGTCTTTCCTAACTTGTGCAACGCCTCAAGGGTGTTCCGGTAGTGAACCGTAAACTGCTTCAGGGTATCAAGCTCTTCCAGTTTCATGGACTGTAGCGAGTGTAACCGATGAAGTAACGCTTGGACTATGAACCGTTCGTTGTCGTAAATTTCTTTGAGACGATCCCACGCGATCTTGAAATTATCGTCCACTAGGTCGAGATGCTCTACAGCCGCGAGCGCTTCTCCTTTCAGGGCAGCAAGGAGGTATTCTAATTGTACGGCGTCAGACAGCGAGTTATTACGAACGATCGCGGAGGTGAATCGTGCTTCAAACGGTCGCCATTTCGAAAAGTCCCCGTCGAAGGTTGGGATGTCTATCCGAGGGAGTTTGACGACTTTGGTTTGACTCACCGGGACTGTGGGCAATGCCATGGTGGAGTTAGCCAGTGGCGAGGAGCATGGAGGCCGTAGGCGCGAGAGGTGCTCACGCAGGTACTCCATCCCGTCATAGTAGACGTCCTCCGCTCTGTCCATGGTTTCCCCTTGAAAATATGGGAGATCCTCCTTGCTCTTGTCCGCTTTCCGCGCCGCCTGTAGATAGCCATTAAGGTGCTCGATTTTCGCCCATGTCTCCTGGAACAGTTGCATCCTGGTCTCCAGGTAGGAGAGGGTGAAGTTGGAGACTCCCTTCTTCTTGGAGTTGGCCAGAATTTTGTTGAGCTGACTACAGGCATTGATTTGCTTCTCGAGAAGCGCTTCGAAGGTGTCTGTTGCCGTTGTGTTCATATTGTTCACCTTGTCCAGATTAACCACCACTGTCTCTAGTCACTACTTTTGAGCGTCGTCGTTAGCGTTTGAATAAGTACGTTACGCGGCACCGATTTTCACTGAGACGCGACTGCGAATTTCTTTACTTAATTACAGAGTCTACTGGCGTGTGACAAAAAGTCAGTAGACCGGCGCGATTTAATATGTGCGAGTCACTGATTTCAAAAGATTCCGAATGTTAAAAATCCGGCTCGAAGGACGAAATTGTTTGCAGTAGCACTGATTTTTGATTTTTAATAAGGAAGAGTAACAAAGCAATTACAATGGTTTTAAGCACATACAACGTAGCCTAGTCCCGGATGGTTCGCGTTGACTAGCGGTTCGCTTGAACTAGTTCGTTTTCGTGTTCTTCGCAATCGTTCTTACAATGTACTGGCTTTCACGATCACCGTCGCTGGAGCACATCGGCAGGTAAAGGGGGGTCATCACCACTAGATCACCTCGAATTGCGTACGAAGACACAGGCACGCGTCTATCGTAGCTACCAAATATTATTATTCGCGGGTACAATGCGTAACGGCTTTGTTTCGCTCGCTGGTCTCGCGAATTATAATGTTTTCGTGTTGTAACAGACCTACATAACATAGGCCTGTTACGAACAAACCCCTGTCACACCTCCACCGGTTATACACGACGACGCGAATCTAGTAACGTACCACCGGCCTCCTGTCATAACAACAACACCGCCTGTACCGCACGTACCCCGCACCCAGGCTCGTATTCCAACGGGAATTAAAATCAAATTTCCAAAATACTGTTCGAAAGACGGTATACGTCATTATCAAAATACCGCACCGCACCACCATCCCTTACCACCAAACCATCCCTATAAAAGCCGTCGCGAACAGACTAAAATTACCTGAGTCTGCCAGCAGTTATCCAGGGACAACTTCGTGCGATATTCCAGTGCTGTGAGTATTCTACCTGTAACCGTTGTCCACGTCTCCGCCGTTATCGGCATCCTGGTTCCGCTGGTACGAGCCGTGCTCTACCTCGAACACCCGGTGCGTCACCGGTCTCTTTCGCTAGGCGCGTCGCCTCCGAGAGTCGACGATTAAGAAGCGGTGTGTCACCCCTTCGGCCTCGTCGGAACCCTGCCGTCCTGCCCGTCCGCTGGTGCGAGCTGTGCTCCACCTCGAACACCCGGTGCGTCACCGGTCACTTTCGCCAGGCGCGTCGCCTCCGAGAGCCGACGAACAAGAAGCGGTGCGTCACCCTTTGACTTCGTCGGAGAACCTCCTGTCCAGTTATCCTGTCGCTCCGCTGGTGCGAGTTGTACTCCACCTCGAGCATACCCGGTGCGTCACCGGTATATTTCGTGAGACGCGTCGTCCACGAAATCGGCCGAACTAGAAGTGGTGCGTCACCCTTCGACGTCGCCTAAGAACCGCCTAGAAAGTCACCCTCGGGAGGCGAGTCGCCCACGAGGCCAGTCGAGCCAGACAAGGTGCGTCACCTTGACCGAACTCCCTGAACGACTGTCCGGAGGAACTTCGATGACCCGTGCGTCACGGACATCGAAGGACCACGACAACCCAGCCTAGGTAGGGAGATCACGACGACAGTCGTGATCTAACTCTACTCCTGTCCATCCTGCTTGCGTCCTACGCCACATACAGGTTAAGGTAGCACTCTCACGGTCACACGTTCTAAAGTCACGGGCACCGTAGCATTACCATCGCGCACTGTATCCTGAGGCACCGTATCCTGAGGCACTGTAGCTTACGCGTCCGAAAGGCAGCGAGTATAATTTATTTACCCGCAACCGACTCGTCTCAGTTATTTCACCCGTATCGACTCCGTTCCTCGCGTCGTCACTCCACTTGTCATTTAGAACCCTGGGTCGGCGAGCTGTTCAACACCAAGGAGCCCGAACGCGAGGAAGCCGAACGACGACGAAACACACCTGTTACAGTGTCAAACAATTTTAGAGGGGTAATATTATTTATAAAATTTAAGTAAATTTGCATAGAATCAATATTATTTGAGAGGGATGATATTATTTATAAAATTTAAGTAAATTTATATAGAGTTAATATTATTTAAGAGAAAATAATATTTATTATTTATAAAATTTAAGTAAATTTGTATACCATCAATATTATTTGAGAGGGATAATATATTATTTATAAAATTTAAGTGAATTTATATAGAATTAATATTATTTTAGAGGGGTAATATTGTAACAGGTGTGTTTCGTCGTCGTTCGGTTTCCTCGCGTCCGTGCTCCTTGGTGCTGAACGGCTCGCCGATCCAGGGTCCTAAACGACGAAAGGAATAAACGGCGCGAGGAACGGAATCGGTACGGGTGAAATAACTGACGAGTCGGTTGCGGGCAAATAAATTATGCTCGCTGCCTTTCAGACGCGTAAGATACGGTGCCTCAGGATACAGTGCGCGATGGTAATGCTACGGTGCCCGTGAGTTTAGAACGTGTGACCGTGAGAGTGCTACCTGAACCTGTAAGCGGTGTAGCACGCAGGCAGGATGGACAGGAGTAGAGTTAGATCACGACTGTCGTCGTGGTCTCCCTACCTAGGCCGGGTTTTCGTGGTCCTTCGATGTCGGCGTCTTAATTGACCAAACAGTCGTTTCTACTGCGGAAGGAATCGAGGTGGTATTCAGACTCAGCATATTACTTAATGGAGGCCGAGTTTCTACGACCTCCGCAGCAATTTTAATTAACCAATATGAATATTTGAACTGTACAAGGAAGTTGTCCACTGACGAATAATAGTATAAGTTACAAAATACTCCGCGGGGCTTTTGATGCCTTACAGCTTCGGACGCGGAGGATTGTTACGCTCAAAGATCGCACGGTTTAGATTTGCTCGCGGCGAAAGACGACGTTGTAGTTTACTAGCGGATACAAAAGACGGTCTCCTGCGAATTTGCGCTGCTATTTATAGTGGGCAGGCTGGTTGTTCGGAACTAGGACGGAGTGGGGAATTTGAAATAAACGTTTTAATTGCTGACACTGGACGACAGTTCTACAGTTGACGCTGTTTTTGGAAAAGAAACCGAGAACGGTAGCGGGCGAGTTCGAAGGATGCCCCTCATGGTTACTGCTGTCGTGTTTAGTACACACGCGGTCGGCTCGGCGTTTACCTATGAGTACATTCACCTCGGTTCGACGTCAAGTCCGTACAGCTGAGATTGAAAAACGCCAAACACGTAAGCGTGTTCTTATGATCGGAGTTTCGACTTCGAATCTCTCTCTGGGCAAGCGATCCTTTACCGCGCTCTCCCGCTCGCGGCCGGTACGCGTCAAACACAAGGCCACGACGATTCACCAACTTTACCGCACGTGTACTGGCACAAAATGGTTCTGGCGTACCGCGACCGCGTATATTCTACAAACCACGTGCTACAGACGCTACACTAGTACTTAAAGTCGTCTATAGAGCGCACCACAGTGTGGTCCCACACAACATGGCCGACAAGTTGATACCCCTTCCGTCTTTCGCCATACCCCCCGCGATTTTCAATTGTTACTTCCATCAATTGCGTCCGTTGCCGGTTGCGGCCCGCGCGTATTCTTATGTTTTCACTTTTGGCCCACTGCAGTTCGCGGGGGTTGCTCATCACTGGTTTAAATAAATAAATTTATATATTTTTCTATTTGTGAATTATATTATTCTAATAATTTATTGTGAAAATAATTGTTTAAATAAATAAAAACAAATAACAAATTTGTGTAGATTATAAAAATCTATTTATTTTGTAACAGGTGCGTTTCGTCGTCGTTCGGTTTCCTCGCGTCCGTGCTCCTTGGTGCTGAACGGCTCGCCGATCCAGGGTCCTAAACGACGAAAGGAATAAACGGCGCGAGGAACGGAATCGGTACGGGTGAAATAACTGACGAGTCGGTTGCGGGCAAATATAATTATGCTCGCTGCCTTTCAGACGCGTAAGATACGGTGCCTCAGGATACGGTGCCTCAAGATACGGTGCCTCAGGATATAGTGCGCGATGTTAATGCTACGGTGCCCGTGATTTTAGAACGTGAGACCGTGAGAGTACTACCCGAACCTGTAAGTGGTGTAGGACGCATGCAGAATGGACAGGAGTAGGGTTAGATCACGACTGTCGTCGTGATCTCCCTACATAGGCCGGGTTTTCGTGGTCCTTCGATGTCCGTGACGCACGGGTCATCGAAGTACCTCCGGACAGTCGTTCAGGGAGTTCGGTCAAGGTGACGCACCTTGTCTTGCTCGACTGGCCTCGTGGGCGACTCGCCTCACGAGGGTGACTTTCTAGGCGGTTCTTAGGCGACGTCGAAGGGTGACGCACCACTTCTAGTTCGGCCGATTTCGTGGACGACGCGTCTCACGGAATTTACCGGTGACTCACCGGATAGGTTCGAGGTGGAGTACAACTCGCACCAGCGTAGAGACAGTATAACTGGACAGGAGGTTCTCCGACGAAGTCAAAGGGTGACGCACCACTTCTTGTTCGTCGGCTCTCGGAGGCGACGCGCCTAGCGAAAGTGACCGGTGACGCACGGGTGTTCGAGGTGGAGCACGGCTCGCACCAGCGGACGGACAGGACGACAGGGTTTCTTCGACGAAGCCGAAGGGGTGACACACCACTTCTTGTTCGTCGACTCTCGGAGGCGACGCGCCTAGCGAAAGAGGCCGGTGACGCACCGGTTGTTTCGAGGTAGAGCACGGCTCGTACCAGCGGAACCAGGATGACGATAACGGCGGAGACGTGGACAACGGTTACAGGCTCAGGTGATTCTAGTCTGTTCGCGACGGCTTTTATAGGGATGGTTTGGTGGTAAGGGACGGTGGTGCGGTGCGGTATTTTGATGGTGACGTATATCTTCTTCTGAACAGTATTTTGGAATTTGATTTTGGATTCCGTTGGGCTCCGGGTCTAGGTACGGGGAGCGTGCGGTACAGGCGGTGTTGTGTTGACAGGAGGCCGGCGGTTCGTAACAAGCCTACGTTATGTAGGTCTGTTACAATATTATTTATAAAATTTAAGTAAATTTGCATAGTGTTTGGGATTGGCCACGCGTGTCGTAGGATCGTGACGCACGATCCACCACGCAGCCCGCGTATTGGCTGATCCTTGCGACATCGCGAGGATCGATGATCGATTAGCAGCGCGCCGCGCTATAGGCTATCGCCGTCGGATCGATTATCGACTGGGCTAATACAGTTTCTATTAGCCCAGCGGCTCGTATCGCAAAGTCATCGTTCCGACGGTGAGAGAGAACTTCTCGCTGCTGGTCTATCTAATCAATCGTTATTTAGCATCGGTACGAAAACGTCGCGCGTCGTTGTACCCGGTTTTCTCGGCTAGTTCGATTCAAGGCTTCTACATTCTACATTCTAAGCTACGTTGCTGGAATTCATTCAGTCTCTCAAAACATCTTTGTTCAGGTCTTTATTCGCGCTAGTCAACCGTACAATTTGGCTAGATACCTGTACATAGTTTTGTATAAAGTGTTTTGTTGTGACTACCCGCAAGACGGGAATAAAGTGTGCTCGTTCATCATCGAAGAGTGTTCTTATCCCGTCCAATCCGTAACATTTGGTCCTTCGAGCCGGATACAGTGCTGCAGTTCACTGGAAAATTTACAAAGTGATTTTTTAACCGTTGTGCGTTTGAAATCGCGAATTGAAAACAATGACTGACCTTGTGAGTAATCAGCAGCTCATCGGCCAACGGATTTCCAGACTCGTTTCAACCATCAAAAAACGGGGAAAGGCCAACATTTCGCTGGGATTCCTGCAAGCTGGCCTGACTACCCTCCAAGAATTATGGTCTGATTATCGAGAGGGAGATTCCGCCATCAGAGCCGCTGCTGAAAGGGATCAGAAATTAAGAGAAAGTGCGTACATCAAGGAAGACGAGTACGACGATGTGCAACAGATCCACATGGAACAGTACGAATTGCTGCAAGACATGATTTCGTACCTCTGGGCCTCAGCTACCGTTAGAGAATCTCCAAATTCAAACGCAACGGTCGGCGAGACGGTCACTCAAAGGTCGATCGGAAATCAACGACTTGTCGCGCAACGTCTCTCCCGCGTTCTGGTCAACTTGAAGAGGAAAGGGAAGGCTAACATCACGCTGGGAACAGGATGTACCAGGCAATACACGGTCATCTTGATGGTCCAAACTGGCAGCTGATCGGAAGGAGACTTGAGCTGAAATTAAAATTCTGGGATTACGAGGTGAGCACTATCACTCGTGGTCTAGTTTATGCACCGTACCTTGCAACCAGATGCCAGTACCAACTCGGCAAGGTGGAGGAGCGTCACCACCCACGTGGCTCTCGCTTCTCCAGGAGGGTCAACGACGTTGCTGATCTTCTGCCCGAAGCGGAAACACATCCTGAGGCTGGACCTAAATCGCAGGAGCTTCAAGAGCTCCTCATGGCGGGCGGGACTCCACGTCGCAAGTGGGCATCCCGCTGCAGGAGTCGTCCGGACAGGATTTCCACCTCCGTCTTTGGCAGCAACTGGTTTTCTTCCTCGGACTGCTGTCGATGCACCGCTTCCACATCTCGCTGGAACTCTGCGTTCCTCGAGCTCGCTGCGCTCGGCGGAACATCTCTGTTGTACGTATCCCCTCTAGCTAAGTTGTGGGTCGAAGCTGCCCACAACCGACGCCTGCATGGGGGGGCACAACCTCCCCTGGCAACGCCACGCCAGGAGTGCAGGATCCTCCGCGGTCGTCAGTCGGTAAAATCCTGTATCATTCGCGGCACCGTTTGGTTACTCTGGAAAGGGCAAACTGCCCGACCTAAAATCGAAAAATCTCCAGTTAGCGCTAATCACGTCTTCTCTTGCAGATCTGGAAACTATTATGCTGCACCTACGCACCTTCGATCCAGGCAGGATCGTGGTCAGCGGAACTCCAGGGAAAGCCTCTCCTGGAAATCGAATGTCATTTCCTCTTCACTCGTTGGAGAAATCGGTAAAGCTGCAGTCAACGCAGCCAAGCACCACCTACGCAGGATCATCGAAGAGCAGTTACGGTACTTCGAGGAGCTGACCACGCTCCTGACTGGTATCGAAGCTTGCTGTCTCTTTAAACTTGTACTCACGTTCACAGACGACTCCGAGGGTCCAGTAACTCTAACGCCTGGGTACCACTTGATCGGGGAACCGCTCACTGCTAGCCCCGAGCCCAGCCTCGAGGACCTTCCATCATCTTGTTTATCTCGGTGGCAATCAATCCAGCAGATACAACATTTTTGGAAGCTCTGGTCCCGGGAGTACTTAAACTCTCGTCAATCTCGAGGCAAACGGCACAAGTACAAGACACGAATCAAAGCCGGAGTCCTCTGTCTTATCGAAAGTTATTAATTCTTCCGCCTACTCAATGGTCTCTCGTTCGCGTGATACTCGTGCACCCGGGACCAGACCCTGTCCTTCGAGTCGCTACAGCCCGCACTGCCAAGTCTCAATTTCTTCGGCCGGTTCACGAATTAAGCCTCTGCTGACACCGACGATGCTGAGACTAATGCTGGAGGGGTCCCCGAGGCAGGCTTATCACGTGGTGCTCCCGATTCGCACCTGCGAAATTTCGAACACACTGCTTAATTGTAGGTTAAGCATTTCACTAATCGGTTCACACACTACTTTACATTCGTCGCTCAGTGAAGTAGAGTAGTTTTCACTCACCTCATTGTCCAACTTCATATGAATTGTACTCTTCTCGTCAATACTCATCACTGTACATTTTCCATTTATTCACTCGCGTCTCATTGTTTATAGCTTCGGTTACTACGCCGCGCGTTTCCGACCCATTCATCCTTCTCAATTTCGTCAATGAATGACGAGGCGGGCGGAATGTTTGGGATTGGCCACGCGTGTCGTAGGATCGTGACGCACGATCCACCACGCAGCCCGCGTATTGGCTGATCCTTGCGACATCGCGAGGATCGATGATCGATTAGCAGCGCGCCGCGCTATAGGCTATCGCCGTCGGATCGATTATCGACTGGGCTAATACAGTTTCTATTGGCCCAGCGGCTCGTATCGCAAAGTCATCGTTCCGACGGTGAGAGAGAACTTCTCGCTGCTGGTCTATCTAATCAATCGTTAATTAGCATCGGTACGAAAACGTCGCGCGTCGTTGCACCCGGTTTTCTCGGCTAGTTCGATTCAAGGCTTCTACATTCTACATTCTAAGCTACGTTGCTGGAATTCATTCAGTCTCTCAAAACATCTTTGTTCAGTTCTTTATTCGCGCTAGTCAACCGTACAATTTGGCTAGATACCTGTACATAGTTTTGTATAAAGTGTTTTGTTGTGACTACCCGCAAGACGGGAATAAAGTGTGCTCGTTCATCATCGAAGAGTGTTCTTATCCCGTCCAATCCGTAACACATAGAATCAATATTATTTGAGAGGAATAATATTATTTATAAAATTTAAGTAAAAATTTTTATAGAATTAATATTATTTATAAAATTTAAGTAAATTTGTATAGAATCAATATTATTTGAGAGTAATAATATTATTTATAAAATTTAAGTAAATTTATATAGAATGAATATTATTGAGAGCGATAATATTATTTATAGAATTTAAGTAAATTTGTATAGATTCAATATTATTTGAGAGGAATAATATTATTTATAAAATTTAAGTAAATTTTTATAGAGTCAATATTATTTGAGAGGGACGATATTATTTATACAAGGGTATAGCCAGATAAGATAGTCAAAAATGCCCTTGAACCGAATTTTATCGACGATGTGCCATTCGATAGAGCACCAAGAAAAAACATACTGTGCAAAATTTCAACCCTGTATCTCGATCGGGAGGGTAGTTATGGGGTAAAATCGAAAAATCAGTTTCTGGCCTATTTTCCCTAGTTGATGGCGTTTAGAAATTCTGAAAAAAATCTGACACATGTCAAGAACCCAAATACATACTTTGTAATTAGTTTCAGATTTTTAAAATGGAAATCCTGCTTGTAAAAAATCAAAAACCTCAAAAAAATCGAAAAAATGCAGATTTCACATGGAAGTTCTCGAGTGTCCACTTTTATATTTTTACAGTAGCAGTATATTGTTATAAGTATTGTTCATGAATTTTTTCAGATTTTTCGGTTTGGTGCGCCGTTGTTAAAAAAAATAAAAACCGATTTTTTCGACGTTTTTTCCGCGAAGAACTAAGCTAACCTTAAAATTGTTACGTTCTATTTATTCTGTAAGTCTATCAGGCTCTGATAAACCTTGAGCATTCTACAGAAGTAATTAAAAAATGAAATCAACTTAATTAATATTTCTACAGTATAATCATTACATCTAGAAATATAAATCACGTTTCCAACAATTCAGTTGGCTCAGTGCGTTAGGCGTTCGATTGTGGACCGGCCTATGCTAGGTTCGCGCCCGTCGTAGGTCTATTTTTTTTATTTCATCAATTCTCTTCTTTTTTTATATCTAACTTCACACTAGTCAAGGATATTTTTGTAGAATTCTTTTAACAAACATCAAAAGTTTGTCATTCTAAATATGCTTTTATAGATCCGTTAGTTTACTTTGACAAGTATCGGAACATCTGCTTTCACTGTGAAATATTTCATTAGCAACCCTGAGTAGTACATACACAACAATTGCTGTTCCGCATAAGAGACGAGGTATCAAATTGAATGCCTCAAAAGAAGTAAACAACAATAGAGCCATTTCTACAACTTGAATTTCTTTCTTTTCTCTATAACAAAGTATTTAAACCTCGAAGAGACATAAATGGAATTACTGCTGAAAATGTCGAGTACTGCCAGAAGTTCCTCCAATTTTCAACATAAATAAATCTTTCAATTCATCGATAAAATAAAATATGCTTCACAGAAAACACGATAAAATGACACTGAGATAATTAAGATCCGCACAAGCTATGTATTATAATTTTTTTGCGAATTTCACCTATAATATTTTTTTTGAATATGTAGATATTGGTTCTAAAAGAAATCTACAAACACACCATTGATTATTATATAGTCAGACATAAAAAAAAAGAATTAATCAAGTAAAAAACATGTATACCTATGCCGGGAGCGAACCTAGCATAGGCCGGTCCACAATCGAACGCCTAACGCACTTTTTTTTTTTTTTTAAACATGTTTATTGAATATATTATTACAATCAGAGTTAACAGGAGTCAACAAACATAATAAAAATCTCCACACAGTATTGCTATGTTAAGCTGATTGTTCGCTCGCGTGCGAATCTCGGTGCTTGACAAATCTTTGGACGGTGGAAGAATAAATAGGAACTGTGTAACGGTTGGTTTACTTGTAAGCTGAGGCGCCTTAACGGATAATGGAAGGGAGAATGGGGAAAAAGTTTTATTTACAAAAAACCCCCTTAACAGTCTTTGGTATAGGATGTTTGCTTAAGTACTACTTAGGGACTAACTTATTACTAACAACGATATATACATATATACATATAATAGTAGGTAGCTATCGTGCCTCGATACAATATGATGATGTTGAGTTTTACATGTAGATCTCTCAAGTCACTTAAGTGGCCCTAGTGTGATGTTGGGCACTAATTTTCCGCTCGAGTAGCTCTTGCATGTGAGTGTCATTTGGTGAGAGCCACCAGCATTTTTTTTACCTAGTCGATGAAAATCTTGATGATCTTTCCTAGGTATGACTTGGGAAAATTTAAATTTGTCTCTATTGTTTTCATAGTCAAGGTGGTGGTACGCTATTCGTTTATTCGCCTTGTTGCGTCTCCAGTGGTATATTATGTTAATATTGCTGGCGTTTTGGATAAGACCGGTTTTGTCGCAGTGAAGAAAAGCCTGGGGGTGATGTAACCGTTGTTGAGTTGGCGTTGTGAGGTAGCTGGGTTTTGGTGGTATAGGGATCGGGTGATGTCATTGTCAATGGAAGGTAATTTGTTAAAATAATTCAAGACTATCTTTATGATGAATGAATCTATTCTTGGGATATCTGCAGAATTGTACAAGGTTTTGTTGCTGACGTAGTGTTGCCAGTTAGTATGTTGAGATCTGTATAATTTTGAGCAGGCTCTTAAGCATTTTCTCTCTAGGCAGCGGATTTTCTCCATTGTTGTATGGTTGCAGTTCCACCAAACTGGGGCTGCATATGTAATTATTGGTCTGATCAGGAGGAGATACAATATTACTTTGGTTCGTTTGGATAGGTGTTTGTTATAGAAAATTCTGCTGTTAGCAAGGAAAGCTGTTCTTGTTTTATTAATTTGAATGTCTAGATGTTTGTTACCGCGGAGTAGATAGTCAATATGTACGCCCAGGTATTTAACTGTCTTTTTATGGGGGATGGGTTTTAAGGTGGAGGTGCCGGGGATCGTGATAGAGATTTCAAATTCTTTACTGCCTGCTGTTGCTTTGGATGAGAGGTTGGCTAGTGGTTTTCTGAAGAGGATTGTTTCGCATTTACTGGGGTTTAGGCGGAGGTTCCAGGATATACAGTACTGATTTACTTTTTCGGTTAGTATTTCGAGTTTGTCTCGGACTGTTTTTACTTTGTTGCCTGTTATGTACAGTGGGTGTACAAAGTGTTCGTACACCTTTTAAAAACTAATAACTTTTTTATAATTGTACCAAACGACCTGATTGTTTATAATCAATTAGAAGCATTGGTTTACGAAATGATATGCAAAAAAGATTTTCCAGAAAATTTTAATTTACAAGGTTACATGCAAAAATAAAAAAGGCATTTTCTGAAACTCTTTTATTTGGGTCCCTAATGAAAATTTAAAATATATGTTTTGTAGATCTATAATAGTTATACACATGCTGAAAATTTCAACGAAATCGGTTGACGTAGGAAAAAATGACACGCATCGAAAGATGTACGATTCTGTGGATTTGAAGCAGAAATTGATCAAAAGTCGTATAAAACTACGATTTTTACCATTTTTAACCGCTTGTAGCTCGCGTGTATGTTAGTCGATTTCGATGAAATTTTCAGCATGTGTGTAACTATTTTAGATCTACAAAACATACATTTTAAATTTTCTTTAAGGGCCCCAATAAAAAAGTTTTAAAAATCCCTTTTTTATTTTTGCATGTAACCTTGTAAATTAAAAATTTCTGGAAAATCTTTTTTGCATATCATTTCGTAAACAAATGCTTCTAATTGATTATAAAAAATCAGGTCGTTTGGTACAATTATAAAAAAGTTATTAGTTTTTAAAAGGTGTACGAATACTTTGTACACCCACTGTATGCAATATTGTCGTCTGCAAAAGATAGCGTGAATGCGGATCCTTCTGTGTTAAAATCAAATAGCTTTGGGAGGTCGCTCAAGAATATGTTAAATAAGATTGGTGAGTTGACTGTTCCTTGTTGCAGTAATTCTTGGATTTCGAATATTTGGGACGATAGTATTTTACGATCCCATGTACTAAAGGTTTTGTTGCTAATCATGTCCCATATTGTAAATAGTAGCCATTCCGGGCATTTTTTCTTGTTTAGCTTATAGAGAAGTCCATTGTGCCATACCGAATCAAATGCTTTCTCTAAGTCGAGAAGGGCTGCACCTACGAAGTGGCTTTTAGCTACTGTTGAATTAAGGTCGGATAGGAGTTTGTGTATTGCGTGTGTTGTGGAGTGGCGGTGTTTGAAACCGAATTGGCAGTCTGGGATTATCTTGTTGTTGGTACAGAATGTGTTGATGCTTTGGTTAATGCCGGCTTCATAGACTTTGCTGAGGCTTGGGGTGAGACTTATTGGCCGGTAACTGGAAGGATCATGCGGGCTTTTTCCTTTTTTTAAGGATTGGTAATACTTTTGCCTGCTTCCAGGCTTCCAGGTATTAGGAAAGTAGGAGTGGTTAAGCGCGTAATTGAATATTGTGGTCAAGTTTAAGATTATTGATCGTGGTAAGTGTTTGAGGACTATGGGGGGTATGTTGTCTAGCCCACATGAGGTTTTGTTAGGTTGATTTTTTAGTATGAGTTCAATTGATACAGGAGAGCAGAAGGGGTGGTCTTGGCCAGGGGGGATTGTTGAGATGTAGGCTTTGTTTGAGTCGCTGAATTGGGTAATAGTGTTTCCGGCCGACCTAGTTGTCGTGAAATTATTCTTGATTGTATCGGCTGTGGAATCAACAATCCGTTTGAGGGGTGTATTTGTGTTAAGATATCTTGGGGAGTTGATTGTTTCATAGTACGCTCCTATGATATTTAATTTATCCGGAGGAGAGGAGAAAATGTAACTGTTGTCCGGGGTTTTGGCGTTGGGTATTATGCAGCCACTTCTTAGGAGTATGGTGTTATTATTTTGGGCGATGTGTAGGTCTTCAATAGGAGCCAGTCGTTTAGGGCGGAACATTGCATTGATTCTGGGGAAGAACGTATCCGAGTCTCTGTAGTCTATTTTGTTAGTTAGTCTGGTCCAGTATTGTTCTATCGATTTTTGTAGTTCAGAGTGTATTTCTTTTGATGTGGTTTTTAGTAGGGATTTGGCAGCTTTGGAGAGGGGTTGGCGTAGGTAAGGGTCGTGGCGGCGGAGGTTGTGCAGTAGGGAAACAAGGGAGCTTTTATTTTTTTGGAGTTTCGTGATTTTCCTATTTAGATACTTGTGTATGCTATTGTTATGTTTGAATTTTGGTATATGGTCGGAGATGGCCAATGTTAAGTATTCATTGATGGTCTCAATGTGGCTGTCTATTTCTGATATTGTCAAGTTATGGTTGTATGGGATTGTGTGGTTATATTCTTTAGCTAGTTTTTTAGTAAATTGAGGCCAGTTGGTTGCTTTGAAATTGGATTTGTGGGATTCCGGGTTAGGGGACCAGAGGGGGTAATTAGAATCAGGTAAGGAGAAGAAGAGTGAAAGTGCTGAATGGTCGCTGTCGTATGGGAGTGTCCTTGCTTTGCCGTTATTGTTATTTGTCAGAATTATTCTGGCGTCAACGAGGCAGATATCAAGGTATGTTTGGGCTGGTTTAAATGTCGGTTGATCGGGAGTGATAACTCTTGTTTTGTATGTGGTTGCGTGGTTGTCTTCCCATTGCCGAAGATATCTGCCTCGTTGATTGTCTGTGAGGTCCCCCCAGGCTTTGCGCCTAGCATTTAGGTCACCTGCAATTATGAAATAGTTATTTTCTGATTGGAGATTTAGGGAGTCAAGGAGGGCGTTTAGTTCTGTAATGAAGAGTGTTCTGTCATCTTTCCTTGCATATATACTGATTAGATACAGATGTTTGGTGTTAAGCATTCGTACTTTTAGTATGGCATACTCTAGAATTTCATTCGAGATTGAGGTTTTAGTAATCTCGAATGGAATGTCTCGCTTAATTAGTACAGCTGTACCACCACCTTGCTTCGAATTTGGCCTATCGGTTCTGATTATTTCATAGTTTTTGAAAGACATTTTGTGCTTGAGAGTTAATTTGGTTTCTGATATAAAAACAGCATCGTGATTGTGTGTTTGTAAGAAGTGGAGGAGTTCAAGTCTTCTGTGATTAGTTACTATGGAATTTACATTTATAGCGGCGATTCTGATCTGATTTTGATGGGGGTTGGGTGGGGTCATTTTAATTATTAAACTAGGTGTTTAATATGTATTCTATTTTTTGCGTGTTGGCGGAAATCTGGGCTGCTAGAAATTGTAACTGATTGTTTAATATGTTTAAGAGATCACCTTTGAGTTCTTGTGCCCATAGCGGGGGCTGTGCGTTGAGGTTGTTATCGGTTCTTAGTTCTGTATTTTGTGATCTTCTGAATGGTGGGTCGTCGTGGGTCGCTGGAGGTAGTTGATGTGCTTCTTGTTGGATTGGCCTTACGCTCCTGGTTACTTGGGCGTAAGACTTGTTGGCTTGGACTGCTGCAGATAAGGAGTTGAATTTGTTCATATTTGAGTGGCGGCAGGTCATCTCTTGGTCCTTCTTCTTCTGTATGGCGAATTTTATGTATGGACATCCTTTATACGATGCGGGGTGACCTTCCTGGTTACAATTGGCGCATTTTAATGCTTGTCTGCCCTCGTTCTGTGGAATTGTGCAATTTCCAGGTTCGTGGGTTTGTGCGCATTTGACACACCTGAACTGCAAAAAGCAGTTCTTACTCGAATGTCCTAGCCTTTGACATTTCCTGCATTGGAATATGGGAGGTTTTTTTAGTTGTTCCCATTTAATCTTTTGGTGTGCTAAGACGTTTATTTTGTACTGTTCTTTTGCGTTGCTGTCTGGCGTAATTTGGATGAGATGGTGATATCGTTCTGGTTGGCTTCTATCATAGTGGAATTGTGATAATTTTATTATATTTATGTTTGGTAAGTTCAAATCCTTTATCTCTCTTAGGATGTCATCATCTGTAAAGTCTCCTTTAATTCCTTTGATAATGATTGATCTTGGCCTTACAGATTTCGGTGTGTAGGTGTAGTGCGGAATTTTTAATTCAATTAGTCGGTTGATTGTGGGTTGATGATGTTCCATGTCCTTGAGGTAGATTGTATGATTTTGTTTGTCCACTTCTTTAATTGAAAAACCATTGTTTGGAATTTTTAGCGATGTGAGGGTGGTGATGAGGACGTTGAGGTTAGAGTTCGTCGTGTATATTGGTGGCGGCCTTGCTGGTTTCTTTATTGTTTTGGTGATGTTTGGGTTTGAGGTGCTCTCGTTTTCTTGTTCCATACTTTCCTCGTTGTCTAATGGGAGGAAGCGATTATCGTTTGTGCTGATAATGCTATTGTCTGACGTGTTATTTTCGGTGTTCCTAGCGGTTATTTTGGGGGATTCCCAACCTGATGTCGGTGAGGTAGGGATCGGCTCGACCGACTTACAAGGAGACCCCGCGTATCGAGACACCCAGATCTGAACGAAATTTTGTGTGAACATAGCTTAGACATCCTCATGAACTATCCCATTGGCTTTCTCTTGAATGGGCACCCGTTTTCGAGATAATCGATATTGAAATGCGACATGTAAGTTATATTCAATGAGTGAAAACCTCTTGCCACAGCGGTCTGTGGCCGAGTGGGTTGAGCGAATGTCTACCACGAGGTTGGTCGGGGTTCGCGTCCCGTGTCGGCATTTTAAAAAAAAATTTTTTTTCACTTTTTTTTTATTTTTCTACGTTCTACACATTATTTCTAATATAATAAATGACAAGTAATCTAGTTTTACGATAGACAAGATATATGTTTCCGCGCGGGGAAATTTTTTTGTTTCTTTTTCGAAGTTTTTTCAATAATGTGAAATAAGTTTACAACAAATAAGCAAGAAATTAAATATATTAACACCACGATTCCCGCCAACACGTAGTGGGGTGATGGGCGTCGAAAAAGCACCCGAAACATAAGTATATTCTGCACCACGAACACCGCACAAATACTGTTGCACTTTCGTTGCAGTTGCACTTTTCTTTTTTAAAATCTTCCGGAAACGCTACCTCGTTCACGTTGGCGTAAATCAATATAATATTATATAATTATAATATTTTTTATCTTTTATATTTTTTTTCATTTCTTTTCCTTTCTTTTACCCCTTCACCTGGCCGTCGGTGGCCTGAAAAACACATGTTGCTGTTTCTCTCCTTCTCTTGCTCGGTAAGACAGTCCCAAAGTAGTAGAGCAACATGTGTTTTTCGGGCCATTGTCGCCCAGGTCTGGTCTACAACATCTAACAATAAATTGTACGCATTAAAAACGGCTCAAAAATAGCTTTATTGCTGCTTGCCTCGCAAATCGTCCCGACCATTTGCACGCCAAATGTTTCATTGTGCGTGCCGATGGCCGCTACAGGGCGATTACTTAAAAATACTGAAGTTGAAAAGATACTGTTTTATGATAATTTATTAGAGTCCTCGTATTTTGGCTAAAGGCCTCAACACAGCAAAAATAATTTGCGTTATAATACTTACCACAACGAATATGTTAGATTTTTATCAAACATATATCTTGTCTATCGTAAAACTAGATTACTTGTTATTTATTATATTAAAAATAATGTGTAGAACGTAGAAAAATAAAAAAAAAGTGAAAAAAAAATTTTTTTAAAAATGCCGACACGGGACGCGAACCCCGACCAACCTCGTGGTAGACATTCGCTCAACCCACTCGGCCACAGACCGCTGTGACAAGAGGTTTTCACTCATTGAATATAACTTACATGTCGCATATCAATATCGATTATCTCGAAAACGGGTGCCCATTCAAGAGAAAGCCAATGGGATAGTTCATGAGGATGTCTAAGCTACGTTCACATAAAATTTCGTTCAGATCTGGGTGTCTCGATACGCGGGGTCTCCTTGTTAGTTGCATCAGTGGCCGTTGGCGTTAGCGTTGATGTCTGTGACATGCCATGGTTGCGGGCGGTCTTTAGGTTAGGCGTAATTTTTTTCCCTTGTTGTAGGGAATGTTATTATCGTCATGAAGCTGTTTAAACATCCTGTCAATTTGAAATGAATTCAACTTGGGAGTTTTTTGGCTCCTGTTCCTGGTAGATTGATCGTATGGTGTGTTTTCCTTGTCAGAATCCGGTGAGAGTTAAAGATTTGTTAAAGAGAGTTGTTAAAGATTTGGGGCCTTTGCTAGGTAGGAAAGGGATCGATATCTTGTTTTCCCATTCATTTGGCACTGTACCGTGCCCACCGGGCCGTTGCCGCAGTGTTTGAAACCGTTAAACACTTGAAAATGGAGCACTATACTAACACTCTGAACGACACGATGTTCACTCAACGAGCGTCACTGCGGGACTCCCAACGCCTAACGCACTGAGCCAACTGAATTGTTGGAAACGTGATTTATATTTCTAGATGTAATGATTATACTGTAGAAATATTAATTAAGTTGATTTCATTTTTTAATTACTTCTGTAGAATGCTCAAGGTTTATCAGAGCCTGATAGACTTACAGAATAAATAGAACGTAACAATTTTAAGGTTAGCTTAGTTCTTCGCGGAAAAAACGTCGAAAAAATCGGTTTTTATTTTTTTTAACAACGGCGCACCAAACCGAAAAATCTGAAAAAATTCATGAACAATACTTATAACAATATACTGCTACTGTAAAAATATAAAAGTGGACACTCGAGAACTTCCATGTGAAATCTGCATTTTTTCGATTTTTTTGAGGTTTTTGATTTTTTACAAGCAGGATTTCCATTTTAAAAATCTGAAACTAATTGCAAAGTATGTATTTGGGTTCTTGACATGTGTCAGATTTTTTTCAGAATTTCTAAACGTCATTAACTAGGGAAAATAGGCCAAAAACTGATTTTTCGATTTTACCCCATAACTACCCTCCCGATCGAGATACAGGGTTGAAATTTTGCACAGTATGTTTTTTCTTGGTGCTCTATCGAATGGCACATCGTCGATAAAATTCGGTTCAAGGGCATTTTTGACTATCTTATCCGGCTATACCCTTTATATAGAATTAATATTATTTATAAAATTTAAGTAAATTTGTATAGAATCAATATTATTTGAGAGGAATAATATTATTTATAAAATTTAAGAAAATTTATATAGAATTAACATTATTGAGAGGGATAATATTATTTATAGAATTTAAGTAAATTTGCATAGAATCAATATTATTTGAGGGAATAATATTATTTATAAAATTTAAGTAAATTTATATAGAATTAATATTATTTATAAAATTTAAGTAAATTTGTATAGAATCAATATTATTTGAGAGGAATAATAGTAGTAAATAGATTTATTTTGTTTGCCTTTCGGCCTTAAAATGGGGGTACATGTGTGTTTGTGTCAGTGTATGTTTATTTGAATATTTTCTATCTTATTCTTCCTTTTTTCTAAAACTCTCCTCATCCACTCTGTGCCCTCTTTGTCTCCTTTCAGAATTCCTCGCACTCCTATGTTTACTCTTTTCAGCTCAATACATTCTCTTACCATGTGGATTAGGGTCTCTGGCTTCTCTTTACATAGTCTGCAGACTCTATCCTTCTCCTTAGTCCAGTACTTGTTGTTCTGTTCCTCATTCCCACATCTGAATCTGGCAATCATTCTTTGGTCTCTGCCCTCGTATGCTTTGCATAGGTATCCAGCCATCTGAGCCTCCCTGATTTCTCTATACTGTTTGTTGTATCTGCTTTCTGTTATTTTGTCATACTGCCATTGTAACTGCTCCGCTCTATCGGTTTGTATCAGAAATTCTTCGTACTTTTTACCTTCTCTTCTTTCCGCTTCCATTGTTTCCATGTCTATTCCTTTGTTGAAATAATATGAGTCTCTTGTTTTTTCCCATTTTGACTTCCTCTTTTCTTGTTTCCTGTCTATCTCTTTCCAACTTTCTCTTAGAATTGCGTTGCTGCTCTGACTTTTGGTTTTCTCCTCGTATCTTAATGCTCTTCTTCCTGCTTCTATTCTTATTGTGTCCGTTTTTGTTTCTTCTAGTATTAGATATGCAGGTGTGTTAAAATCTAGTCCTAAGGTCCAGCGTATATACTTCTCCTGTAATTTTTCCATTTTCTCAGCCTCCATCCATCCCCATATCTCTGAAGCGTACAGTAAAATACTTTTAACTAAACTGTTAAACATCTTCATTCGCCTCTCATAGTTGTTTCTAAACTTTCTTTGACCTATTCCCCAAACTTGTGCCATAGCTATTCTTGCTTTCTTCGTTGTTTCTCTTACATGTGCTTCGCTGCTTCCGTTTTTCTGGAAATGGTATCCTAGATATTTAAACTCCTTCACTACCTCTAGTTTTTGTCCTTGGTATTCCCATTCCTCTTTTTTCTTCTTCCCCCTCCCTTTATGGAATATCATAATTTTGGTTTTATCCGTATTCAGCTGTAGTTCTTTGTCATCGAAGTATTTTGTGACTTTCGTCGCGAGGGTCTTTCGCTAGTAACGCCATATCGTCAGCATATGCTAACGTCCAAATTTTTTCTCTCCGTATTACAATACCTCCCGCTTGATTTTTTCTCATTGTCTCTTCTAGGTCCGCTATGTACAAGTTAAATAGAGTCGGACTCAGTGGGCAACCTTGTCTTACACCCTTTGTTGTCCAGAATTTTGATGTCGTTTGTCCGTTGATTCTTACTATGTTCCTTGTTTCCTCATAGATTTCTCCGATTCTTATCCTTAGCCGTCTACTGATGTCTTGTTTTTCCATAATTTTCTTTAATTTTTCTCTATTTACTTTATCGAAGGCTGCACTCCAATCTATAAAGCATGTATACAATTTCCCTCCTTTGGTCTGTATCTCTCTGTTTACTATGTAATTTAGAATAAAAATATTGTCTATTGTTGATCTACCGCTTCTCAAACCTGCTTGGGTGTCAGGGATTATATTCTTCATTTCTAATTCGTCCTTTAGTCGTTTCTCTAAGACCATTGCGTATATCTTGTAAGCAGTGTTGAGAATTGATATTCCTCGATAATTACTTATTTTCTCTCTGTCACCCTTCTTAAAAATGGGTGAAATCAACCCTTCTTTCCATCTCTCTGGAAACCCTTTACCTTACCATACCTCATTGAAAATTTCTGTTAGCCTTCTTATTATTTTTGCATTTCCGAAAATCCAGGCTTCGTTTTCAATTCTATCCTCTCCGGCTGCCTTTTTCTTTTTCAATTTCTTTATTTGATCCTTTACTTCTAGTTCTGTTATTTCCTCCTCTCTGCTAGTCTCGATTTCTTCTTCCTCCTTTTCTTTTCTGTTGTAGTCATCTTCCCCTTCTAATAACTCTTTAAAGTATTCTTTCCATTCCTCCATTCCTATTTTTTCTGTGATTCCTATTCTCTTTCTTCTTTCTTTGTTTATGAAATCCCAGATTTGATTCTCGTCTTTGATCTGGCTTATCTCTTTCTCCATGTTCTCCTGTAGTTCTCTTTTTCTTTCTTCGCATACTTTCTTGAATTCCCTTTTCTTTTCCTGGTAATTTTCTTTTTCACCATTTCCTTTCTTCCATTTTCTCAGGGCTTTTCTCGCCTCCCTTTTCTTATTTGTACATTCCGCGTTCCACCATTTAAAGCTTCCTATTCTCCATTTCTTTATCTGGATTACTTTTCTCTGCACTGCTTTATTTATACTATCTGTTAATTCTTCGACCATGTCGTCAATGTGTGACTTGTTAAAGTTTCTTTTTTCTAGTTCCTTTTGGAACTCCCGTATGCTATCTTCTGTCCAGACACTCTTTATTCTATTGCTTTTTTCGCTTTGCTCTTTTTGTCTTTCCATTTTCTTGTACAGTTCTACTATAACGGGCATATGGTCTGACTCGATTCTTTCTTCTACTGTTAGTTTCTTGATATTTTCAGTCGTCTCTGCGTTCGCTATTACATAGTCTATCACCGTGCTTCCTCTTGGGCCGACATACGTGAATTCTCCTGCCTCATCTCCTTCCGTGTTACCATTTAGTATGTTCCACCCTCTCTCCTCCGTTAATTCCAGTAATAGTTTGCCTTCCGAATTTATCTTTTTGTCTTTAGAATTCCTTGTCTTGTTTTTTTCTCCGAATTGGTAGATATTACCTTCCCGGCCTGTTCTCGCATTGAAATCCCCTCCCACTATCAATTTTCCTTCCTCTATTTCCCTTATCCCCTGTTGTATTTCTTCCTATGTGCTTCCCATATCTTTGCTATATACTGTTATTATTCTCCATCTTTCGTCTTCTATCCTTATTCTTCTCTCTTCTCCAAAGTTTAATTCTTTTCTTGTTTCCTCTTCTTGTATGCTTTTCCTTAGGCCGGTAATAATTCCTCCGCTCGCTCTACCTTTCTTGTTTTCTCTGGTTGCATATTTACAATTCCAATTAAATTCGTGTGGTAAGATTCCTTTTATTTTTCCCATTGTTTTTCTTCTATCCATGTCTCTATTAGTCCAATAAAATCCCATTGCTTAACAAAATCCCAAAAATTCTTATCTTTATTTGTTAGACCAGCTATATTCCAGAATCCTATTTTAACTGTACTATACTCGTATTTGGCTTTTGTTTTCTCCTTATTTACATCATTTGATCTGATTTCCTTAGCCACTTCACCTTGGTTGTAAATTGTCACGTGCCTTCCGGGTGTGGACGTGTTCATGTTTGTCTGTCCTGGCTCGATGTTCTCCCGTTGTTTAGAGATTCCTCGTGTGCTGTCTGCTCCAGAATTTTTTTTCTTCGACTCCTGTTTCGTCTTCTTTCCAGTGAAAAAATTTTTCTCCGATTTGCAGTTTTTTGTAGCCTATTTTAACTTTCTCTCCTTTATTTTTTTCTGTTCTTGCTATTTCGTAGATTTCTCTCTGAATTTCTCTCTCCCTTTTAGTTAGATCGTTCTCTATATAGATTTTTTTACCTTTGAGTTTATTTTTCTTCAGCATTATCATCTTTTTCTGTTGCCAGTTCTTTGCTTTCGCTAACAGTATGTTTTATCCTTGGTTCTTCTTTATCCAGAATGCATCTTCTATTTCTACCTCCTCTTGTAATTCGTCCTTTATTAACTTCTCCGCTGTTTGCTTTAGGGTTGCCTCTATTTTCAGGTCTTCCCCTTTAATTATTATGTTGTTTTTTCTCGCTCTTTTTTCTCTCTCCTCTGCACCTTTTTCTATTCTTTTTATTCTTTCCAGCAGATCTTGATGTTCTTTTTCCTTCGATTCCAAGCCTTTTATTCTTTCTTCTATTTCTCTTTTTTCTTTTTCCCATTCTGCTTGTCTACGGATCCAATCTTCTTTTAGGTTTTTCAATTCTTGTTTTATCTCACTGTTCTCTTGTTTTATTTCCATTGTGTCTTTCTTTATTGATTTTATTAATTCAGTTAATTCTTCCATATTTTTGTCTTTGTCTTCTGCCGCGGTACACGTATCTCTCTTTTCTTTGGTTCCTTCCCCCTCTTTTTCTTTCTTAGGTGGTGATCTTCCTACCTTTCATTGTTTTTGGAAGTGTTCTAATATTTCCTTTTCTGCCTTTTCTCTCTCTCTATCCCCCTCTCTTTTTCTTTTGAAAGATTCCTCTATACTTCCCACGCTCCCAGCTCTTTGACGTCCTAGCTGTACCGCCAACGTTGGTCTTCCTTTCTTTCTTAGTTTATCGTTGTTGTTTTTATCTGTGGAGCTTATTAGCAGGTGCTATTTTTAGTTATCCTAAATCTTTTCCGGCTACCCACCTTATCGACCGATAGATGCCTTATCGGTCAATATTTCTACTCCTCTTGATCCTCTCACCTAGCTCCACCTATTATCTCGCTGCTTAATTGCTTGTCATACGTCACTATACCGACTGTTTCTTACTTGCCACGTGTTATGGAGAGGTTTTTCCTCCTATTTCTGCCTAAACGTTGTTTCTCCTTACTTTCTCTTACATCTGGATCCTTCCCTTGATGCTTCCGCCTCCTCTACCTTAGCTCTCTGATTTTTCTCCGTTAGTTTTCCCACTTAAAACTCCAAAAAATCGCTTAACACTCTGACACACGTCCTTACTCTCTCAGTGCCTCCTGGCGCCCCTTTGAGAGGAATAATATTATTTATAAAATTTAAGTAAATTTATATAGAATTAATATTATTTTAGAGGGATAATATTATTTATAAAATTGAAGTAAATTTTTAGAGTCAATATTATTTGAGAGGGATGATATTATTTATAAAATTTAAGTAAATTTATTATTAGAATGTGCAGTCGGAGATCGATACTGGATGAAATGCTGTTGTATTATACAATCTGTTATATAGAAAATTACAATCTTGTCTCAGTATAGATTTTTAAAATTAGGCTTTATCCCGCACCATCTCTCTATTGGGGTTGTTCCTGTAGCTTTAGTGGCTAGTCGATTTTGTAGGTAATTAGAAAAATGGACAGCCTCACCCCAGTATTTCCGCTCCAGTCCTGCATCAGTCAATAGGCATCTTACCATCTCTATGAGAGATGCGTGTTTCCTTTCGGCTACACCGTTTTGCTCCGGTGTGTACCTGACCGTGTATTGACACTTTATCTCTTGCTTGGAGAAGAAATCCTTTAATTCCTGATTGACGTATTCTGTACCTCGGTCTGATCTGAAAACTTTAGGAACTTTACCAAATTTGGTTTTTACTCCCTGAACAAATTCCTTTATCCTGTCAGTTGTTTCAGATTTATGACCTAATAGATAAATTGTTGTATATCGGCTGAAATCGTCAATCAAAGTTAAAATGTAACGTTTCTGACCTGGAGTTCTAGTCTGCATCGGTCCACATACATCGGTATGTATTAGATCCAATTTTGATTCAGACTTACTGTCAGACTTCTGTGGGAAAGGTCTTCGAGTCATCTTCCCCTTTATGCATGTGTCACATACCTGCCTTATTCCGCAGTCTTTAATCTTTACTCCAGTTATAATCCCTTTGGACACCATTTCTTTCATCGCCGCAAAGTCTCGATGGCCTAGCTTCCTGTGCCAAGTGTGCTGGCAATTTGAAGGATGCTGATTCGTAGCATTAAGTGCTTTACTGACATTCCTTATCTTAAACAAATCATTGTATGATTCAGCATTGACTATAATACTGCCTTCACTTCTTATTTCGCACATTCCTTTGGCAAAATTAACCTCAAAGTCTTTATCAGTTAGTCTTTTGACAGATATTAAATTCTCCTTTAAATCTGGAACATAAAGCACATCCCTAATACGTATGGCAATAGAATTTCCTTGAGGGCCTTCGCACCAGATTCGTCCCTCTCCTTTGCCTTCAACGTTCGCGTACGAACCATTCGCCAGTCGCACTCTCTCGTTATTGCACTTTTCTAAATTTAGAAAGAAATTTTTGTTATTAGACATGTGACTGGTAGCACCAGAGTCAATGCACCAATCATCTTTATTCCAAGGTGTGTTGTTGATGTCAGCGTGAAAACTAACTTCGCTAGCGGAGCGAAGGCTCGTACAACCCACGCATGCCTTCTCATCAACAACCTGACTTGCCTTCTGATTTGACTTGTTAGGATTCTTCTCCTTCCACCTCTGATACTTTATGCAATCTTTCTTTAAATGGCCTGGCTTTTTGCAAAAGAAACAGGTATACAAGCTCGGCTGTTCTGCAGTTCTTCCTTGTCCGAATGTATTCCTATGGATTACCTTTAGAGCTTTATCTTCTTCTTGAACTTCATTTCTTAAATTCCGGCGCCTTGATGCTTCATCAACTAATTTACCTTTTACGAGTTCCAAGGTCAACTCATTTTCATTTCGGGTTTCTAGAGCTGTAATGAGCGTCCCGAAAGAATCCGGAAGATTACTCAGCATTATCGATATAACGATTTTCTCCTTCAAAGTCTCCCCAATGGCGGCGAGGCGGTCCACGAGGCTTAACATTTCATGGACGTACCTTTCCATATCGCCGTTCTCGTCTAATTTTATATTAATAATTCTTTTAAGCAAGTGTACCTGATTTGTCAAGGAGGCCTTCTGGTGGTATCTCTTTAGAGCTTCCCATGCTCCCCTGGCAGAAACAGCTCCCTTAAAATGTTTGAACTGGTCGTCTTCCAATAGAAGTCCGATGTTCGCCCTGGCACGACCGTCAGCTTTAAGCGATTTTTCATCTGGAGTCGCAGGCCTCACTTCCTTTATTGTACGCCACGCGTCTTCTTTAATCAACAGCAATTCGACTTTACTTCTCCATATCTCGTAGTTCGCATTGTTCAACTTTGTAATTGTGAAACGTATGTCGGCCATTATGCGTCACCACGTGCACCTGGGCCCATAACCTATTAGAATGTGCAGTCGGAGACCGATACTGGATGAAATGCTGTTGTATTATACAATCTGTTATATAGAAAATTACAATCTTGTCACAGTATAACACAGTGAACGTTCGTAGCAACTTTTACAATCGTAGATGAAAAAGAACATATCTAGAGAAACGCCGTTCAATACAATCATAGTGTACATAGAAACTAGATATTCACGCGACAATACTTGAGCGCTTCGCACGCACGCAACGCCATCCTTCTGGCGTATTTCTAACAATAATTGTTTAAATAAATAAATTTTTATAATTTGTTTCTATATTAATTATTTGAATTGTTATTTTGTAACGGGTCTTGTTCCCGGTCTTGATTAAATCTCGATCTGGATCAGGATCTGGGCGGAGAGAATGGTCGGGATTTAGGAAGTTCGGGGTGTGTAGAAATAATGACACGTGGAATTTTAGATTAACGTGCGCTCGCTGCCAGTGAGTTTTATTGTACCGCGATCGCGAGAGTGCGGGACGCAAAATATGTCTACGATGATCGTGGTGCTCGGGGATCGATTACGACGCGAAATTGATCGGGAACGGAATCTTTACAGGTGTGAATATGCATCGGTGTACCGGACTGTGACGCTAGTGCAAGTGAACAGAGTTCGACATGTGATGAATTGTGATGCAGGGTATGACAGGGAACAGGATTCAGCTGGTGACACACCGTGGCTGTGTAGGAGAGAGTGGCGACACGCCGTGCTCTCGGAGTCAGGATTCGGCTGGTGACACACCGTGGCCGAGGAAGAGAGTAGCGACACGCCGTGCTCTCAGGATCAGGGTTCAGCTGGTGACACACCGTGGCTGCGGAAGAGAGTGGCGACACGCCGTGCTCTTGGAGTCAGGATTCGGCTGGTGACACACCGTGGCCGAGGAAGAGAGTAGCGACACGCCGTGCTCTCAGGATCAGGATTCAGCTGGTGACACTCCGTGGCTGCGGAAGAGAGTGGCGACACGCCGTGCTCTCGGAGTCAGGATTCGGTTGGTGACACACCGTGGCCGAGGAAGAGAGTAGCGACACGCCGTGCTCTCAGGATCAGGATTCAGGATGTGACAAGTGACATACCGTATATCTGGAAGAGTGGCGACCCGCCGTGCTCTAGGAGGTGAATTCTCACGGCCGGCTTCGAGGTGTTCGCTAGGCGAAGTTACCTCGTTGTCGACAGCGTGGGAAACCTAAGTAAGTCATTTGCACAGACTTACAATGGAGAAGTTTGACTGGAACGTTTCCTTACACGGTTTGTTGCTTGGTCAATATCTGTACCATGAATGTCGAGACGAGCTCTCGCTGTGGCGGCTTTTATAGCTCGCGAATAGTGGTGGGAGTGGTAGCGCGGTGCGGTGATTCGCGGATTGTTTCTAGGCGCGGGGGTGGCGCGACGCGGTCCGTCTCGGCGCGACGACGGGGATACGGCGGTTCGCTCCGAGAAATGAACGACGGTTGCTCTCGGTTTGGTTATAACCGGATCGATCCGGTTTACGTTCTGTATAGTAACAGGCCTGTACGGTACAGGTCTGTTACAATTTCAATAATAATTTATTGTTAAAATAATTGTTTAAATAAAAAATTTTTATAATTTGTTTCCATATTCATTATTTGAATTGTTATTTCAATAATTTATTGTTAAAATTGTAACAGACCTACAAAACGGAGGCATGTTACGAACGAACTCCAACGAACACCGCCGATCAGACACGGAAAATACCGAAACAGCGTAACCGTCGACTCCGCGACAACACAACAGATCCGCCCGTACCGCACCAGCCCCGAGTCTACAATCCCATACCAAAACACCGTTCCGCACCACCAACCCTCACCACCGAGCTACTCCTATAAAAGCCGCCGAGAATATACCAAAATCACCTGTCTTCCGCCTGGAGTGATCTAGAAGACACCGTTCCGACCAGAAATCCGTTCCGGAAACATTCTCCTGACACCGATAACCGAGTGTTCCACACTCCTGTTATCGGCATCCTGGTTCCGCTGGTAGGAGCCGTGCTCTACTTCGAAACAACCGGTGCGTCACCGGTCTCTTTCGCTAGGCGCGTCGCCTCCGAGAGTCGACGAACAAGAAGTGGTGTGTCACCCCTTCGGCTTCGTCGAAGAAACCATGTCGTCCTGTCCCTCCGCTGGTGTGAGCCGTGCTCCACCTCGAACACCCGGTGCGTCACCGGTCACTTTCGCTAGGCGCGTCGCCTCCGAGAGCCGACGAACAAGAAGTGGTGCGTCACCCTTTGACTTCGTCGGAGAACCTCCTGTCCAGTTATCCTGTACGTCCGCTGGTGCGAGCCGTGCTCCACCTCGAAACACCCGGTGCGTCACCGGTCACTTTCGCTAGGCGCGTCGCCTCCAAGAGCCGACGAACAAGGAGTGGTGCGTCACCCATCGACTTCGTCGGAGAACCGCCTGTCCAGTTATCCTGTCTCTCCGCTGGTGCGAGTGGTACTCCACCTCGAACATACCCGGTGAGTCACCGGTAAATTCCGTGAGACCCGTCGTCCACGAAATCGGCCGAACTAGAAGTAGTGCGTCACCCTTCGACGTCGCCTAAGAACCGCCTAGAAAGTCACCCTCGTGAGGCGAATCGCCCACGAGGCCAGTCGAGCAAGACAAGGTGCGTCACCTTAACCGCAGTCCCTGAACGACTGCCCGGAGGTACTTTGATGACCCGTGCGTCACGGACATCGAAGGACCACGAAAACCCGGCCTATGTAGGGAGATCACGACGACAGTCGTGATCTAACCCTACTCCTGTCCATTCTGCATGCGTCCTACACCACTTACAGGTTCGGGTAGTACTCTCACGGTCTCACGTTCTAAAATTACGGGCACCGTAGCATTAACATCGCGCACTGTATCATGAGGCACCGTATCTTGAGGCACCGTATCCTGAGGCACCGTATCTTACGCGTCTGAAAGGCAGCGAGCATAATTATATTTGCCCGCAACCGACTCGTCAGTTATTTCACCCGTACCGATTCCGTTCCTCGCGCCGTTTATTCCTTTCGTCGTTTAGGACCCTGGATCGGCGAGCCGTTCAGCACCAAGGAGCACGGACGCGAGGAAACCGAACGACGACGAAACGCACCTGTTACAAAATAAATAGATTTTTATAATCTACACAAATTTGTTATTTGTTTTTATTTATTTAAACAATTATTTTCACAATAAATTATTAGAATAATATAATTCACAAATAGAAAAATATATAAATTTATTTATTTAAACCAGTGATGAGCAACCCCCGCGAACTGCAGTGGGCCAAAAGTGAAAACATATGAATACGCGCGGGCCGCAACCGGCAACGGACGCAATTGATGGAAGTAACAATTGAAAATCGCGGGGGGTATGGCGAAAGACGGAAGGGGTATCAACTTGTCGGCCATGTTGTGTGGGACCACACTGTGGTGCGCTCTATAGACGACTTTAAGTACTAGTGTAGCGTCTGTAGCACGTGGTTTGTAGAATATACGCGGTCGCGGTACGCCAGAACCATTTTGTGCCAGTACACGTGCGGTAAAGTTGGTGAATCGTCGTGGCCTTGTGTTTGACGCGTACCGGCCGCGAGCGGGAGAGCGCGGTAAAGGATCGCTTGCCCAGAGAGAGATTCGAAGTCGAAACTCCGATCATAAGAACACGCTCACGTGTTTGGCGTTTTTCAATCTCAGCTGTACGGACTTGACGTCGAACCGAGGTGAATGAACTCATAAGTAAACGCCGAGCCGACCGCGTGTGTACTAAACACGACAGCAGTAACCATGAGGGGCATCCTTCGAACTCGCCCGCTACCGTTCTCGGTTTCTTTTCCAAAAACAGCGTCAACTGTAGAACTGTCGTCCAGTGTCAGCAATTAAAACGTTTATTTCAAATTCCCCACTCCGTCCTAGTTCCGAACAACCAGCCTGCCCACTATAAATAGCAGCGCAAATTCGCAGGAGACCGTCTTTTGTATCCGCTAGTAAACTACAACGTCGTCTTTCGCCGCGAGCAAATCTAAACCGTGCGATCTTTGAGCGTAACAATTCTCCGCGTCCGAAGCTGTAAGGCATCAAAAGCCCCGCGGAGTATTTTGTAACTTATACTATTATTCGTCAGTGGACAACTTCCTTGTACAGTTCAAATATTCATATTGGTTAATTAAAATTGCTGCGGAGGTCGTAGAAACTCGGCCTCCATTAAGTAATATGCTGAGTCTGAATACCACCTCGATTCCTTCCGCAGTAGAAACGACTGTTTGGTCAATTAAGACGCCGACACCTCAGTCAGGGTTCGGTGCAACACCTTGTGTTTTCAGCGCGTTGATACACATTAATTTGTAAAAATGCCAGTGTGTATTGTGGAAGGTTCTGTTCCATGCTAAAAATGTAGTACAGACGCTACACTAGTATTTAAAGGCGCCTATAAAGCGCACCACAGTGTGGTCCCACTCAAGATGGCCGCAGTTAACCATCCCTCCCCGCTCGCGGAACGCCCCCTCTCATCAATAAACCTACTTTACACTCAGTCCTTAGGTCCGTGCTCGCCGCGCCACTGGTGACTCATGTCGGGCGAAGTTATTTTGTTTTCTGGTTCGAAAAAACGTCGACGTTACAAACTTGAAAGGGTGGTTTCTCAAGATAAAAGTCTGCTCTATCGCGTGGTATAGTTCGATTTTCCGCTGGACCCTAATTTTTTGAGATAAATTGAAAAATATCCTCAAAAATTGGTGCAAAAGTACTGTCTCTCCGTCTTTAATAATTGTTTAAACATGTTTAAACAATCATAATGTATTAATATTGGATATCACTGTATTCGGGAAAGTCTACAGAATCTTTTGCTGTAAAGAACAATTCAATATCTTTTATAATAACCACAATATTTGTTTAAAGTTGAAAAATATGTTTTTTTTTCAAAGCCATGTTTTTCAAGAACTGTGCGTACAGGAGAAAAATTAAGGACAGATTCGGAATCAGCGCCAAAAACTCTATAAGAAGGATCCAACAGTATATTGAAAACAAATTTGGTATTGGACAGTGTAATCGGTTCTCCAGAACCGTTAGGCCTGTTGCACAGTCGAACGCAATTTTCCGGTCTCAAATACGTTCTAAAATTAAAAAAAAATGTTACATATTTTGGATCCTAAGACACATTTTATAGAATTTTTTCAGACTTTTTGGTTGCAAACTGTGGTCGTAAACAATGAAAAACCCCCCAAAAATTGGAAAAATGCAGATTTCCAGAAAATATGAAAACAGCTATTCTACTGTTTGGTTCCTTGATAAAGTACTACAGCAGGCAGTGTCGTCAATTTTTTTCAGATTTTTTTATTGTGGGACATCATTGTCAAAATTTTTTCGACGTTTCTGCTGTGAGGAGGAAAGTTATACTTATTGATTTTACCGCGGGTGTATATTAAGTAATTTTTAACGTTTTTACATTTTACTTTATCATTACATGTTATTATACATTACAAAACGCAATTGTTTAACCTAAGAAATGCGATTTAATAGAAAGAAGAATTGTGTTCTGTGTGATATATGTACATACTGTGACTCGCAAAAATTTTCGGACGCTCTAAAAATGATAACTTTTTTAATATTGTACTATACGATTTGAACTTTTTGGGAAGCTAGAACAATTAGTTTAGTACAGGATGTGAAAATGATTTTTTCAAAAATAGCAACTGATCGGAATTGTAGAAAAGATGAGAGACACTTGGGGAAACTAAAACACCTGGCAGAAGACTGTGAAGGGGTAGAAAGAATTAACATAGGTATAGAAAAGATAGTACAGGAGAAAAGAGTGGGAGAAATTGTAGAATGGGTTAAGAGTATAGAGAAAAAAAGGAAAAATTAATCGCAAGGGATAATCAAGAGAGAGGCAGGATTAGTGGGGAGACATTGGGATAGATCAACATAGACAATAAGGTATTTGATGTGGCATGGGATATGGATGGATGGGTGGAGGAACGGATGAATGGATAAATAGAGGGATGAATGGCTTCGAGAATTATAATCCAAGTCCAATTTCTGGGCCACAAGGCTGAAATAAATAAATAAATACGTATTTACTTACTTACTAAAAGTTGCATTTTACAACATCTTTATATGGGCCTACATTGAAAATTTAAAAAGTACGTTTTGTAGATCTGTGTCAATTAAACATATTCTGAAAATTTTATCAAAATTTCGTCAACGTTGCAATAAGCTACAAACGTTTTAATATAAAATAATAATTCTTAAAAAATATTGTGTTATTTTACATCGATATACCCGACCCGACCCGTGTCATGTTACAATGTTTCACTCCACTCCATGGCGACCGAAGCCCTCGAGCTTCACTTCCCTTTTCTCCGTTCGTCATCATAGAATAGTGTTTCCTGAAAATTGAATGTCTCTGGCCAGACTCGAGTTTTCGACATTTATAGCAAGCTTGCTATAATCGTATCTTATTTGTCAAAATTTAGTTTTCCATTTAAAATATTTTGTTGCTAAAACTCATTAATAGTTTTAAATAGTACTTGAACAATATTAAAAATGATACTGAAATATTGGAATATTACAATTTGGAATGAAGGGTCTAGCCGGACGAGGTAGTCCTCCGAATTATTTAAACAGCCGTTGCCCCATTCAATTTTCGGTCAATTTTTCCCATTTACTTGCATTAATTTAATCATATAATTGCATTTAATTGAAATTGATAATTGAGATTTTTTCCCGATTTTTTGGTTCAAAATGTTAATTACACAAACTGAAAAACACGCAAAAATTCGACAAATGCAGATTTATTTGAGAAACTGAAAAATAGCATTGATCATATTTTTAGACTAGCAACATACCAGAACTTTTTTTACGTCAGCGCGTAAACGACAAAGAGGGACTTTTCAATGACTCCAAGAAAAATGAAAAACTTAATGACTCCGAGAAAAATAAAGAACTTAATGACGCTGAGGAAAATGAAAAATTTAATAACTCCAAGAAAAATGGAAACTTCAATGACTCTATGAAAAAACTTGACGGCACTGAGGAAAATGAAAAATTTAATAACTCCAAGAAAAATGGAAAACTTAATGACTTTGAAAAAAATAAAGAACTTACTGACTCTGAGGAAAATGAAAAATTTAATAACTCCCAGTTAACAAGCAGTCTTCAATGCCTCTTAAAAATGCAATTAATCATGTAGGGATTGATCAGGTGTTTCTCGCTATATTAAAAAATATTTACAAATCCTTTGACAAATTCTGCTTTGTGGCGTCAGGATACTGCTTTCGACATTCCATCACAGTTTGTATAGTATACATATATTATTTCTCCTCTTTGTTTCTAGATAAAATTTTATTATGATCCTCCATTAGTTTAACGCCCCGTTCAGCGGTATCATTGACCACCTTCAGTCCATGTTTCAGTCAGACTACTTATTACTCATAATAACTTCTTTTTCCGATATTAGAACTATTTTTACCACGTTTTTATTAGCTCGCTTTCTTGTTCTTCTGTAGATTGAAGCGTATTAATGAATTTATTTATATATAATATCTCTGTCAGTTATGTATACATATATGAAAAAACTCTTCAAACAAAAGTTGTAGTATATAAGGAGGTGGATATAGTATCAAAGAAAAAAAATTTTTTCAAAGTCATTGTAACAGACCTGTACGGTGCAGGCCTGTCACTAGGAGACACACGCCGAACATAACCGAGCGACGCCGAAGATCACCGAACGCGCCGTCGGTATACGACGCGCTACGATGCGCGGTCCCGCGCTCCAAGCCATATTCGGCGGGAAACGGACGCCGAGGTTCCGCCATCTTGAGGAAGACGGAAACTCGACGTCACACATCCGTTTCCTACACACCATTCCCCCACCACGAATCCTCGCCTATAAAAGGCGATGCAAACGAGGCACGGGCCTCTTTTCCAGCCTGGGCAGCATCCTGGGCACATCCCAAAGTATCGGTAAGTGTTACTGGTACTTTCCTATTTTCCCACGCTCGTCGTCGAGCTGTCCGCAGCATCGGCCTCCTCGACACCGGCGTTTCCTACCGGCGTGACAGCAAGCACGCCAAACAGAGAGGGCAGCATCCTTCTCTGTCGTTCGGGCAGCATCCCGAACACCCGTCTCGGGCAGCATCCCGAGAACTCCGACAGCATCCGGAGACGATTAAATGTAGGGGCAGCATCCTCTACATTTGCCGTAGAACCGCCACGAGGAGTTTCCCAATTCGTGGCCGGGTTTCCTGAACCGTTCCTTCCGAACCCAACCGTCGAAATCTTTCACCAGGTGCACGCGATCGCGACGCGCCGCGACAAATGTTCACGTAGTAAACACCAGTAGAAGCACGGTCCGGTAACACGACTTGTACGCACACCTAGCTCGCGAACGTGCGTATAGTGAGCCCGAAAATACATAACTCCGCTGTCGTTATTTCACGCCCCGCGCACTTCGTCCAATTTCAGCTTCCGTCGATTCTCTCGCCGATTCACGACCCTGGCGCGACGAGCTATCGCAGCACGAGAGAGTACGACGTCGCGACAACATATCCGTCGGGAGCAGAACCGTTACATGGCGCCCGAACAGGGACCTGGTGCGAAAATCACGTGTCGGAATAGCGGCCACGTGGCAGAATTTCGAGGTTAACGTGCGGACACCTCGCCGGTCGGGAGCGATGCATCGCGCGCGACATCTCGCGTTCGATCCGGAAGACCAGTGAAAGGAAATCAGACAAGTGTGACAGTGCCGCGGCATCTAGCGCCGATCGCCAGTGACAGTGCCGGCGACCGAGAGTGCGAGTGAGCGCCACCTCGGAGTACGCGGCGGTACCACGAGCACGCGGGCGGAATTTGAACGCGTCGCGCAAACCAAGGACCAAGGCCCGGCTACGGGGCATGCCATATTGCTCTGCCCGAGTCACCAGGATACAAGTCAAGAGAATCCTGGCCGAACTGCGACGACTGAAACTGTCAATCACCGGGACCCCGGAGGAACTCCGACAACATTGGGAGAACTGTATCCGCACACAAACGGAGGATTTGTTTTGCGTACCCGAGCAACTGTTCAGAATGGACGAACCAAAACCAGCGGCCAGCGGGCCGCCCGCACCAACGACCACGCAAGCACCCGCACACACCTTCATCACCGTCGAGTCACCGGACGACCCAGGAAAAAACATGGATCGCATGCGTAAATGGGCATGTACCACTGATGGGAAGGACCCACATACGTTCATAGAACGCCTCGCTGAGTTGCAAGAAACCTACTGCCTCTCGGACGCGGAACTGTTGCGAGGAGTTACCGAGCTTGTGCGCGGAGACGCACAGGTTTGGTACCGGAATAGCCGACACGGGATTACCACGTGGGCGGACTTCAAGAAGAAGTTCATAGCGAACTTTTCCGCGGAACAAACGCAATTACAGCGGGAACGAGAGGCCCGGGAACGAGTCCAAAGACCAGGAGAGCCGTTCCAAAAGTACATGAACGCCCTCATAACGCTGATGCGACGGGCCGACATACCGACCACCGACTACCTGGAGACGGTATACGAGAACATGCTACCGGAACATACCGTCGTGATAAACCCGGCGCACGTTAAGGACCTGGACGACCTGCTAAGCCAGGTCCAACGCATCGAGAGGGCCCTCGATCGAAGGAATAAGACCCAGAAGCCGCTCGCCCGGGGCCCGGCCTACGAAGTCGGCCCGGAACACCGCGCCCCTGACGTCGCGGCCACGAGCACCGCCGGCCAACAACCAGCAGCCCCCGCGAACGACCGCTATAGCCCCGTTACACACTGCTGGCGATGCAAACAGCGGGGCCACAACCGTTTCGAATGCCGTAACGTGTACCGCCGATTCTGTGCACGATGCGGACGCGACGGAGTGCTCACGCGGGAGTGTCACCCGCCGAATAACAACTACACCGGGAACGCGTCGGGAAACGGGCCAAGGGGCGTGTCGCAGTAGACCGACCGCAGGCCCCGGTAATAAACTTTACACCCAGACCACGGCTATCAATACTAATCCTTGGCCGACAGGTAGAAGCCCTCCTTGACACAGGTGCACAACTGTCCTGCGTTAACGAAGACGTGCAAGCATGGGCCCGGGAACAGGGCATCGTCCCTCAAGCAACCACCGGCCTGGTCGGGATGGCGGACGGGTCAAATACACGTCCCAACGGCACACTACGGCTTCCATTCGTCACCATGGGATATGAATGGGAACACGAATTCACCGTGCTGCCCAAGATGGGGCCGCAGGTACTACTGGGCATACAGACAATAGCCGCTCTGGGAATTAACATACAACCCCCGGCCGACATCGCCATGTGGCCCGTGGCGTACATCGCCGAAGCGCAGCCGGCCCCAGAGACCGAAAAGGGTTTACGCCTCCCCAGCACCGCCGACCGCGAACGACTGGACAGTTTCGTCGCCGCAGAAATGGAGTTATTCAGCACCGTATCCGGCCGTACCAATCTCGTGCAACACCGTATTAAATTGAAGGACGAGACCCCGGTCAAACAACGGTACCGCCCCCGAAACCCGGCGATGCAGGCTGTCATCGACGCTGAGGTTGAAACCATGTTACGAGACGGGGTAATCGAGTCCTCCAGCAGCCCCTGGAGCTCGCCCGTCGTCGTCGTGAAGAAAAAGGACGGGAAGCCACGGTTTTGCGTCGACTTCAGGAAGTTAAACGAGCGATCGGAGAAGGACGCGTACCCGCTGCCACACATACAAGCAACGCTTGACAAGCTGCGCGGCGCCAAGTTCCTAACGACGCTCGACCTGAAGAACGGATATTGGCAGGTCCCACTAGAGGAAAGCAGTCGGCCCCTGACGGCGTTCACGGTGCCCGGCAAAGGGCTCTTCCAGTTTAAAGTAATGCCGTTTGGCTTGCACTCGGCACCAGCAACGTTCCAGCGACTCCTAGACCGTATCATCGGACCGGAACTCGAACCCTACGCCTTCGCCTACCTAGACGACATTATTATCGTCAGCCCAACATTTGAAGCCCACCAGCAGCATCTGCGTGAGGTCTTCAAACGCCTGCGGGCCGCTGGGCTCAGGCTGAACCCAGAGAAATGTCGATTCGGCGTGGACAGCCTCCGATACCTGGGACACGTGGTAGACCAACGAGGAATACGCACCGATCCGGAGAAAACAGACGCGATCGCCAAAATCGTCACGCCCAAGAACATCCGGGACGTACGACGATTCCACGGGATGGCGTCATGGTACCGCCGGTTCGTGCCAAACTTTGCCGAGTTGATGGAACCACTAACCAAGCTTACGCGGAAGAACGCGAAATGGCGGTGGTCCGAGGCCGAGGAAACGGCCTTCCAGGAAATGAAGCGGAACCTCGTCGCAGCTCCAATACTGGCGTGCCCAGACTACTCGGAGCGGTTCACGCTCCAAACGGACGCCAGCGATTACGGGCTAGGGGTGGTCCTGACACAAGGCACAGGCGATGAGGAAAGGGTCATTGCCTACGCGAGCCACACCCTCGGCTCGGCCGAACGAAACTACAGCGCAACGGAGAAAGAGTGCCTCGCTGTAGTATGGGGCATCCGGAAGATGAAGCCATACATCGAGGGTTACAAATTTACTGTCGTAACCGACCACCAGGCACTCCGCTGGCTGCAACAGATCGACAACCCAACGGGACGGCTCGCAAGATGGGCCCTCGAATTGCAGCAGTACGATTTCGATATCGAATATCGACCAGGAAAACTTAACTACGTCGCCGATGCGCTCTCCAGAAACATTCCAGTACCAGAGGTAAATCTGCTCCAGTCCAAACAGCGCACCGACACGTGGTACCAGAAAAAAATCGAAGCAGTCCACCAGAACCCCGCGTCCGTTCCCGATTACCAGATACGCGAGGGGAAACTGTTTCGGCACCTGCTACACCAGCTCGACTACAACGAGCCAACGTCCAGCAATGCCTGGAAGATCTGTGTGCCGGCAGGGGAGAAGGAAACCCTCCTCCGCCAAAACCATGACGATCCCGCCGCCGGACACCTCGGCATAGCGAAAACAATCGTTCGACTGGCGCAGAGGTACTACTGGCCCGGAATGTTCAGGGAGGTGGCCCGCTACGTCCGAGGGTGCACGAAGTGCCAACAATATAAGACGTCACAGCAACAACCCCCGGGACAACTACACGCGAACCCAGGGACACGGCCATGGCACACGGTCTCAATCGACCTCGTGGGCCCCTTGCCACGCTCACGCCGAGGCCACATCTGGTTGCTCGTCGCACTTGACCGTTTTTCGAAGTGGGTGGAACTCACCCCACTTCGAAAAGCCACCAGCACCGCCGTCACCGCGGCCATTCTGAAGGATGTCATCCTTCGACACGGAGCTCCGGAAATCATCATTACGGACAACGGGCGTCAATTCATTGGCAAACCCTTCACCTCAATGCTGCAGGCCGCCGGGACACAACATCGACGCACGCCGCCGTACTCTCCCCACTGCAATCCGGTCGAGAGGGCCAACAAGGTCGTTAAGACCATGCTGGCGCAATACACCGGAGACCACCACGAGCAGTGGGACGAACAGCTGGACGAAGCACGGTTCGCCATGAACACCGCACGGCACGAGGCCACAGGGTACAGCCCAGCCTACCTCAACCAGGGGAGAGAGCTGCGGCCACCGGGACAGCCCGTGACGGGTGACAACACCGAACCGGCAGCACAGAGGTGGAAGAACCTCCGTGAGGCCCAGGAACTGGCCAAACTGCACTTGGCCAAATCGTTCGGCCGACAGGAAAAATATTACAACTTGCGACATCGCGAATGGAAACCCACGGTCGGCGAGAGCGTATGGAAGCGGGAGCATACGTTGTCGGACAAAGGGGCAGGCATCGCCGCGAAACTCGCGCCGAAGTACAGCGGCCCGTACACGGTCGGACGCATCGTGTCTCCGGTCATAGTCGACCTCCGGGACGCCAAAGGGAAGTGGGCTCGGCACATACATGTGCAAGACCTAAAGCCCCATACCAAGGGCGACGCGGACCCCGGGGAACTTGAGGAGGTCGCGGCAAGGGCCACCACGGAGGGGTCGGCGGCGAACACCAGCCCAGAGTCAGCCCCACCACCACGCCGGCGCGGCCGCCCACGGAAAATAACGAACGATATTAATCTATGTCACAGGCAAGCAGGTCCAGGAAAAGAGTCGAAGCAGCCGCTACCACGTACCACGATGGACGACTTCTACGGCGAACTGTGCGAACTGTTCGACGAGCCGTCGAACACCGAAGGACGACCACCCACGCCAACGATCCCGGAGTGGGCCATGCGACCACCGGTGACCGCAGCTACGGCCACCGGTGGCCCCAGAGGGACCCCGCCAACCACCAGCATGCCGACGCCGATGCCGATGCCGACGACAACCACGACGACGGAATCAGCCGTGCGCCAAGCGGTACGCCTACGCACGGGCACAAAGGGGGCCGAGGGCCCCAGCGCTCGGCACACAGTCCGCACGCGGACAGCGGCGGAGCGCAAGATAGAGGTGGCCGCGAGGAAACCCACGCGACCACAGCCAGTGGTCACCCCGCGGAGGCAGGGCGCCGCCACGAAGCCAGGAGAAGGGACGACCACCGTCCGGCGGACGACGGGTACGCCCAAAATACGGGCGGTCACGTGGTTCCCCAGGCCAGTCAGGGTGATCGGCACGCAACCGGCAACGGCGTCGACCAGTGCCCTCACCCCGGCGGAGCAGCTACCCACGCTGTCCATAGACGACCACCGCGAACAAATCGGCCACCCGCCGGCGATCCAACCCCACCGGATCGAAACCCCAGAACCGGCCAAATGGTGGCCCGACGAGCCACTGGTGCCCAAGGCGGAGAAAAAGAGCCGGTCAGCTTCCAGGGCGCGACGCCACTCGGCCATGTCACCGAGGCCGAACCGAGGGCACAAGACACAAGGGGCGACGCGGAGTCAGGCGGAACTCTCTGAGCCGGGGGGCTTCGAGCCACCGAAACCAAAGACCACCGACACGGCCGACGCGGCCACCGACCCACGGCCATCGGCCCTCGCCGCGTCAAGAGAGCGAGAGAAGCGGACCCGCTCACCCACAGGGCAAAGACCGCACGATCCCCGCAGCACCGGGGATACAAGACGGCCACACCAGCCCAGTGCAACACCGGGACCCAGCCGGACACAGGGGCGAACGACTACCCGGACACCAGCGGCAGCCCGGACAGGAGGGGGACCAGAGGAGGTAATCCGGCCCATACGGGCAACGGCGACGAGGGACCCCGAACTGCCAGACGAGGAGCGCCCAGGGAACGACGGCCAGCCGGTAGCACCATGGCGGAGGGCGCCGGGAGCACCCGCTCCAATAACCTACACGGGGGTACATGCGCCCTGCCCAACCGCATGGTACCTGCTGCCGACCGGCCGCCACGTGGAGGTACCCACGCGGTTCGTGGCGAGAAGGGAGTACCGAGCGTCGCTCGACACCGAGCGCTGGATGCTCCTGTTCGAGCGAGATGGGCGCCTCCGCCGGTGTAAGCGCCGAGACACGGCAGGGCCATAGATGAACACGAACCCCGCGCCGGGGAGGGTCATAAACGGTAGTCGTTCCTCTCATACTGCATATTTTTTTATATACATTGTGTCACGCACCGCGGCAGCTACCGCGGGCTGACCAAACAGTAGCGCCAGAAGCTTTTTCTTTTTTTCCCTCGGCAGCGCTCTGCAACGCGAGTTCCGTTTGCCTCGCACCATTAATAGTTAGGTAGTGACCCGCGAATAATCACTCAGTTGCGGTTTGTTTTTTTTTTCTCTCTTCGCCGACAACCGCCGGCACGACGACGGGAACCAGTCCAACCAGGCTATAAATGTAATGGTGTTGAAATTTTGATTAACTATGTGTGTGGAAACCAATTCCTTGTGTTGTCTTATTCACAACCCCCGCTCCATTCCCTGCGTTTCAGATGCGTACACGATGTCACGACACAACCATCCGCTGTATTCGGTGTTCTCTCTTGTTTCTCTCTAATAAAAGGGTGCTCGCTCACGCACGTTCGCTGTTCCGATGGGGGAGGGGGGTGTAACAGACCTGTACGGTGCAGGCCTGTCACTAGGAGACACACGCCGAACATAACCGAGCGACGCCGAAGATCACCGAACGCGCCGTCGGTATACGACGCGCTACGATGCGCGGTCCCGCGCTCCAAGCCATATTCGGCGGGAAACGGACGCCGAGGTTCCGCCATCTTGAGGAAGACGGAAACTCGACGTCACACATCCGTTTCCTACACACCATTCCCCCACCACGAATCCTCGCCTATAAAAGGCGATGCAAACGAGGCACGGGCCTCTTTTCCAGCCTGGGCAGCATCCTGGGCACATCCCAAAGTATCGGTAAGTGTTACTGGTACTTTCCTATTTTCCCACGCTCGTCGTCGAGCTGTCCGCAGCATCGGCCTCCTCGACACCGGCGTTTCCTACCGGCGTGACAGCAAGCACGCCAAACAGAGAGGGCAGCATCCTTCTCTGTCGTTCGGGCAGCATCCCGAACACCCGTCTCGGGCAGCATCCTGAGAACTCCGACAGCATCCGGAGACGATTAAATGTAGGGGCAGCATCCTCTACATTTGCCGTAGAACCGCCACGAGGAGTTTCCCAATTCGTGGCCGGGTTTCCTGAACCGTTCCTTCCGAACCCAACCGTCGAAATCTTTCACCAGGTGCACGCGATCGCGACGCGCCGCGACAAATGTTCACGTAGTAAACACCAGTAGAAGCACGGTCCGGTAACACGACTTGTACGCACACCTAGCTCGCGAACGTGCGTATAGTGAGCCCGAAAATACATAACTCCGCTGTCGTTATTTCACGCCCCGCGCACTTCGTCCAATTTCAGCTTCCGTCGATTCTCTCGCCGATTCACGACCCTGGCGCGACGAGCTATCGCAGCACGAGAGAGTACGACGTCGCGACAACATATCCGTCGGGAGCAGAACCGTTACATCATTATTTAAAGTTTTCAAGGTCACGGATGTTTTTTCTATCAACAACTGTTTATGCTATATATGGATTCTTAAAGAGAAAAAAGACAAATTCAACGATATATCATAACGTCTATTTATGTCATGATTTAAAAAATTCTCATTTTCCATTAAAAACTCATTTTCCCATGATCCAAACGGCCCAAAAATTTTTCCAGACCATTTTCTCAACATTTGTCACAATTCTGGTTTACGGGACCAAAAAAATTTCATGGTCGAAAAATAAGGTCCACCTTAATATTGCATATACGTAAATTACGAGAAGCAGTAAAGAGTGCTTAACGTCGAAGAAGAAAATCCGGGTAACTAAAACTTAATATGTACTACATTCCACGTTATTAGAATAATTGTAGTTTAATTATGATATATTTTAAAATTGATATAATTATATCAACATTTTTTATTTACACCTAAAAACGCCACTGTCTCGGAAGGAAATGGACATTCGAGAAAAGCAACGAAATTAGAGCATCATTGCGAAAAAGATGAGTTTGCAATAACCTCAATATACATTTTATGAAATTCTATTATAATTATAGTTATGACTGTATTTTTTAATAAATAAACTTGTGTATGCTATTATAAAATCAATTTATATATATTATACAATTTATTTTATTATTTGTTTGACAACTAATAAATCTACAAATTGTTTCATAAACTAAAAAATACTTCCTGCATTTTCGTATTCTCCAATCAGTCCAAATAAATACCATCAATCTGTTCTCATATACCAATTTTTATTAATGCAATTATGACAGTAACAAAACGTTTCCATTTAAAATTGTTCGGGATTCGAATTATGGGATTTGCCGGTCGTTACGCCAACCGTCGAGCTACATTTGCTCCGGCCTTTTTCCGACTGTTTAGAGTCGCGTAGCGATCGCTCGTTACCGTTGCGCACGGCCGCGAGGTGTTTGTAGGCGCCCATCACCGGTAAATCCCATGGTTTGAATCTCGAACGTTGCGTCTTCCCGGATCATGCGATCGATCCGGCACCAATCGCGTGCGACCCCGCCTGCCGTTTCGAAGAATATTTAAAGGCCCTCCCTTGGCGGAGCGGTCTCTCTTTCGCAGTATACAGTTCTTCAGCCACTTTCGTTCTTAGTTTCAAGTATTTCATAAATTGCGCTTTCTATTCTTCGAAGACTTTCGAAACGACGCTTTAATCTCCGTGGATCAATTTCCTTTTCATCGCGATTTCGTGCATCTGCCCCGTGACAAGATTTCCGACGTCCGCGCTGAAGATTATCCGTTCGCGGCGGCCCTCACTAAGGGACGTTCAAGATTTCCGTCTCGCGACAAAAGGGCAGAGTCAAGCACACTCAAGATTTCCGCTGAACGATCTGCCGACGATTGTACCATCGTGTATTAGAAGTCAATAAAGTGCAATTGTGAATTTCACACGGAGCATCTACATCTCCCTCATTCACACAAACCTCATCCTCGCCGTTCCTCGCGCGCTCATTGCTGAGCGGTCCCGGCCTCAGGCGCCTCTGACCTTCGGTCGACGACGAACAAAAATGAATACATATTTTGAACATAGTTTTAACATTTTTAATTTTTTGGAAGGTTAAAGAATGTAATTAAAAAAGTAATGAAAAATAAAAATTAAAAAAAATCCCCGCTGTACAGGGACTCGAAGGCTAGCTCCAGATTGCGATTCATACGCTCGACGACGGCTCGACAGCCATTCAGTTTCGTTTCCGTGTAAAGCAATACAACGTGGCAACATGGCAAGTGCTAAAAATAGATTGTGGCTGGCGCAAGTGCACAAGCAGCGCACACGGATATAGTAAAAGTACGCTAGTGAGTGTAGCGCGCGGGCGCGTTGGTAACACGATACAGTGACCTCTGCACCGACGAAATGTCGTCGGTGGCCTCCTGTTTTTCACTCCAGTCAGAATATATCCTAGAGGGCGTAAGAGAAATATTCGAGAGACACAGATGTACTAACAGTAAAATGGGTTCTGTTTCCTGCTAAAGATGATGTAAGGTTCTGTTCCATGCTAAAGATGATGTAGGAGCTGTTCCAGGCTAAACATGATGTGGAGACAAAAGCGGCACGGCCAATCCCCGGGCGTGAGCACTCTCATATACTCTCTGATTCTATACTTATTAAGAAGCAATATGACTCTGAATTTCGACAGCGCTCCGGAAAGCAGACAAGTAACCGCTCAAACGCTTTCGATGCGCGCAGGCGAGCATCGACGGTTACTGTACCAATATAATGCGACAACATTGCACGACAACGCTGTAAAATCTAGCGTCCTGAGTCAAACACCTTTCGTGTTGTAACGTCATGTAGTTCACTAGCTGACTGTTCCATTTCGATAGAGTCCGCTGTCGTGCTAGGGCATTTTCTACACGGTCGGTAATTCAGAATCACGGCGTGACGGAACAATAGCATGCACAGTCGTCCAGCTCGAGCGGGAGTGTGGTGGCACACTCACACACCGCTAGACACTATATACGTACACGAGGATTGCAAGGATAAAAGATCAATCTACTGCGCATGCTGTCTAAGATGGCCTACTTTTACGTTTTCGAGGCATAATTTTAATTATTCGGCAGCAAGATGTCTGTTCGGGAGGCTCTGCAAGCAGGCTTGACTAGCCGTACCGCGCGGCGCACTCACACAGTAACCGCTCGGGCAGCGTGTACGTGTGTCTAGGCGGATCGCAAGGTCTCGGGAAGCTTCAAATCATTTTTCGTCCTCCGCCGCATCCTCCGCCGTATCTTCCGCCGCATTATTATTATTATCCTACATATTGTAAAAATTGAAACCATTAATTGAACAATAAATTATTAGGTTGGAACGAAAGTTCGTAGAGTTCTTAAATAAAAATTTAAAGATAAAACTAAGATATTTATTCATACGTTTATAGAATAACATGTACATTATAAAAATTGATCTGCACGCTCCCGCCAAGTGAGTAACGCGAGCCCGCCAAGCGATCGACCAACTAGCGGCGTGCGGAAATTGCGTGGGCACGCGATCGACCGCCCGATTGGTCGAAGCCCATTCTCGATCCTTCTGGAATGCTCGCGAATGCTCACCCGGAAGCATGACGCGTGGCGAATATTCCAGAAGGATCGAGCCAATAAAAGAGAGGTACGAACAGCTGAGCGCTCTCTCCTTGTCAGTTCACGCGATCAGCTGTTCTCAGAAAAACCCACACGTGTTTATCAAGTTATCATTTATTGTTCTCTTCATATTGCTGTCTTCTTTCATACACAAATTCACCGACAATTTTGTAGTTGCAAGTGCTATAAATACAGTTTAACTTATTGTAAAATTCCGAATTCATTTCCTGTCAATTTTCTCTTATCTTTCGTTCAAATTCATCCGCTACACTCACTCCTTTCGTTCAATCAATCGTTCACATCACACTTCCATAGATTCTATTTCGTTTTACCCTTTCATTCCAATCATCACCGATCATTCCTTGGTCGAGCAAGACCGCATCCAATACATTAATAATAATATAAGTATTTAAATATATATTTTGTACGCACGCAGAGGAATAGCAGAGGAACTCAAAGTCAAAGGAACTTGTGGGTAATTGAAATGTACACATTTTATAATTTGTCTTTTTATTTATTATTATTGGTAGAAATAAAAATGGTACGGCGCTTCTCGGCCGCGTCCTATCAACTTTTTGAAGACTTCCTTCCGTGCCTGTCTCCTTACAAGGAGACCCCGCGTATCGAGACACCCAGATCTGAACGAAATTTTATGTGAACGTAGCTTAGACATCCTCATGAACTATCCCATTGGCTTTCTCTTGAATGGGCACCCGTTTTCGAGATAATCGATATTGATATGCGACATGTAAGTTATATTCAATGAGTGAAAACCTCTTGTCACAGCGGTCTGTGGCCGAGTGGGTTGAGCGAATGTCTACCACGAGGTTGGTCGGGGTTCGCGTCCCGTGTCGGCATTTTAAAAAAAAAATTTTTTTCACTTTTTTTTTATTTTTCTACGTTCTACACATTATTTTTAATATAATAAATAACAAGTAATCTAGTTTTACGATAGACAAGATATATGTTTGATAAAAATCTAACATATTCGTTGTGGTAAGTATTATAACGCAAATTATTTTTGCTGTGTTGAGGCCTTTAGCCAAAATACGAGGACTCTAATAAATTATCATAAAACAGTATCTTTTCAACTTCAGTATTTTTAAGTAATCGCCCTGTAGCGGCCATCGGCACGCACAATGAAACATTTGGCGTGCAAATGGTCGGGACGATTTGCGAGGCAAGCAGCAATAAAGCTATTTTTGAGCCGTTTTTAATGCGTACAATTTATTGTTAGATGTTGTAGACCAGACCTGGGCGACAATGGCCCGAAAAACACATGTTGCTCTACTACTTTGGGACTGTCTTACCGAGCAAGAGAAGGAGAGAAACAGCAACATGTGTTTTTCAGGCCACCGACGGCCAGGTGAAGGGGTAAAAGAAAGGAAAAGAAATGAAAAAAAATATAAAAGATAAAAAATATTATAATTATATAATATTATATTGATTTACGCCAACGTGAACGAGGTAGCGTTTCCGGAAGATTTTAAAAAAGAAAAGTGCAACTGCAACGAAAGTGCAACAGTATTTGTGCGGTGTTCGTGGTGCAGAATATACTTATGTTTCGGGTGCTTTTTCGACGCCCATCACCCCACTACGTGTTGGCGGGAATCGTGGTGTTAATATATTTAATTTCTTGCTTATTTGTTGTAAACTTATTTCACATTATTGAAAAAACTTCGAAAAAGAAACAAAAAAATTTCCCCGCGCGGAAACATATATCTTGTCTATCGTAAAACTAGATTACTTGTCATTTATTATATTAGAAATAATGTGTAGAACGTAGAAAAATAAAAAAAAAGTGAAAAAAAATTTTTTTTTAAAATGCCGACACGGGACGCGAACCCCGACCAACCTCGTGGTAGACATTCGCTCAACCCACTCGGCCACAGACCGCTGTGGCAAGAGGTTTTCACTCATTGAATATAACTTACATGTCGCATTTCAATATCGATTATCTCGAAAACGGGTGCCCATTCAAGAGAAAGCCAATGGGATAGTTCATGAGGATGTCTAAGCTATGTTCACACAAAATTTCGTTCAGATCTGGGTGTCTCGATACGCGGGGTCTCCTTGTTAGTATTTTCTGCAACATATAATAAAAATTAATGATAATGAAAATAACATAGGATACCTAGTTGGGACCTGGGATTGAAAACTGTTATGATATCGGTTCCGGTTCTCGAAACAGTTATGAAGAATCTAAATGGTGTTGTAACTGTTACGAGTATATCGGTTCTGGCTTACATATGTATATCGGTTACGGTAACGGTTTTGGAGAACCGATATTTTTTCGGTTTTATAATTGTTAAATTTCGGTTCTGGATGTCGGTTCCAGTTTCGGGTCTGTATACTGTATTGTGTTCGGCCTTATACATATTGTTTGGGATGCTGGTAAGCGGATGGTGGATTCGTAGAGAAGGATCGAATGGTTTTATGTGCAGGTCGGATGGAGATCGCGTTATAGGCGGATAAATGAAGGGTTCAAGCCAAATGTTGTTCACTAACACTATTTTTTAGTTAATTTCGAACCCTGCCTCTGTCGGATTGAGTAGCGCGTGAACTATGTAATAATGGTCGCGAACTCGTTAACTTTGGCGCGAATGAAGGATTCGACAACAATATGTGCTTGGTGGTAACAGCGATCTTGGAGGTTCAAATTGAACTAGTATCAAGATGGCCAAATTGAACGACCTTCTCGCCAAACAAACACAGCTCATGGGCTGTGTCCAACGAGCTCTCAGCAACTTTAAAAAGCTGGGACAAGCCAAGATGACTCAAGCCGTCACTCAACAACGTCTTGAGAACTTGAAGGAAAACTTCGCTAAGTGCCAGGAGGTGGACGCGCAAATATGCGCTCTGGCCGACCAGAAGACCCAAGCGAGCCTGCCGTATTTCCAAGACTACCATTTCCTAATGTGCGAGGAAGCCTTCTTTGAAGCGTAGGACTTCATGGCCGAGATCATCGCAGCCACCGCATCGGGCCACACTTCCGCCAGCGCATCCTCCGCAGCCGTGGAATCCACCCGATCGTCGTCTCATCTTCCAAAGATGCGCCTACCAACTTTCAATGGGAGTTTCCAGCAGTGGGGGGCGTTTCGAGATAAGTTTCGAGAAACGGTGTATTAATTGCATCAGTGCTAAACACGCGGTCAAGGACTGTGCGAGCGATCACGCATGTAAACAGTGTCGAAAAAGGCATCATACAATGCTACACTTCGCGAGCAATGACACCCCCCCCCCCTCCTAACGAACGAAACGACCCGTCGTCAGCTGTTCGGGTTAATGCCCCGATATCCACGCACTTCGTTTCAAAATCGGTCGCGTCAACCTCGCAGGTGTTACTAGCCACAGCGCCCGTGAGGCTGTATTCCGCCTTGGGACAATATATAATAGCACGCGCACTCCTTGACCAAGTCTCGGCCACCACCGTGATAACGGAAAACATAGTTCCAATGCTGCGTCTACCAAAAATAAGAAGTTGTGTACGAATATCAGGAGTAGGCAACACCGAGTCGACGGTGCTCACGCAGTTGATCTTGTAATCTCCCCGGTATTTGCGCAAACGCCCACGTTCGCTACCACCGCGCTAGTGTTAAAAACACTAACGAGGTACGTCCCTCATCGCGCCGACTCCAGCCATAACTGGCCGCACGTAAAGCATTTGACACTCGCCGATACCGATCCCATGAGCTCCGATCCAATCGATATTTTAATCGGAGCGGATTTATATGGTTCCCTACGCCTAGATAGCATTAGGAAAGGCGCCCATGATGAGCCTATCGCTCAAAATACCGCCCTTGGTTGGATACTGTTAGGACCCACGAAACTCCCTCTCGTGTCGTCATCCCTTCAAGCGCACCACCTTAGCACATTTGAGGCGCTTGAATCCAATCTCCGTCGATTTGGGAGGTGAAAGACCTGACGGACGAAAAACCCTTGAGCCAGGAGGAACAGCTCACGGAACAGCATTTCGTGAACACTCACAGGCGGGCGGGCGACGGACGATATATATTGCGACTACCCTTTAAAACCGGCGGAGTCACGACACTCGGCGAGTCAAAGTACGCCGCACGCTCGCGACTCCTCCAAGTCGAACGGCGACTAAACCGCGATTCCAAACAATATAACGCGTATCGCGGCTTTCTAGCAGAGTATCTAGAACTAAACCACATGGAACCGGCCAATCCAACTGATACATCCGTCGCGAAAACAATGTATTACATTCCGCATCATGCAGTTTTTAAGGGCGACAGAGCGACTACCCCACTCCGCGTCGTATTTAACGCGTCGTGTCGCACATCCACCGGCCAATCGTTGAACGATCTCTTATGCGTTGGCCCGAAACTCCAAACTGAGCTTTCTGCGATTTTGATTCGTTGGCGGCAACACCGATACGTTTATACAGCGGATAGTGAGAAGATGTATCGGCAAATCTTGGTCGATCCACGTGACAGGGACTACCAGCGCATACTGTGGCGTTTTCAACTAAACGAGCCCATAACCGAATACCGTCTCTGCACCGTGACATACGGGACCGCTCCCGCCGCGTTCCAAGCGCAGCGCGTGCTGCATCAGCTCGTAGAAGATGAAGGAGCCGCGTTCCCTCTAGCCACTCCCATACTGCGCGATCAAGTCTACGTCGACGACTTTATATTTGGCGCCGACGACCGTCCACTCGCAACCCGCGCTCGAGAGCAGTTAACCGCGCTCCTCCGTAAAGGAGGATTTCGACTCCGGAAATGGGCCAGCAACTGTCCGTCACTTCTATCCGGAATCAACGCCGCCGATCACGGTTTAGCTTCCGATAAACCGTTTAGAGGAGACGAGCAGTTGAAGGTATTAGGAGTTTCCTGGAACCCTTCTTCGGACACGCTAAAATTCCGAGTAAACGAACTCCCTGAAGGTCGAGCAACGAAGCGCGGCGTAATGTCCATAATCGCCCTACTTTTCGATCCGTTGTGATTGGTCTCACCAGTCGTAGTTAAGGCGAAGATTCTCCTGCAAAAACTGTGGCTGGCCAAATGCGAATGGGACGAACCCTTGCCTATCGACTTGCAGCTTGAGTGGGAAAAATATTACGCGTCTTTGCCATCATTAAATGAAGTTTCGATTCCACGATGGACCCATCAAAGCGCGGACACACTGCAATATTAATTGCATGGGTTTACCGATGCATCAATGCATGCATACGCCGCCGTTGTGTATAGCCGAGTAATGTCAGTAGACGGTGTTGTCTCCCTCTCCCTGCTCATGGCTAAGACCAAAGTCGCACCCGTCAAAGCAATGACCATACAGCGATTAGAATTATCAGCTGCTCTCCTTCTGGTCCGACTAATGACGTCAGTCCGTACCGCGCTCGCGCGACCTCATGCCGAATGCTACTGCTGGACCGATTCCACCATTGCACTCGCATGGATCAGCAAGTCCCCATCTCAATGGCAAACTTTCGTCGCCAATCGCGTCGCCGCGATACAAGAATTATTACCCGATGCCGCGTGGCAACACGTTTCCACGCAGGAAAATCCCGCTGATTGCGCGTCACGCGGCCTAGACGGTGCCGAAATATTATCGCATCAATTGTGGTGAGGAGGACTCGCGTGGCTCCGCCTTCCGCATACGCAATGGCCCGTCCAACCTCCTATTCTAGCCGCGGCATTCTCGCTAGAAAAACGCAAACACAATATTATGTGTACCGGTCTTACCACGGTAAATCGACCGTGCCCGATTGCTTCTCGGTTCTCCTCGTGGCCCAAGCTGCTACACGTCACCGCGTACATGCCCCGCTTTGTCACCAAAATACAACGGCGAATTACCAAAACCCCGCTGCGTGGTATATTCCATTCCGAAGCATTAGCGAGCGACGCGCTACAACCAACGGAAATCCGCGCAGCCAAGAATATTTGGATACGCAAAATGCAGCGCGATTCCTTCCCCGCGGAGATTGATTCGCTCACGAAAGAGCATCGCGTCGCGAAATCCAGTTCGATCGTGTCACTGAACCCTTTTCTCGATAGTGAGGGAGTGCTCCGCGTCGGTGGCCGCCTCGGAAAATCCAACCTACTGGAGAAAACCAAGCACCCGGTGATCCTGCATTCGCACCCTATCCTGACGCTAATCATCTCGCACCACCATTTGCGAACATTGCACGGTGGATCGTCCTTAACATTAGCATCCTTGCGAGACGAATATTGGATACTGCGGGCGCGAACAACAGTTCGTGCAGTATTGACCGTTGCGTAGCGTGCGCACGCGAAAAGGCGCTCGTGCCGACGGAGCTCATGGGAGAATTGCCGGTCATTCGCACCACCCGTACCGCCCGCGCCTTTGTACATATCGGAGTAGACTACGCCGGGCCCATACTCGTGCGCAACGCAGCCGGCCGCGGTCATCAATCGCACAAGGCCTACATCGCGTTATTTGTCTGCATGACCACCAAGGCGGTGCATATAGAGCTGGTGCACGATTATAGGTCCGCTGCCTTCATCGCGACGTTCCAGCGATTCGCGTCAAGACGGGGCCTTCCTGCACACATGTATTTCGACAACGGAACGACGTTCCAAGGGGCCGACCGGGAACTAACCACCACCCACCGACGGGCGGTGCGCGACCTTGAGTTCTTGAGCGTTTTAGCGACCGACGCCGTAGCGTGGCATTTCATCCCCCCCGCTCCCCCCATTTCGGAGGTTTATGGGAAGCTGGAGTGCGCAGCGTCAAATATCACCTGAAGAGGTGCATCGGACGACACACGCTGACCGCCGAGGAGTTAACCACCACGCTTTGCCGGATCGAGGCGTGTCTAAACTCCCGTCCCATTACCGCCGTGTCAGAGAACCTCGACGATTACGAGGCTTTGACACCCGGACACTTTTTAATCGGAGCTCTCCTAACCGCCGCACCGGAGCCGAGCGTGCTGGAGCTCAACGAGCATCGATTATCTCGCGGGCAACTCGTCCAAAGAATAACGGAGTTATTCTGGAGATCCTGGAGAACGAATTACCTCCACACCCTTCAACAACGCCCCAAATGGCGCAGCGTGCAGCGCCTCGCGAAAATCGGGCAAATAGTACTACGCCGCCGAGACCAAGCACCCCCCCCCCCCCGCCAATGGGAGTTGGGTCGTATCATTGCCTGCCATCCGGGCGACGACGGCCTCATCCGCGTCGTGACCGTCCAAACCGGCCGAGCGTCATATACACGACCGCTCAACAAAATATGTTTTCTTCCGGTTGACCTCAATCAGGACGAGGAGCGCCAGTGCGTCAAGGTGGGCGGCACTACTAAATAAATCGCGAACGGAGCTTGTCGGCTTTCATTAAGTTTAAGTTAGCTTTAAGATCGCGTGCGTTAGATTTAAGTAACAAGTGTATATAGCGTCATTCTTCCTGTATATATATATATCGTAGTAAGGATTAGGCCAGTCAAAATTTCGAAGACACCCTTCGAGGCGGGCGGAATGTTCGGGAATCCGCCACCGCGCGACCGCGTTAATTCAAAACGTAAATAACGATCAAACCAGCGAGCGTCCCCCCTCTCCGTTCTTTGAACCTCGTGTATGCGAGCACGAAGGTGACGAACGGTGCCGATCGAACTAGTTCCATTTGAACCTCCAAGATCGCTGTTACCACCAAGCACATATTGTTGTCGAATCCTTCATTCGCGCCAAAGTTAACGAGTTCGCGACCATTATTACATAGTTCACGCGCTACTCAATCCGACAGAGGCAGGGTTCGAAATTAACTAATAAATAGTGTTAGTGAACAACATTTGGCTTGAACCCTTCATTTATCCGCCTATAACGCGATCTCCACCCGACCTGCACATAAAACCATTCGATCCTTCTCTACGAATCCACCATCCGCTTACCAGCATCCCAAACAATATGTATAAGGTCGAACACAATACAGAATACAGAACCAAAACCGGGAATCGACATCCAGAACCGAAAATTAACAATTATAAATCCGAAATAATATCGGTTCTCCAAAACCGTTACCGTAACCGACATTTACATATGTAAGCCAGAACCGATATTCTCGTGGTGTAACAGTTACAACACCATTTCGGTTCTTCATAACTGTTTCGAGAATCGGAACGGATACCATAACAGTTTTCAATCCCTGGTCCCAACTAGGCCTCCTATGTTATTTTTATTATCATTAATTTTTTTTAGATGTTGCACTAAATACTAAGGAGACAGGCACGGAAGCAAGTCTTCAAAGAGTTGATAGGACGCGGGGCAGCGCGCGGCGCGGCGGAGGCCGGGGAGGCGGTCCGTATAATTTTTACTATTACAATAAATTGTAATAAATTATAAATTATAAAATGTGCACTTTGCATTCCCCTGAGATTCTCCGGAGAACGTACAAACCATATATATATTGTGACGTTGCAAGCGTGCGACGTCACTTCGCCGTTTGAAATCGGTCAAACAGCCGAATTACGTGTGGACAGGACCGACCTATTACGGTCACGAAAGCCACCCGCAGGACATAAGAGCACTCCGAGAGGAAAATCTTCCGCTTTCGTAACACCGTACTAATGCCATCTGTTGTGCGTACGGAGTACGACGTTCCAGGCAAATATCGAAATTCGAGAAAGCGTTCGAGTCCGGAAAAGTGCCGAGGGATCAGCTACCGAATAAAAGGATGGCCATTACAATCAAATCCGGCACCGAAAGCAGCAAACAAGTCACCACACACGGGCGAACAAACCCGGAGGCGCAGTCGTGGGACGAAGAGATCCTATAGCGAACAGCAGCATTCAAGAGTCCCGCCGCCGTCTCATCCCGCTCAACTAGGATCTCAGCGTTGGTGGTGTGTCGGATTGGCTGCCGAGGATTATGCGAACCGCTCGCCGAGGGCGAGCGGGAATTCAAATGTCGCGGTGAAGTAGATAGTAGCGTAAAGTCTGGGGCCCTAGGACTTTTTCGTAGTCATGATCTTGCGACAATCTAGTTGCGTTGCGGACGGCACCTATCGGAAAATTCGGCAATACGCTCGGAGATGGGGGAACCAGGATCGATGCGTTCCGTCGATGCAGATCGAGGAACCACTGTCGCACAGAGACTCGTAGAGACCAGTCGCGTTTTTCGCTTTCGACAATTCCGCTCATCTCGAAGTACCGAATCTCGATTCAGTTTCGCGTCGCGGGTGGCTTTCCGGCTCAACGCGGAATTTCGATCGAGGGGCAACCTCCAGCGAGGCGTTAGAGGTCCGTTGTGAGCGTCAGAAAAGAATTTCGTCAATGGTAAGTCGGTATTGTGATCTCTCGATTCGTTAATCGTGGTGGCTCGTAGCATTTGCGCGAGGACGACACGTGTTCGTCTCGTCCTCGGAGATTTCGTTAGAGCCGAGGCGCAGGGCGCCTCGAGCCTTCGCTCGTGTCCTCTTCAAGGACGCTGTGAGCATTCGCGAGGAAAGTTCCCTTAATCTCGAAGATCGGAAGTCTTCCTCAGGAGTTGTGTCGAAATCGAATAGTCTTCAGTTCGGATAGTCGGCGACGTTAGACGCGATTCGGTAGAGCAGCGGTAATTTATCATAGTCTCGCGGAGGTCTACGTGTTGTATCGAAATCGTACGGCCGCGGAATTGTAATCCGATTTGATCCGTTGTTTCTGACCGAAGCGTCGGCGGAATTACGCGTGACCCCGCGGCGGTCTACGCGTCTCGAATCACGCGTACGGCCACGGATTGTCCACCGCACGTAGTCAATTTCGTTTCGTCTCAGGCTCTCGCGACAGTCTTAGGAATTGCGCCGTTCATCCGCGTCTCGCGGAATCTTGAATCGACGAGAATCGAATTCTGTACCGTAGTACCGTACTTCCGCGCTAAAATCAAGTCGACTAACGTGCTCGGCGAACGACCATCTCTCGCAAAAGTGTACAAGGAGCGCGGGCTCCCGGTTCGCGGCCTCGTGGCCGCTCGCCTGTATATTTTATTTGATGACGAGTAAATGAATAGAGCCCATTCCGCGTAGTTGTTTCTTGACCTGCGAGATCCGTCCTGCCGTGAGGGCTGTCCCCGTTATCCCTTGTGTCCGAACCATCTGGCCGTTCGCGTCATTATTTCACGCCGCGTTTTCTGGAGGCTCGACTCTCGGGCTCGGCTTATCCGAGCACGAGGTACCCTTCGTGTTTCGCGTGGTATTTTCTAATACGTGGCGCCCGAACTGGTATCGCGTCGTCCGTTCGAGCCTCCTTCGAAGATTGCCTTTGCACCGAGAGGACCGTGTCCGCACGGCCGCGCACGGCCTGGCCTCAGAGCCTATAAAATCTCGGGGTTGACCATTTTTCGGCGGCCATAAAACCGACCGAAAAAGGGACAACGTCGCAATATACAGGGTGTCCCAGACCAAGTGTAAGTCCCGGAAATGGGAGGTTCCTTGGGTCATTTAAAGCGACATTTTCCTTTGCACCAATGTCAACTGCGGCTTTGTTTAGGAGTTATTAACGAAAAACACGGACCAATCAGAGCGCGCCCTGGCCGCCGCGCCGCGCCGGCAAGCGAGTGTCGGTGGTACGCCGTGACATCGCAACGAACAAGAGTTTCTCGATTATGTGAATACTCTCCGATTTCAATGAGCTTTGGATATGTGGTCAAGACCATTATACTGAACAACATTTCTCTTTGGACTATTTGGCGGTTGGCTTCAGTTTACGAGATAATCGTAAAAAAAGAGAAGAAGCAGAAAGTGATTGTATTCAAAACTCACTTATTCAGCCGTAAATCCATTTGCTGCTTCGAAATGTGTGTCACTGGGTCACTCGGTGACGAACTGCACAGATGTCTTCAGGTATACCGAAAGGTAAGGGGCATACAGCCAGGTCGACGAACTGCACAGCCGGTGGTAAATAGTTGGTATACTAAGGCCTAAGGGATGCGTGGTCAAGTCGACGATCTAGAATTTCACTTTCACTTTCGAATCGATAAATAATTCGTATGTTTATTTCACACAGATGCCTTGAAATTTCTCCACACTCACAATCACAGTTTACATTTGTCAACACATAGTTATGCACTAATAATAATTGCCATATCCCTTGTACTGCTGCACAAATCACAACAACCAGGTAATCCATGTAATGCAATCACTAGACCGCGGATTTCATGCATTTGTAGCAAACATGAGTAGGTGCATTTTAAGACAGTAGAGAGATTAAAATAATTTCAAAACACCAATGTATTATTTTCAACTTCTTAAAATGATCACAGTAAGAATCAAATATCCGTCTGGCTCCTGTGCCTTGTAATAGCGGCAGACAACTTTCATTTTACATAAAGATCCGCAGTCTAGTGATTAGCTTAAATATCACTATCAAAAACACAGCTAATAGCAACCGTTAGCTTCGAATTGACAAGTCTTTGGAAATGTTCTCTCTACCGCGGCTCGAACGACACTGATTTTCCGTAAGATTTTTCTAAAGAGTTTAGGAAGGGCATTTAGAGTGTCGAAATTCGAAATGCACGCTGTAGCACGTTTACGAAAACGAAGGGACGGTTAGACGAAAAATAGGATACGAGAAGGACCGCTTAAAGATTTATGGCAATCACATGTTCAGTTTTTCCTGCAGATTGGTATGCAGAGTCGATGGGTAACCGTTCGAAAACGTCGTCTGTCCTTCTTTTAGAAAGTTTCTTAAGGAAGGTATAGGACAATAGGGATGGTACGCTGACCTGACATTTTTACCCCTTGCTGGGTAAAAGGACGGTTGACGTTTTCGAACGCGCGGTTACCCATCGACTCTGCGTACCAATCTGCAGGAAAAACTAAACATGTGTTTGCCGTAAATCTTACAGCGATCCTTCTCGCGTTCTGTTTTTCGTCTAACCGTCCCGTCGTTTTCGTAAACGTGCTACAGCGTGCATTTCGAATTTCGACACTCTAAATGCGCTTCCTAAATTCTTTAGAAAAATCTTGCGGAAAATCAGTGTCGTTCGAGTCGCGGTAGAGAGAACATCTCCAAAGACTTGTCAATTCAAAGCTAACGGTTGCTATTAGATGTGTTTTTGATAGTCATATTTAAACTAATCGTTTATTACAAGGGACAGGAGCCAGACAGATATTTGATTCTCACTGTGATCATTTTGAGAAGTTGAAAATAATACTATGGTGTCTTGAAATTATTTTAATCTCTCTACTGTATTAAAATGCACCTACTCATGTTTGCTACAAATGCATGAAATCCGCGGTCTAGTGATTGCATTATGTACCTAATTGTTGTGATTTGTGCAGCAGTACAAGGGATATGGCAATTATTATTAGTGCATAACTATGTGTTGACAAATGTGAACAGTGATTGTGAGTGTGGAGAAATTTCAAGACACACATTTCGAAGCAGCAAATGGATTTACGGCTGAATACGTGAGTTTTTAAAACAATCAGTTTCTGCTTCTTCTCTTTTTTTACGATGACCTCGTAAACTAAAGCCAACCGCCAAATAGTCTAAAGAGAAATGTTGTTCAGAATAATGGTCTTGACCACATATCCAAAGCTCATTGAAATCGGATAGAAGCAAGTAGTACATCGATCCCATGGATTTACAAGTAAAGTTTCTCGCGAAAATCTCGTAAACTAAAGCCGATCGCCAAAAAGTCTAAAGAGAAATGTTGTTCAGAATAATGATCTTGACCACATATCCAAAGCTCATTGAAATCGGAGAGCATTCACATAATCGAGAAACTCTTGTTCGTTGCGATGTCACGGCGTACCACCGCTTGCCGGCGGGGCGCGGCGCGGCGGCCCAGGGCGCGCTCTGATTGGTCCGTGTTTTTCGTTAATAACTCCTAAACAAAGCCGCTGTTGACATTGGTGCAAAGGAAAATGTCGCTTCAAATGACCCAAGGAACCTCCCATTTCCGGGACTTACACTTGGTCTGGGACACCCTGTATATATATTTAAATATACTATTAATAAATAAATCAATTTTTATAATGTATTTGTTATTCAATGTGTAACCAGACTATTGTTCACCTATCCCGTTGTAGGAGTTTATTGAAGTTAACAGTAAACTCACTATCGTAGTTCGATACTACGAGAAGACTCGGCAGTGCACGATACCGTGGACGTGGCGAGTAGTCCGTAGACCGAAAGCTACAATGAGTTAACTTTGGTTGAATTACTCTGGGCAGAAGTAGTCGACACCGATCAAAGCTACCGGGATACCACGGAAACGGCGATCGGTCTCTACTTGCCCCGGAATTCACCTCGTTGTCTAGCGCGGTACAAGAGACTGGCAGAGCACAGTTTCGTGGCCGTGGCGCCTCCTTACCGCCCAAACAACTACGTGCTCTAAGCAGGACACACAGGAACAAACCCTGTTCAAAATCAGCTAGTGACACTCAGGCAAACGATCGGTCTTACCGGATTATACCAGGAAGGACAAACGGCTCCTGCACACCAGGTAATAACAAACTTGGTAGGGAAAAATTACGGATATCTAGGCAGAGCACGAAAGCGTGGTCATGGCGATATGCGAATTTTTCCTGCTGTCCGTTCTGAGCAAAGTACACTGTGTATGTCTCGAAATCACGACCTACACAGTACTGTAATAATTCCAACACCGGGTAGGTTACGATACCCGATGTTAACGTGACGAAAGGTTCGTGCCTCCAGGCACTGGATGACGGAGAGGTTGCGACAAATGTAAATAATTGTTGAGAGACAATAACTGGTAAAAGTGAGATATATTCTGCCAAATTGATGTGGTTGAGAATACACGGTATTGCTACCGTTACGTAATGTACAGACGTGTAAAAACGCAAGGTCGTCTACTGAATATGACACAACCACAATACGGTAGAGAGAGACGCGACGACCATAGACCGTAAACAAAGTCTACCGCTCTCAGAACGCGTCTAAGAAATTTCGTACGGTTCGCGCGATCACGGTTCTCATTCGCTTACAGTACGATTCTGACAATCGACGCCAGTTCAGCACGCGTCGATTTGATTAACTTCCCGATTTTATAGGGAAGTTATTGTAATGACCCCGAAAATCGAAAATCGATTTTTTTAGCAGATCTACACGTTTCAAGGTCATTGCAGACATATTAGACTATTTTCAGCAAAATGTTCGTGTGTGTGTGTGTGTGTGTGTGTGTGTGTGTGTGTGTGTGCGCGTATGGCCGTTTCTATGTAATCAAATTTTTCGTTAACGTTTTCAGAAAAAGTAACAACGCGATCAGGATGATGAATGATGCAATCGATGTGCCCCGCTGTAACTTAGAGCTGATTAGATTTTGGTCCATTTTGGTCAAGTAGTTTTTTTAGTTTTTTTCGAAAGAAGTTCATTCAACAATGCAATTTATACGAGAGAACGGAAAGTTTCCACCGAAGAAACAAACGTAATTACACAAAAAATTTTTTTTCCAATTTTTTTTTTAAATTAAAAAAAAAAATTTAAAAAAAAAAAATTTTTTTTTTACCTTACTACGAATTTTACGCTTACAATAATCGAAAATTATCCCAATGCAAGAGTGAGTTAATCATCTCTACTGCCGAGAATACATTTTCGAAGTATATCGATGAAAGTACAAAAAAATTTATATTACAATCTTTAAAAACACAATCAGTTCAAAACGAATTATTAACTGAGATTAAATAGAAAATTAATATAAAATATATGATAATTAATAACATTGATATTGAAAACGGATTGGTTAATGGAGCACACATGCGGAATATTAAAATTTATTACTTTTCAAGAAAATACTAAAATTCCGTCTATATTGTGGTTAGATTTTCAATTGCCCAGAGTAGGAGTGAAAGTAAGAACTCGTTATCGTAATTATATGAAAAATGCAAATATTGATCAAAATTTAACACCAATAATAAAAGTATCGAATCAAGTAAATATGTCGAATGAGGAAAAATATCAAATCAGACGTAGTCAATTTCCAGTGGTTCCTGCAGAAGCGATTACGATTCATAAAAGTCAGGGACAAACATACGAGAAAGTATGTTTGGATTTTAAAAAATCAGAAAGGCAAACTTTACAAATGTTGTATGTAGCACTGAGCAGAGTTTCAAAATTGAGCGCGGTTTATATATTTTGGGACAATTTAAATTAACAGTATCGAAGAAAACCAAGATCAATACTGCAAACCCGGATAATGAGGAGTTGTATCGTTTGCGAAAAACTAATTACAGTAATTCTTCGATCGGAGTCTTGGGGGGTGTCTCCGATCGGAGTCCAGTGCCTACTCACTCCACTGCCGGCCAACGCTGCTCCGCGCCGTAGAGCGGCGATGATTGATCTCGGCTCGGGTATATCGGTGTGAACACCACACATTGACTCGAGTGAATCGAGTTCTCAAACTTCTTAATTTTAGTGATCGGTTTATGGGACTTTTACTAGCTTATTCCTGGCGTTTCTCTGATTAAAATGATACCAAACACGATATAATTTCAACGTTATTTAGTGGTTTAATCGACGGTAAAAGTTTCGAACGCAACGAAGAAGAGCGTATTGGAAAGAAAGAGATGCGAACCGGCGGCGGCTACTGTTCGCGTCTCTTTCTTTCCAATACGCTCTTCTTCGTTGCGTTCGAAACTTTCATCGTCGATTAAACCAATAAATATTGGCCAAATTATATCGTGTTTGGTATCATTTTAATCAGAGAAATGCCACGAATATGTTGGTGAAAGTTCCATAATGATATCATAGAAAATAAGAAAGCTGAGGTCTTGGTGTTTCATTGTGATGACGCACGGGCCTTTAAATTGTGCCGGCGACGGTGACACGCGATCCTATTTCATTCTGTCCTTCTCTATGTTCGGCTCGTCGTTTGAAGTCTCGGCGCGGTAGACGCAGTCATAAAAATATAGCCTCCGTACTCTATCCAAGTCCGTCCAACTCCCGGGTGTGGAGACTCCGATCGAAAAATTACTGTACATAATTTTTACATAATCGTCGATTAAACCACTAAATAACGTTGAAATTATATCGTGTTTGGTATCATTTTAATCAGAGAAACGCCAGGAATAAGCTAGTAAAAGTTCCATAAACCGATCATTAAAATTAAGAAGTTTGAGAACTCGATTCAATCGAGTCAATGTTGGTGTTCACACCGATATACCCGAGCCGAGATCAATCATCGCCGCTCTACGGCGCGGAGCAGCGTTGGCCGGCAGTGGAGTGAGTAGGCACTGGACTCCGATCGGAGACACCCCCCAGGACTCCGATCGAGGAATTACATGGTGTTTTAGCAGTATTTAAATTGAAATATCTCCAGAACCACTAACTTTTCGACAGGCATAGGTTAGTACTTTTTTATAACGATATAAATCTTCAAAAGTGTGCGGGTTATACATGTGAATTATATATATCATATAATTTGATTGTATCCAGAATTAATATTTATACATATATAATGAATTCATGTCATGTTGAAATATAATTATTTTGGACGACGCTAGCGCGTTGGACATTCGGACATCGCGTGCTGTGATGTTTATATTTCGCATCTGTGCCGATGGAATGCGGCTAACGCTGTTGTAAACACGGTTGTCGTATCGAACAAAATAAATGGAACGAAGTATGAATTATTGTCCTCAGTGTGGAATTCACGAAATATGTGTGCTTATAGCATCAGTTTGATTGTGCTCCTCGAGCAGGAAGGTTCATAGGTAAGTCTCCATAGGTATACTAAACTGAATTTTCTAACTTCTTTATTTTTCATAATTTTTTTATGGTAATTTGGAAAACGTATTCGTGGCATATTTCTAATGCAAAAAAATGAAACCAAATATGATATAATGCCGACGATATTTATTTGTGTAGTGGACAATTAAAGTTTCGCACGCGTATAAACCTGTACATGATACGAATTATATCGTGTTTGGTATCATTTTAATCAGAAAAAAATGACACAAATCTATTAAAATAAGTTCTATACTAAAGAAATAAGTAATAATAAAAAAGTTATTCGTTGATATTGCATTGTGAGGACCAGGCTTGCCATATTCCGCGCGTGCCAGGCCCCTTACCGCTGCGCCCCTCGCCGCGGTACTAAGCTGAGCCCGCCCCACTCTTCCCACTACACTGACGCGTACCGCGTGGAGCAAGCTAAGTTAGCGGTACGCGTCAGTGTTAGTGGGAAGAGTGGGGCGTGCTCAGCGTAGTACCGTGGCGAGGGGCGCAGCGGTAAGGGGCCTGGCACGCGCGGAATATGGCAAGCCTGGTGAGGACGCGCGAGCCGTTGAACTGAGCCGCCGACTGCGACTCTCGGCGTCTCTATCTTTCCCATGCGCTATCCTTCCTTGCGCTCGAAACTATAATTGTCCATTACACAAGTAAAAAATATCATCGGAATTATATCATATTTGGTATCATTTTGCATTATAAAAATGTCACGAATATGTTGGTGAAAGTCCGTAGAAAAATAATGAAAAGAAAGAAGTTATTTTTTTATATTCCAATAGGTTGAATTTACATATTCTTAGTGTTTTTTATTTATTCGATATATTTTATAAATCATCGTTATTTATAAACATGTTTATTTTTTCAGATTGAAAAAAATAGCAATTTGTAAAAAAAAATGGAACCTAATACAAATGAAGAGGTATCGAGTACGTATATAATATTAACACTCATCATACTTCCTGCAAATAATTTTTTTTTTATTCATCAATGATGTTTGCTATTTTTTTGTATTCCAGACTTATTACAAAAAATGGAGGTGATGCTAGTGGGGCCGCCTCCCTCACCGGGCACCTCAGCGAGCTGTGAGCCGCCACCACCACCACAACCGCTTGCTTTACAGCCACCACCACCACCTCCTCCACTCCAAAATCCGGGTGCTGGAAGAATTGAAGTTGAGGAGCCAAATGTGGAGGTGCCCGTTGCATTGATGCAACGGCTCCTCCAAGCATTGGAAGTACAGAATAAAAGTAAGTGTTTCCTTACATTTTTTAACTTCCCGATTCATAGGGAACTTACTGTAATTCCGGATATATATGGGTCATATTTTTTAAACAAACTGGGTCCGAAATACTAATATGGGAATACTTGGTGGGAATGGTTTTTTTCTTTTTCAGATCGTGGCACCAATGGCGGATCGTCGCGGGAGCGTTGGCGGCGTGGCGCCAATGGACGAAGGGGTAGAGTAGGTCGTGGGGGAAGAGGAAGAGCAAGAGGCCGTGGTCGTGGGGAAAGAGGGAGAGGCCGTAGTCATGGGAACGTACATGTTGTACAGCATTTCCACTACGGTGGATATTAGAAAAAAATAATAAATATAATTAATAATAATGAAATTGAATTATTATTATTAACCTCCCGATTTATTTTTACCCCGAAAATCGAAAATCGAGTTTTTAGCAGATCTTCACGTTTCATGGTCATTGTTATTATTATTATTATTAGTATGATTAGTATTATTATTTATACGTTTTTGAACTGATTATTCACAATTACTTTGAATATCATGATTTCATATCATTTATTTTTATCCTGTATATATTCATCAAATTATTGATTACATTAGTATTGCAGTATAATGCAATTACTCATGATAGTATCCAACTCAATATTTTTAACTTCCCGATTCACATAGTTTAACATTCATTTTACCATATTGCCCGAATCAATTTATGTTATAATCATATATACGTTCATATAATATACAAGGTGTCCCAAACTGAGTGTAAGTCCCGGAAATGGGAGTTTCCTGAGACCATTCTAAGAGACATTTCCCTTTGCACCAATGTCAACTGCGGCTTTGTTTAGGAGTTATTAACGAAAAACACGGACCAATCAGAGCGCGCCCTGGGCCGCCGCGCCGTCACGATGCGATGTCACGGCGTACCGCGACACACGCTAGCCGGCGCGGCTTGGCGCGCCGGGCCAGGGCGCGCTCTGATTGGTCCGTGTTTTTCGTTAATAACTCCTAAACAAAGCCGCAGTTGACATTGGTGCAAAGGAAAATGTCTCTTAGAATGGTCTCAGGAACCTCCCATTTCCGAGACTTACACTTAGTTTGGGACACCCTGTATATGTGTGTGTTACGCGCTCGTTCAGGGCCGCCGCGTGGGTATGAGTCGCCCGTGTGCAAAAGAAATTTAGTGCGCCCTTCGAACTTGAAAATTATTTGAATGATCTTCCTTTTTTTTTAGCAATTCTGTTTACGGTATCCAGGGCTGCGCGTCTTTGCCCGTTCATGTTGCGGAGTCCCACAGTGGGCAATTTGGACCAAACTCGATTCAAAAAAATATAAGAACTTTCGGTAGAAATGAGGTAGAGCGATGAAATTTTTTTAAAATTAAAGATGAAACTTTACAGAATATGGGAAAAATAGGGAGATTACGGTACAAACGTTTATTGACCTTTAAAAAATCCGCTAAACGTGTAGAATGTAAAGAAAATGTGGTTTCTCAAGAGCCACGCGCGGGAAAAAATTGTTTTAACATGCTGTATATCATTTCCCGTTGATTATTTCACGCTGATTTCAAATCTGATCTGAAAATTTGTCTACGACCGTTGAATACGATGTACCTTGAAATTAGTGTGTCATAAAATCATTTCAACGAAAAAATGATTTCTTCAATTTTTTCTTGTCACAGAAATCGATTTCTTGAAAAAACCAGAGGTCGTAGACAAATTTTGAGACCGGATTTGAAATCATCGTGAAAAATTTATGGGAAATGATATATAGCATGTTAAAAAAAATTTCTTCCGCGCGTGGTACTGAAGAAACCACATTTTCTTGAAATTCTACATGTTTAACGAATTTTTCCAAGGTCATTAAACGTTCGTACCGTAATCTCCCTATTTTCCCAATATTCTGTAAAGTTTCAGCTTTAATTTAAAAAAAATTTCATCGCTCCACCTCATTTCTATCGAAAGTTCTTTGATTTTTAATCGAGTTTGGTCCAAATTACCCACTGTGCGCACCTTCGATGAAGCGCCCGTGTGCGGCGCACAACATGCACAACCGCACGCGGCGGCCCTGCGCTCGTTTATGGTAGCAGTACTTCTTTCCTTGCCCCTGAACGTCTCACCTTCGTCTCACATACTGTACCTGGTACGTTCTAACCAATTACAGAAAACAAACGACGAAATATATTTGAGTGTGGATGTGGATGAGTGAGAGAGAGAGAGGAATTCACTGTAAATATTTTCATTATCAGTTCTACTGTGACACTCATGGTGATCACTTCGTATAGGGTGAATATAACTTATGAGTTTCTTTTCATATTGAAACAGGTAAGAATTTTGTCTGTTTATATACAAATTATTTTTAACTTCCCGATTCATAGGAAAGTTACTGTAATTTAATTTTTTTTTTTTGTTAAGCATTACTCCTTATTACTTTTTGTATATATATATGTATATAAAATGACATAGGATTATATTATATATAATATACATACATTTATATTGTCTATTATATACATACATTTATATTATTATTATATATATTTGTATATAATAGAAATTTTTGAATAACATACAATTGTCAGCCGTAGGCGACACAAAGTACTAAATAACATACAATTTTCAGCCGTAGGCGACACAAAGTACTAATAAATAACATACAATTGTCAGCCGTAGGCGACACAACGTACTAAATAACATACAATTGTCAGCCGTAGGCGACACAACGTACTAAATAACATACAATTGTCAGCCGTAGGCGACACAAATTACTAAAAAATAACATACAATTGTCAGCCGTAGGCGACACAAAGTACTAAATAAATTACATACAATTGTCAGCCGTAGGCGACACAAAGTACTAAATAAAATATTATATTGTCAGCCAAGGGCGACACTCGTTTTTAAAAAAAATACAATTGTCAGCCAGGGGCGACACCTTTTGAATAATAAATAGTATACAATTTTCCGACAATACGAAAATGAAGGTAAAACGTCAATCACGAAAAGCCATCAATAAAAAACGAAAATATGATTATCTCTCCCGTAATAATAATGTTGTCAATGAGAGCGAAAAAGAAGAAAAACGGAATGCACAAATAAGACAGGCCGTGCAAAAATTACGGTCTAAAAGTACATATAATAAATATGATGAATATGAGAAAAATAGAATGCGAAACAAAAAAAAATATCGTGATAATATTGATTGGAAGAAAAAAAAATACATTGAATCTAATCGCAAACGAATGCAACGGAAACGACTGAATGGCGATTTTCGTAAAAAAGAAAATGAAATGAGGCTACATCGAAATAAACGAACAAGAGAAAATGACGATTATCGTAACAAAGAGAATGAAACAAATTTAAATCGAATTAAACGTAAACGAGAAATTCCAGAATTTAAACAATTGGAAAATAGAAAAACACTAAGTGGGATGAAGATATTGAGACAAAGAATAAATTACATTGCAAAAGAAATTGCCAAAAATTCTGCAAGAAATAAAATACTACGGCATAATGATGCATATAAGTCCCGAGAACTTGCCAAAAATTCTGCAAGAAATAAAATACTGCGGCATAATGATACATATAAGTCCCGAGAACTTGCCGAAAATATTGCACGAAATAAAATACTACGGCATAATGATGCATATAAGTCTCGAGAACTTGCCGAAAATATTGCACGAAATAAAATACTACGGCATAATGATGCATATAAGTCCCGAGAACTTGCCGAAAATATTGCACGAAATAAAATACTACGGCATAATGATGCATATAAGTCCCGGGAACTTGCTGAAAATATTGCACGAAATAAGATGTTGCGGAGGAATCTTGTGTATAAGAAGAATGAATTACAACAAAATATTAACCACATGAGAATAATGAGGAAACATAAAAAATACAAATGTAAAGAAACACTTAATAATGTTCAAAGAATACGAAAATTAAGACAAAGCTTGAGATATTAATATCAAGAATCATTAAAAAAAAACAATATGTCAACAAGAAAAGAGAGACATTGATGTATTAAAGTTTCGAGATAATTTATATAACTGTTTATTGAATCAAAAAGATGACAATACCACTGCGAAATTGAAATGGCAATTTATCAAATGTCGTATGGAAACGCCTTCGTTCATATGTTGCTGTTGTGAAGGTCTTTTTTTTAAATCTGCCGTTGTAAAATTAAATGAATTGAGAATCGATAAAGCAAATGATGACATATTATCTCAAATAAATAATTTTCCGTCAGGTTTTATTTGTGGAACTTGTAAAAATTATGCTTATAGAGGCAAAGTATATAAGTTGTCAACAAGCAATGGTCTCAAGTTTCCCACAGTTCCAAAATCAGTGAAAGAATTGACTGATCTTGAGGAAAGAATGGTATCACCGATTTTGAATTTTATTGCAAATTCGCGCACTGAAACCATATGCTTTAAATCCACAATTAGGCCTCAAAGGTAGTGTTGTTAATATTCAAATCGATGTGAATAATATGTTAGAAGTATTGCCTCGAAAATTTACGGAAATGCAAACAATTCAACTGAAATTAAAACGTCATAAAGATCATAAAAGTGATTATATTTTCGAATCAGTCAGACCAGGAGTAATTTGTAAAGCATTACAACATTTAGTGAAAACACCATTGTATGTGAAATATGCTATTAAAGTAGATGAAAAGTATTTTCAAAATTATGCAAGTTATGGTAGCGAAGAAATTAATTTCATAGTTGACAATAATGATGCAGTAGGTGAGAAAGAAATGATTGACAATATGGAATTGGAAAAGAAAAATGCAATCAGTTTAGATCAAATAAATAATGATGAAGTATTACTTGTTGATAATAATGCTGCAGTAGCAGAAGGGCATTCTTCCGTTGTGAATATTATTGCACCAGGACAGGGAAAATATCCATTACCATGGCATAAAATGGATGATTTGGATGAATTGTGTTTCCCAAGAATATTTGCTGGATATTCTTTCAATTTGCCGAAATCAGTATCCTATTCGGATCGTATAAGATCCGAAGTTAGACGGTATGATCGAAGATCATGCATTCCTTCTAGGATTTTATTTATGGCTAAAAAATGTTTAGAGATATCATGTTTATCTAGTATAAATGTCTGTTTGAGACGAATAAAAATGAATACGAATAAGAATTTACGTGCTCAAGATGTTTTGAATCCGGATTTTATGAATAATTTGATTGAATTTGATGACGGATTCAAGTTACTTAAAAATATTCGTTCATCGCCAGCATATTGGCAACAAAAAAAGAAAGAGTTACTAGCAATGATCCGTCAATTGGGTAAACCCACTTTCTTTATGACAGTGTCGGCTGCAGAAAGTTACTGGCCTGAGTTATTGCAATTGCAGACATTGATGAAATATCGCGATGATGGTAAAACGTTATCTGTACAAGACGCATTCAATTTGGATTACAATACCAAAACTGATCTAATTAGAAATGATCCCGTTACATGCGCTCGATATTTCGATCATAAAGCACATAAGCTTATGTGGTTATTAAGACAAAAACAAAGTATTTTCGGAGAATATGAGGTTGTGGATAGTTATGAACGAGTGGAAATTCAGCAACGTGGAAGTCCACATGAATATATTTTTCTGTGGTTGAAAGGAGCACCTATGTACAATAGTGTTAAAGAAAGACTCGATCATGTTGATAACAAAGAATTGATTGATTTAATTGACCGATTTATCACATGTAGATATGACAAAAATAATCCATATATTACATTTCAAATGCACAAACATAATCATAGTTGTTACAAAGGACAAAAAAATAAGCGGTGTCGATTTCATATCCCTTATCCAGTAATGAGAAGAACGATGATTCTGGAACCATTAAATAAAAATGAAATAGTACCAAAATCCTATAAACTTTGTCACGGCGTTTATTTCCCGGCGAACCGAGAGATAACCGCCTTCGAGAAATTATGGCCTTGCGACCGGGCCACGCTCGGTCGCGCGACACGTGGTCCTCTCGAGACAAAAGATCTTCGCAGATTCGAACGGAACGACAAATTTGGACACGAAGTGAACGGGCGCCAGGTACTATACCGTACCACGCGAAACTCTCGAACGATTCGATCGGTTCTCAAAACGACGTCGAATCTGCGAACATCGTTTAGGCCGGTGACGGCCGCGAATGGGTCCAGGGGACCACGTGAGGAAAGGAACGGGGCATTCCCCGCGACGAGAACGTTTCTCACGGTAAATGAAGCTACTCGGTAGATCTCGGGCAAAATATAGTCGTTTATTAAAACGAGATGGTCATACAATCCGCCGGCCGTTGCCGGCGGTAGTCAATACCTTTGCCGGCGCGAACACGAAAGTAACGGCGGCTGTTCGGCCGATCGCGCGGAATAACTTCTATCGCGTCGAGCTCGGTCGTCACAGGACTTCGCGTGAATTTACAAGCCACGAGGGCACGAATTCGACCGAGCTCCGGTGACGTACGCGTTCCTAATTCGAGACTGGGCGAAACGTGCGAACGGTGAATGACACGAAACGAATACGACGCGTTATCCTCCCGAGGAACAATCCGAGGGCCACCCAAAGAATTACCGGACGTTTGTCGTGGGCCCCGAATAACTCGTGCACGAGAATCCGGCGCCACACGGTCCGTGGCCGCGCGAACCGCTTAGGAGAGCGACTCCTTGACAACGATAAACGCGGGGAACACACGGTACACCGCGGTATGAACCTTCGCGAACTCGAATAACGTCCCCGAACCAACACGAACTGGTCACAAAATATATCGTAGAGAAGCCTGACTGGCACTTACCCAAATACGCTGCTATGGCGGCGGTCGCAAAGTACTTCGATAATATCGCGGTCTCAATGTCGCACGTGTTACTCGTTAACAGTCCTTCGACCCAGTGGCCCAGTTCGAGATGGTTCGGAACGCGGAAGTGAGTTTTCCCCCCACTCTCGTCTTCGGCGACGCTCGGGCCAATCACGTTGTTTCTGGGCGCAGGGACGACTCGATGACATGTCGGCCCGGGCCTTCGGCATTTTCTATTTTCCGAAGCCCGGCCGATATAAGGCGGTAAGTCGGCATCCATGGATCCGAGCCGTTCCGGTGTAGCTCTCATGGCATTTTCCGGATGAGACGTCGACGAGGGTGGACTGCTGATCGTCCTTATGTTTAACAGCCTCGTCGCTTTCTCCGGGTTGACAGATCCGGGCTCGGTCCAATCCTCGCCGTCTTCCTCGCCAGCGGCGCCCTGTGATTGGTGTTCCGAGCGTCTCCGCTTGCGGCCTTCCGCCAATCGGCGGCCGGAGACAGGTATCGGGCTCCTCGCCGATTTCGGTGGTTTCTGAAAACTCTTGTCGCGCCCGGCGGCGCGACTTTCAAATGCGATAATTCTATTCCTTTGGGCGTTCGGATGTCCCAGGGAGAGCGCTCGTTATAACCGTTTCGTTATTATGCCGCTTTCCAGTGACCCGGTCTTTCGCTTAAGGTTCGGAGTGACGTAGGCGGAATCTGCCACGTCACAACTCCTCCCCCCCCGAAAGAGACCGGGGCACCGGTGGCAGTTACCAGCCAGGCTTGTTCGCGAGTTCGGGGACGAACGCTCTTCCTCGGATCTTCCTTTACATAGGGACGGACACTGCAGAGACATACACGATTTTTCCCATCACCAATCCAGACGACTATATCCTTTAAATTGTTGCTTTTCCCTGATGTGGGCGGAGCCTGCTGACACGACCGGTACCTAAGGGAGAAAACCGGATTCGCTAAAGATGGGCTCCGCTGAACCCTGAGGAACGTAGGGATCAGGGTTAAATAATGAAACTACAGTTGGGGCGACAACTCTTTATTCGCGCCCCCTGGCGCTTAATACTGGTGTCCCTCCCACCCTCCGAAAATTTAGTCTTTTAGAACAAAATAAACGATATTGCTAACGAAGGGGGGAGGGACCGGTAAACAAAATAATCAGTCTTTCTTCTTCTTTGGTTATCCTGAAGGTCCATAAATAAAAAAAATACCATGATGTTGCCTATCGGCCTCGCCACCATTGAGGCCGCTGGCGGTGTCCGGCCGATACTCCCCCGGCAGGTCGGCCCCCTAATACCGTCCGTACCGAGTGCCACTGCACTCGGGACAAGTCTCGACCGTATAGAATGGCCGACCACACCGGTAGCAGTAGGGCCATTTCTGAGGTGCCAGACATTCTGAATGGCAGTGACCTACCACTCGGCACCGCCAGCATCCCTCTTCCACCTCGGCTCCTCTTCGGCCTGCCTTTCCGCGCCTCTTTGCGGTTCCTCTCTGTGGTGGCCTTCCAGTAGCCACTTCCCGTTGCTTCGAGGTTGGTATCGGTTTCGGCTCCTTTGCCGGTTGATGCTGGACTGATATTTTGATACCCGTCATGTTCTGGGCCTGAATGTTCATTCCGGCGCAGCGTACCGGCTGCTTCGCGACGTCATTCGAGAGGGCCCTGCATATGCCCTTCCCTGCTAAATCCAACGTTTTGCGGTGTTCCGCCCGGATGCGTTCCATCCTTTCCTCCACCGTCTCGTGCAGCATTGGTTGTTCCGGCCTTTTTCCCTGTGACGTCGGCTCCCTGCCTGGGTCCGACAACTTCGGTGTTATAATTCTCGGTACAGCTGTGGGGCTCGGTCTCTCCGTCGGCTCCTGCGCTCTTTGCGACGGCAATTTGCCCCGCCCTATACCGCTCCATTCCCCCTTGTATTCTCTGAATAATTCCTGTAGGAGGTGTTTCGCTAACTTTATCGGTTTTGTTTGCATCGCTATCGCCTTAGATGCCTGTTCTATCTCCGGCCGGGGTTCTTCCTCTTTTCGCTCCTCCTCCGGATTCGTTGGCTGGTTCGGTGCTTCCGCTTCCGTTCTGGGCACCTCTACTGTTGTTTGTTCCGGTTGGTCTTGCACCTCCTGTGTGGATGCCAGTTGGATTGTGGCAGTTGCCACGTAGGTGGTTGGTGGCGTTGTCGCCCTTGTCAATTCTTCCCAGGGTAGGTTCTCCTCGAGTTCCTCTCCGATTTCTATTTCGGCTGCGTCTATGGGTCCGTGCGGCCGGCAAGTTATTGACGCCGTTGCCGCGCGGGTTCCCTTCGGCATCGGATGAAGCAGCTTTAGCCGTTCCACAATTGACTCCACTGAGGTTTGGCGTGCGGCCATTGTTTTTCTTCGGTAATCTGTTGGTAAAGAGAGGCTTTGGTGTTAATTCTTATCGTTCGGCGTATGAGTGGGGAAGTATGGTTTGAGGTCCGCTATATGCGCTTTTCCGAGGTTCTTTCCTTCCTCGTTGGCCAAGTTGTATACTCCCGGTGACAGTTTTTTCGTTATTGTTACCGGACCAGTAAATTTCGGTGATAGTTTCGCCGCGAAATGGTTAGCGGCTGACGAGAGCACTCTCTGTCGCTTCATAACCCTGTCCCCTACGTTAAATTCTCGGTTTCTCCGACGCAAATTATAATGATGCGATTGTTTCCGATATGCGTCCTCGAGGTTTTCCAACATCCAATGCCGCAGCGTCGGTAATTGCGACACCCGCTTCTTCCAGGTGTCATTGGATGTCACCTCGAGGTCGATCGGAGGCTCGACGTTAGCCCTCGCACATTTTGCCGGTCGCGGCTCTCGCCCGAAATTGAGAAACGCTGGGGAGGCTTGTAGAACGGAATGGTGTGCGGTATTATACGCAAAACGAAACTGAGGTAAATTCAAGTCCCAATCGCGGTGGTCCCTCTCTATATAAGCGACGATCATCGTCTTCAGGATCCGATTCACTCGCTCTACTGGGTTCGCTTGCGGGTGGTACGGGGGGGGTGGTACTTAATCGAATGCCGTATTCGTCGGCAAGTTCCCTCAGAGTCTTGTTCGCGAACTCGGTACCGTTGTCCGTCAACAAGACAGCCGGGGTCCCCCATCGCGAAAAAATTAACCTTTCTAGGGCGTCCGCTATTTTCGGACCGGTTGCACGTCGAAGCGGGGTGCACTCTATCCATTTTGTGAACAGATCCTGTATAACGAGAAGGTACGAATTGCCGGACCTGCTCGGAGGGAACGGGCCCATAATGTCGGCAGCTACTACTGTCCAGGGCATGTCGACCCTGCGCCGACCCATCAACCCCGGTGGGAGTGTTTGTTCCACCTTCGTGAGCTGACAGGTATTACAGCGTCTTACGTATTCTACTGCCGTTCTATACATGCCTGGCCAGTAGTAGCGGGTGGCGATACGATGATAGGTCTTTTCGACCCCTAAATGCCCTGCCTGCGGGTTGTCGTGCGCCTCCTGCAGGATCTCGGTTCTCCGTTCCTCTGGGATTACGAGTTTCCACTCGTTCCCGTCGGAACCCAGCGTTTCCGCGATCAACGGATCTGTTCTTCGACAAAACAGCTCCCCGCCTCGAATTGCCCAGTCCGGAAATTTCTCGGGATTTTTCTCGACTTCCGCAAATTTTCCCTCGTACCACTTTGGGCGAACCGCGGCCACGATATGAGTTTCCCTTTCGGTATCCCCCTCCCCCTCGTAAATACGCGAAAGTGCATCTGGCACTTTATTAAGGGCTCCCTGCCGATATACTACTTGGAAATCGTATTCCTGCAGCTGCAGGGCCCAACGCGCTAATCGACCCGTGGGGTTTTTCAGAGTTCTCAGCCACCGTAAACTGTTGTGGTCCGTAATTACCGTAAATGCGTACCCTTCTAAATATGGTCGAAATTTTTGTACTGCCCAGACAATCGCGAGACATTCGAGCTCTGTAGCGGAATATTTTCGCTCCGGTAATGTGAGTGATCTGCTCGCGAATGCTATTACGCGTTCGACCTCATCGACCTCTTGCGTTAATACCGCGCCTAAACCTACCGTGCTCGCATCCGTCTGCAGGGTAAATGGGGTTTCGAAATTTGGGCACGAGAGGGTAGGTGCCGAAGCGATCGCGTTCCTTAAGGATTCGAAGGCGCTTTGTTGGGCGTCCTTCCACTCCCATTCGCGATCTTTACGTAATAGACGGTTCAGTGGTTCGGCAAGTGTGGCGAATCCCGGAATGAATCTTCTGTACCAGGAGGCCATCCCGAGAAAACGCCGCACCTGCTTCACCGTTTTCGGCGGAGGATACGATAAAACGGGTTGGATTTTCTCCGCGTCCACCTTTAATCCCTCTCGGCTCACCACGAAACCCAAGTACCGAACTTCTTGACAGCAGAACTCGCACTTATCAGGATTTATCATTAGACCGGCTTCTTTGATCCTATCTAATACGCGCTTGAGCCATTCGAGATGCTCTTTGAATGTTTTAGTGACGATAATTATATCGTCCAAATACGAAAACGCGTGAGGCTCCATTTCTGGGCCTATTAACCGGTCCAATAATCGCTGAAAGGTTGCGGGTGCTCCTGTCAGCCCATACGGCATGCGGCGGAAATGGAAAAGACCTTTTCCCGGTACCGTAAAAGCTGTTATTTCGCGGCTTCCTTCCTCTAACGGAATTTGGAAGTACGCTTGACTGAGGTCGATGGTCGAGATATATTTCGCGGCCCGTAACTTGTCTAGGATTTGCGTCATGAGCGGTAACGGATACGCATCCTTCTTCGAGACCTCGTTAACTTTTCGGAAATCGAGACAAAAACGGTATTTACCGTTGGGTTTCTTAACCATCACGATCGGACTTGACCAACCACTTTGCGATGGCTCTATTATGCCGTCGGCCAGTAGCTTATCTACTTCCTTATATATGGCCTCCTGTACTTTCGGGGAGACGGCATAGTATCGCTGTTTAATCGGAGGATGGTCGCCCACATCGATTCTGTGGCTAGTCAAGTTCGTCATTCCGGTCATATCGTTAAATTCCGGTAACGTGGTCTCGAGAAACTCTTTTAATTGCCGTTTTTCGGCTTCCTCAATCGTTTGCAGACCACAACATACGGTGTCGGGGTTAGTCTTCTCGAAAGGGAATTTCTCATTTGGCCGTTTCGCAAAATACCACACTGAATTGTGGTATTCGGCTACTATGCCGAACTTCGCGATTGAATCGGTTCCTAATCGGTTCCCAGGGGTGTCACCAGATTGTCTAGGACTCGCGCAAACGTTTCGCGTTTCTCTCTGCCTATTCTTAACGAAAAACGTGCCTCCTCGATTGCTCGATCTACTGCGCCGGTGGCGAGGAGGAAATAGCAAGGTTTATCTGTTGTTCTAATTTCGATAATTCTATCCTCGACGTTCTCGAGGGTTTCTCGGCTCACAAAGGTCAGCGACGAGCCCGAGTCTATTAAAGCGCGGGTCGCGAAATTGCCGATGTACGCGTCGACGGTTAGTAGAGGCGGTCGGTATACATCCCCATTTACCATTACGCGGGCCGATATTAGTTCGGGTGAAGTCTCTCCCGACCCCTTGATCGACTTCCCCCCTCGTTTCCCGACCGTTTGTTGCACCTTCGGCAGCGATTTAGTGTAACCCCCTCCGCTCCGCACCTGTAGCAGTGCAACCTCGGTTCATCTCGGCAGTCTCGGGACAGGTGGCCAGTCTTACGACAATTCCAACATTGGTGCTGGTACTTCTCGGTAGCACGCGGTGTATCGCGTCGCGGCCATTGTTGCACTGCCACGGCTGCAGTCTCTTTTGTTGTACGATTTGAGGGGTCGCGGGATGTACTACGTGATCTGTTCCCGGATCGGTTTCTGTCGCGTCTCCCCGGTGTCGGCGACGGTTGTTTACCCGCCTCCGGCCCCCGAGGTGTGCGAAGTGCCGATCCGGATCGAGATTCCCTACGGAAGGATCGGGGAAGTCGATCGCCCGACTCGTCACTTTCTCCACCGCTGGCGGAGGATACTGCGTTCGCGTACCCAAAAGTGACCGATCTCCCTCTTACGGGTGCCTTTACGCGTGAATATCTACTAGGATCAAATGCCAAGCTGGGGTGTACCATTTCCGATGGTTTGGGATTCCCCCGTTTCCTACGTTCTTCTATGCGGTCCGCCTCCACTAACCTATCCGACGCGTCATCGACCGTGATTACGGACCCTATTGGTATCATTTGTCGTAATGATAATTTCGCGCCTTCATACAAGATTCTTGCCATTCTCTCCTCTGACCACCGCGGCTGTAATTTATCGAACATTGTTGTCATGGCCATTATGTATTCGCGGACGGGCTCTGCTTCATCCTGGAACCGTTCTCTAATGTTACGCTCCAGGTTAAATTGATACTCGGGATCTCCGAAAAATTCTCGGAACGCGGCCGCGAACTCTCCCCAATTCCTGCAACGACTTCCCTTGCGTTTGTGCCAACGCTTTGCTGTGTCCCCGAGACAAACTGCTACGCAGTCGATTAATTCCATATCTTCGATGCCATGATATTGTTTGTGATATTCGAGGTCTTCCAGAAATTCTTCTGGGTCCTCTCCCTGAATACCGGAGAACTTTAATCTCCATCGCCTGATTATTTCGGCGATGGGCGTTCCTCTATAATTTAGTTCTCGGGGTCTTGCTCCGCTTGGCACTTCCGCGTTGGAGTCGCTATGGGGTTCGGTATTCGTTCTCGGCATATTTGATACCGGACTACGGTGTCGTTCGGGAGACCACGGTCTCCACCTTTGATCCTGCGGCACCCTTAAACTAAATTCGCGGGGCGGTGATCTGCCGCCGCCTTCATTTTCCTCTTGCGGGTTAATGCGCAGGGCCGCTATATGATCCAACGCGTCTCCGTAGTCCGATTCTCCGCCGTCGTTCCCGTGTTCCAGTTTCGGTAAATTCAACATACTTCTCATTTTGATTCGGGAATCTCGATACCAAATTCGGAACAGAGCTCCCGTACCCGCGGCCGTTTAATCCGAAACAAAATATTCTTGATATATCACGCTTTAGGCAGAGAGGACGTTTACTCGTTTTCGTTTCGCTAATTTCCCGTGTTATTTACTACGTTCGACCTTTTCGTTACCGTCGCGAATTCCGAATTTACTTCTACCTATTGCCTCTTCCCAGCTCTTTCTCGATTTATTTTGCGCCAAAAGGGGAAAACAGCAACCCAATCTAAACCCTAAAGTGGACCCTTTTCACCAATTTCACACGCACCTGCCCGTCGACAGTATTACTGCGTGCTCACCAAGACGCTACCGGTAGCTTTCGCAAATTGTTCACTAAATTTTATAAAAGGGTCCCGCAAATTTAATTGTTGAATTTTTATAATTCAACCGCCAAGGGGTTTGTTGAACTACTTTGAGTTCAACCGCCAAGGGGATTATATTCGTCTAGACTACGGACGATATACCGGACAACAAACCAACTTCCTCCACCACATGTATAACACAAAAAAAAATTCATATAAAAAAACAGTTTTCATGTGGGTTCAATCTTTGGGGGTCAATATTACCACAATCAAAATATAATTACGAAACCACTTTATCCGAGAATATCGCAGCCGCGGGTGGATTACGCTGTATGCGATACCTTCCCCGCGACCGAGAACTTCTCACTATTGTAAATTTCAAATATTTGTAATTAAACAAACGTGTGCCATTCCGAAAAACAAGTTTGCACAAATTATGACAGTAAATTCAATATATAAATATCAGAAGTGGGTGAATATTGAGGAAGGCGGAATGGTATACAATAGGGGAACAATATATAAAAAAAATGTATTATGGTATTGTGGCCCTCTACGGGTGGACCACCTCTAGGGGCAATCCTAATCCCGTAGCGGTATTACCCACAATAAACAATTTATAAATTGTCCCTCGTATTGGGGATTACGGGGCGAAACTCTCGATTCTCGGGCGGGTCACACTCGGTGGTGTGTCCCTCTCCCGCGAAATCAAGTGTTACCCCTCCGCCAATAACGAGGTCCAAACACAATTAAATAAACACAGTAAATATGCAGAGTATAATCAGCAAATATTGCAATGTAACAAAAAAAATAATAATCAGACTGCGAAGGAAGCGTGATTGATATTACTTGATTAGGTTGAATTTTATATTCGTTTTTAACTTTGTTTAATCTTATTTGAATTTTAATTATTTTATCTGTAATCTAGTTAATTTATCAACGTCAAGTTACACTATTATTACTAGTACCAGATTACCCGAAGGTCCGTTAATGTTTATTAAATAATGAATTAATGATGGAATAAACAATGTTATCCAGATGAAGCCAAATAAAATTACCGAAATTATTACTATTATTATTAGCACGCTGTGTGCTATTGCGCCGAGAATACGCGCGATCACGTTTCCTTTTCTGATCATGAATCCTGAAAATAAATTTTATGTACACCCGGTATATTGTAACGGCGGAATGGCACACGAAATTCGAAAATATACTGAACAAAGACCCTCGTAGAAGACCTTGAACAGAGAACAGGCTGTTGTAAATACGACGTGGCACCGTAATATCTTTTCAACAGCCCGTTGCTGTGTTTACGAGGTGCTGGTTCGTTAGTTCGAGCGAGACAAAGAAAGTACCGCTCAAGGACGGGTCGTGCTTCTCTACTACGCGACCGTTTCGCTCGCCCGATTCAAATTCACACGTTTTGCTTTCGAAATTAGAATTTTCCCGTGAGAGCCTCGAGCTTCCTCACGCGTCTCTTCTTTAAAAAGCCTATATCAAATCGCTTTTTACGGCGAGATTTCCGCTATGTTCGGGCGCCAATTTGTCACGGCGTTTATTTCCCGGCGAACCGAGAGATAACCGCCTTCGAGAAATTATGGCCTTGCGACCGGGCCACGCTCGGTCGCGCGACACGTGGTCCTCTCGAGACAAAAGATCTTCGCAGATTCGAACGGAACGACAAATTTGGACACGAAGTGAACGGGCGCCAGGTACTATACCGTACCACGCGAAACTCTCGAACGATTCGATCGGTTCTCAAAACGACGTCGAATCTGCGAACATCGTTTAGGCCGGTGACGGCCGCGAATGGGTCCAGGGGACCACGTGAGGAAAGGAACGGGGCATTCCCCGCGACGAGAACGTTTCTCACGGTAAATGAAGCTACTCGGTAGATCTCGGGCAAAATATAGTCGTTTATTAAAACGAGATGGTCATACAATCCGCCGGCCGTTGCCGGCGGTAGTCAATACCTTTGCCGGCGCGAACACGAAAGTAACGGCGGCTGTTCGGCCGATCGCGCGGAATAACTTCTATCGCGTCGAGCTCGGTCGTCACAGGACTTCGCGTGAATTTACAAGCCACGAGGGCACGAATTCGACCGAGCTCCGGTGACGTACGCGTTCCTAATTCGAGACTGGGCGAAACGTGCGAACGGTGAATGACACGAAACGAATACGACGCGTTATCCTCCCGAGGAACAATCCGAGGGCCACCCAAAGAATTACCGGACGTTTGTCGTGGGCCCCGAATAACTCGTGCACGAGAATCCGGCGCCACACGGTCCGTGGCCGCGCGAACCGCTTAGGAGAGCGACTCCTTGACAACGATAAACGCGGGGAACACACGGTACACCGCGGTATGAACCTTCGCGAACTCGAATAACGTCCCCGAACCAACACGAACTGGTCACAAAATATATCGTAGAGAAGCCTGACTGGCACTTACCCAAATACGCTGCTATGGCGGCGGTCGCAAAGTACTTCGATAATATCGCGGTCTCAATGTCGCACGTGTTACTCGTTAACAGTCCTTCGACCCAGTGGCCCAGTTCGAGATGGTTCGGAACGCGGAAGTGAGTTTTCCCCCCACTCTCGTCTTCGGCGACGCTCGGGCCAATCACGTTGTTTCTGGGCGCAGGGACGACTCGATGACATGTCGGCCCGGGCCTTCGGCATTTTCTATTTTCCGAAGCCCGGCCGATATAAGGCGGTAAGTCGGCATCCATGGATCCGAGCCGTTCCGGTGTAGCTCTCATGGCATTTTCCGGATGAGACGTCGACGAGGGTGGACTGCTGATCGTCCTTATGTTTAACAGCCTCGTCGCTTTCTCCGGGTTGACAGATCCGGGCTCGGTCCAATCCTCGCCGTCTTCCTCGCCAGCGGCGCCCTGTGATTGGTGTTCCGAGCGTCTCCGCTTGCGGCCTTCCGCCAATCGGCGGCCGGAGACAGGTATCGGGCTCCTCGCCGATTTCGGTGGTTTCTGAAAACTCTTGTCGCGCCCGGCGGCGCGACTTTCAAATGCGATAATTCTATTCCTTTGGGCGTTCGGATGTCCCAGGGAGAGCGCTCGTTATAACCGTTTCGTTATTATGCCGCTTTCCAGTGACCCGGTCTTTCGCTTAAGGTTCGGAGTGACGTAGGCGGAATCTGCCACGTCACAACTTATTGATGAATTATTAAATGAATTTTATAAGAAAAAAATAGTTATGAGCTGTGATGAAATTCTAGAGAAACTGAATATGACTGATGAAGAATACCTATTAGCTATTCGAAGTGGTTTAAAACAAAAACGGGTATTCTTAAAACGATCCAGCCTTGAAGTAAATATTAATGGTTATAATGCAGATATTTTACAATTATTCGAATCGAATATGGATTTACAGTTTGTACTTGACGAATATTCGGCGGTGAGTTATGTAACTAATTAGATTAGTAAAATTGAAGGAGGTTTATCAAAATTATTAAGGGAAGCTGCTATCGATTGTGATAATAACAATAAGACTGTTCGAGAAAAATTTCGAAATATTACCAATGTTTTTTTAAATAGTAATTTAATGTCTGCACAAGAAGCAGCCTATCATGTTTTATCATTACCTTTATCAAAGCAAAGTAGAAAGACAGTATACATTAATACCAATCCGATATCAGAACGTGTATTAATGTTAAAATCTGAGAATGCTTTAAAAAAATTAAATGAAGAATCCACCGAAATTTATATGGATGATATATTTGATAATTATAGTAGAAGAGATATTGATTTACATGATATGTGCCTCGCTGATTTTGCAGCGAATTACCAAAAGATCAGGAAAAAGAAACAAGAGGAAGGTGATGCTGACAATAATGATGAAAATGACGAAGTAAATGATTTCAGATTTCGGCAGCAAACAGCTATTATTAGATACAGACGATATAACTTGAAACAAGATCCATCAAATTATTATAGATAGAGAATATTGTTATTCATGCCTTGGCTTGATGAACCAAGTGAAGTTGAAAATATTGATCATGAAATGGTTTATAAAAATAACATAAATGTTATTGGAACAAATCAAGAAAAATTTTCAATAATTAGTGATAAAGCTATGGATGATGCTTTGGAACAAGTGGAAAATGATAATCGTGAAATAGAGAACCAGAAAGCAGAACAATATGTTGCTAAGGAAAATTCGTGTACTCAACATATTGATATATTCAAACAAGGTGGTGAACAAGACAATGCTAAAGAAAATAATATAAAAAAAGATTCTCATAAAAGTAGATACACATGTCCGGCAAGAGTAAACGAAAATGAACTTCATGATATGGTAAAAGAATTAAATTGTAAACAAAAAGAATTTGTAATGCATACATTGAATTGTTTTAAATTGCATAAAGTTCCATTTAAAATTTTTTTAAGTGGTTCAGCTGGTGTTGGAAAAAGTAGAGTGATTAAAACACTATATCAATTAATAACTAATTATTTTGATAAATTGCCCGGCGGAGATATGGATAAAATAATAGTATTATTATGTGCTCCTTCCGGCAAGGCTGCTTTTTTAATTAATAGAGTAACAATTCATTCTGCTTTCGCTTTACCAATTAATCAATTTGGAGTTAGTTTACCACAATTGTCAAGCGACTTAGCCAACAATATTCGTGAAAAATTATCAAAAGTACAATTACTCATAATTGATGAAATATCGATGGTAAGTTGCACAATACTAGGCTACATTGATACACGTTTAAGGCAAATAAATGGTGTAAATGAATCATTTGGTGGTCTTTCTGTATTAGCAGTTGGGGATTTAAATCAATTACCACCTGTACGAGATAAACCTGTTTATCAAGTCTCGAGACGAAACGAAATGGCTCCCTTTATTGATATTAATCCACTATGGAACGAATTTGAATTTTATGAATTGACGGAAGTTATGCGACAAAAAGATGATTTGGCGTTTATAAATGCTCTAAATAATTTAGCTCTTGGAGAAATGTCTGAAGATGACATAAAATTAATTAAATCGAGAGAAATTAAAAATCAAAATGATGTTCCAGATATAGCAATAAGATTATATGCAACTAATGCTAATGTTACCGCTTACAATAATCGAAAAATATCCCAATGCAAGAGTGAGTTAATCATCTCTACTGCCGAGAATACATTTTCGAAGTATATCGATGAAAGTACAAAAAAATTTATATTACAATCTTTAAAAACACAATCAGTTCAAAACGAATTATTAACTGAGATTAAATTGAAAATTAATATAAAATATATGATAATTAATAACATTGATGTTGAAGACGGATTGGTTAATGGAGCATGCGGAATATTAAAATTTATTACTTTTCAAGAAAATACTAAAATTCCGTCTATATTGTGGTTAGATTTTCAATTGCCCAGAGTAGGAGTGAAAGTAAGAACTCGTTATCGTAATTATATGAAAAATGCAAATATTGATCAAAATTTAACATCAATAATAAAAGTATCGAATCAAGTAAATATGTCGAATGAGGAAAAATATCAAATCACACGTAGTCAATTTCCAGTGGTTCCTGCAGAAGCGATTACGATTCATAAAAGTCAGGGACAAACATACGAGAAAGTATGTTTGGATTTTAAAAAATCAGAAAGGCGAACTTTACAAATGTTGTATGTAGCACTGAGCAGAGTTTCAAAATTGAGCGGTTTATATATTTTGGGACAATTTAAATTGACAGTATCGAAGAAATCCAAGATCAATACCGCAAACCCGGCTAACGATGAATTGTATCGTTTGCGAAAAACTAAACAATTAAAATTATCATTCAATAATTTGGTCAATGAGAACGGATTAATAGTTATATATCAAAATATTGGTACTTTGGCAAGTAAATTAATTCATATAAATAAAGATTCATGGTTTCAGCGAGGCGATATATTAATTTTTAGTGAAACATTAACAAAAACCGATGATGAGTTGAATATTTTAAATTATGACATATTATTCCGATCCGACATTGACAACAACAGCCGCGGATTAATTTGTTATGGAAAAACAGAATTATTAATAGAACAATTATTTGTTGAACAGGAATTTAGTTCAAATGCGCATGTAGAACTGTTTACTTTTAAAATCAGAAATTATTACATAATAAGTGGTTATAAATCACCAAAAGCTACTAATTCTATGTTTGGTAGCGTTGTACAACGAATAATGAATAAAATTACAATTAAAAGTGAAAAGATTTTGATAGGTGATTTCAATTACAATATATTAAATTGCAAGGATAATGGTAATAATTATTTGATTAACCTTTTGAACAAGTACAATTTAAAAACTAAATTACCATCCAATAGTATAACGACCAATTTGAATACGCAAATAGATATCATTTTCTCAAATGTTGATGATATAGATTGCGGTGTTTATGAAACATATTTCAGCTATCATAAGCCCATTTATGCAATCCTCGATAAGAAGGTTGTCAAATATAAAAAAGAAGAGAATGTAGAGAAAACAGATGTAACAATCACAAATCAAAAAATGAATCCTGAAAATTTTACAAATTTTGATGAATGTATAATGATCTCGGACCAGCATATCGAGCAAAATAATCATGAATATGCAGTGCCTGCAGAATGTTTCCTCAATGATGGTTATAACTATGCTTTAGAAACAGCCGAATGTAAAGAAGTCATAAAACCTGATTGTTATTTACAAGATAAACATATTAATTTATTTCACGAAATTAAAGACAGAAATCTAAACGAGCGTGGAATATACAACTTTGCTAAAGATACTGGTTACGTCCGAGCTTTTTTGAGTAATTTACAAGAGATCCCAGAACATGAGACGAATATTCAGATAATATACACTGGTGAAATTGGAAAAAAGGTAGTAGGACATTGGATTTGCACAAGATCTGATGGTAACGGGAATGTACACATTTATGATAGTTTCAATGCTAATCATTTGAACCATGATGTAATAGATTATTTGAATGCCCTTTACAAATATAATAAGAAATATATATTTCACAGAGTACAATATCAAAACAATGCGTTTGATTGTGGAGCATTTAAAATTTATTTTGCAACATTACTCTGCTATAACAAGGAACCAAGCGAGCAACGAGCATACGATGTTGGTTTAATGCGACGCCATATAGCAAACATTTTGATAAGTAGAAAACTATTGAATTTCCCTGAAAACGTATAATCTTCTTAAAACGTACACTTAATAATGATAATAATATACTGCAACTAACGAATCGGGAAGTTCTTTGTGTGGCTCGTGGAGAGTCACACACCAAATCAAAAAAACATTAATAGCTATAGGTACTACTAGCCATGCGTGCCACTAACCCTTTCGCAAGAGCAGTCCTATCCGCGAGCGAGCGAAACGAGCGAGCAAGAACAACCCTACTCGCGAGCGAGCGAAGCGAGCGAGCAACAATAACCCTCTAGTTTTTCGATCGGAGACCCAACACCCGGGAGTTGGACGGACTTGGGTAGAGTACGGAGGCTATATTTTTATGATTGCGTCTACCGCGCCGAGACTTCAAACGACGAGCCGAACATAGAGAAGGACAGAATGAAATAGGATCGCGTGTCGCCGTCGCCGGCACAGTTTAATGGCCCGTGCGTCATCACAATGAAACACCAAGACCTCAGCTTTCTTATTTTCTATGATATCATTATGGAACTTTCACCAACATATTCGTGGCATTTCTCTGATTAAAATGATACCAAACACGATATAATTTGGCCAATATTTAGTGGTTTAATCGACGATGAAAGTTTCGAACGCAACGAAGAACAGCGTATTGGAAAGAAAGAGACGCAAACAGTAGCCGCCGCCGCACAGTGGTCTGGATTGGAAAATCGTGTGCCTTTCTGCCCAAAAACGAAAATTTTCGTATCGATATCTAATATATGAACATTGCTTCCCAAATGTCCACAGACCTCGGAAGTGAAAAAAATAGTACAATTTAATAAATATAATAGTTTGCGACGTTGGCCCTTTTTCGAGCGGTTTTATGGCCGACGAAAAACGGTCAACCCCGAGATTTTATAGGCTCTGAGACCAGGCCGTGCGCGGCCGTGCGGACACGGCCCTCTCGGTGCAAAGGCGGAACTCGGTGGAGGCTTGAACGAACAACGCGATGATAGTTCGGGCGCCAGGTATTAGAAAATACCACGCGAAACACGATGGTGACTTCGGGCTCGGTGAAGCCGAGTCCGAGAGTCAAGCCTCCACGAAACGCGGTGTGAAATAATGACGCGAACGGCTAGATGGTTCGGACACAAGGGATAACGGGGACAGCCCTCACGGCAGGACGGATCTCGCAGGTCAAGAAACAACTACGCGGAATGGGCTCTATTCATTTACTCGTCATCAAATAAAATATACAGGCGAGCGGCCACGAGGCCGCGAACCGGGAGCCCGCGCTCCTTGTACACTTTAGCGGAAGATGGTCGTTCGCTGAGCGCGTTAGTCGATCTTGATTTTATCGCGGACGTACGATACTACGGTACAATATACGATTTCTTCGTCGATACAAGATTCCGCGAGGCGCGGATGAACGGCACAATTCCTAGGACTGTCGCGAGAGTCCGAGACGAAACGAAATTGCCGACATGCGATGGATAATCCACGGCCGTACGCGGGATTCGAGGCGCGTAATTCCGCCTACGCTTCTACCGTCGCCGACTATCCGAACCGAAGACTATTCGATACCGACACCACTCCCGAGGAAGACTTCCGATCTTCGAGATTAAGGGAACTCTCGTCGCGAATGCTCACAGCGTCCTTGAAGAGGACGCGAGCGAAGGCTCGAGGCGGCCTGCGCGTCGGCTCCTACGAAATCTCCGAGGACGAGACGAACACGTGTCGTCCTCGCGCGAATGCTACGAGCCACCACGATTAACGAATCGAGAGATCACAATACCGACTTACCATTGACGAAATTCTTTTCTGACGCTCACAACGGACCTCTAACGCCTCGCTGGAGGTTGCCCCTCGATCGAAATTCCGCGTTGAGCCGGAAAGCCACCCGCGACGCGAAACTGAATCGAGATTCGGTACTTCGAGATGAGCGGAATTGTCGAAAGCGAAAAACGCGACTAGTCTCTACGAGCCTCTGTGCGACAGTGGTTCCTCGATCCGCATCGACGGAACGCATCGATCCTGGTTCCCCCCACTCCGAGCGTATTGCCGAATTTTCCGATAGGTGCCGTGCGCAACGCAATTAGGTTGTCGCAGGATCGCAACTACGAAAAAGTCCTAGGGCCCCAGACTTTACGCGACTACCTAGTTTACCGCGACATTTGAATTCCAGCTCGCCCTTGGCGAGCGGTTCGCATAATCCTCGGCAGCCAATTCGACACACCACCCACGCTGAGATCCTAGTTGAGCGGGATGAGACGGCGGCGGGACTCGTGAATGCTGTTGTTCGCTATAGGATCTCTTCGTCCCACGACGGCGCCTCCGGGTTTGTTCGCCCGTGTGTGATGACTCGTTTGCTGCTTCCGGCGCAGGATTTGATCGTTGGCCATCCTTTTATTCGGTAGTTAATCCTTCGGCACCTTTTCGGACTCGTACGCTTTCTTTATTGTCGATAGTCGCCTGAAACGTCGTACTCCGTACGCACAACCGAAGGCATTAGTACGGTGTACGAAATCGGAAGATTTTCCTCTCGGAGTGCTCTTATGTCCTGCGGGTGGCTTTCGTAACCGAAAAAGGTCGGTCCGGTCCACACGTAATTCGGCTGTTTGACCGATTTCAAACGGCAAAGTGACGTCGCACGCTTGCAACGTCACAATGTATACAATGAATATAAACGTTTCTCTATCTATGAATATTTGTTTAAACATCAAAATGAAACATCAATGTTTTAAACAAATGTGCATACACAACAAAAAGTGTATATTCTTATGATTGGTAAGGTGTACAAATATATAAGAATTGCAACACGAACGATAAGTACTAGACGTTGGCCCTGTATAACACGAAACTTCTTCTTTAAATTGGTATTCGAGAAGATTCAGAAAAGATAAGTATAACTTTGGAAAAACGCCGAAAAAAGTGGTTTTCTTTTTTTTAACTGTGACGCACCACTCTCAGGAGTTTGAAAAAAATTGAGCATAATACTTGCGGTAATATCTTATTGCTAAATTAAATCTGCGATAGTGCTCTCCCCATTTCAATGTGAAATCTGCGTTTTTTCGATTTTTTTCGTGTTGTTCATTTTTTCACAACCAGAGTTTGCAATGGAATAATCTGAAAATGATAAGGGAAAATGGGCCAGAAACTGGTTTATCGATTTTTCTCAATATCCACTCTTACGGATGACATGTGGGGCTGGGACTTGGCAGAGAGGGTTCTTTTTTGGGTAGACTATCGAATGGTTCAAGCTCGATTAAAATCACGCCGCGGGCGAATTTCACCACCATAACCAGGTCTAGCCTCATTGAAATTCGGCGAGGTGTAACCTTTTGTGGCGACTAATTTCCTACATTTGCCACAAGATGGACAGATAGTCAAAGAAAGACCTTTCTCGCTGCTACCTGATCCGTCACCGATCTCTATATATACAGTCTTAAACCGCCTTTCGATATCGCAGCGTCTCGGGCAGGGCCCGCCTTACTGATGAGTCCTCTAGCGGTTCAGGACTGGTCGGTCAGAGCTGAAAGACCTTTTTTGGCCATTCCGTCGCGATCCAGGGAGCGATCCTTGCAGCGACCCGTGCAGCTATTGGGTCGCTGCAAGGGTCGCTGCACGGGTCGCTGCAAGGATCGTCACCGCCGGGTCGCCACAGCGCGACAACCCGATGAATTCTGTGTTAAAATCAAACAACTTTCGATAGAAAAGAGATAGAACGATGAATTTTTAAAAAATTAAAGCTCAAACTTTGCAGAATATGGGAAAAGTAGGGAAATGATGGTACGAATGTTTTTTAACCTTGACAAAATTCGTTAAACCTGCACAATTTCAATAAAACTTTTTTGCAACATGCTGTACATCATTTCCCGTAGATTCTTGCACGCTTATTTCAAATCTGGTCTCAGAATATGTCTACCACCTCAGGATTTTGCAAAAAATCGAATTTTTTGTCAACGAAACAAATGAAATCATATTTTCGTTGAAATCCGATTGAGCTACACTTTTTTTTTGGTGGTTTTATTAGGAAAGGATTGGGCTATTGCAAAATTATTTTTTTAATCTCGACCATCAACTGTATGGAGTCGAAAAATTTAAGCTAATTCTTTTTTTACGTCTTTTTCGATGAGCCGTCAGAGTGATTTAAATTTTGAAAAAAATATGTTTATATTCCTTGGAGTTCCCACTGTAAAATGAGCCCTTGAAAAGAAATGGAGATATAAAAATTGGCGTCACAAGGAGCTGGCAAAGGACGCTGTATACGACTAAATAACCCCATTTACACCTCGAGAATAATATTAGCAACCAGTCTTGACCAACGATTTTTAAGTGAAAGGTAACAACCCTGGAACAGACATTCTGACGTAAGGATCGACAGCGTCTGTCCTGAAATTACACCTTTCATTAACGTAGTCAAAAAAACATTTTAGATTTGTCTATGTCCAACAAGTAATCCAATACACTGCCTCGTAAGTACGAGCGATAGCGGAACAGCAGTGGGTTAGGATACGATACCGTTACCGCCCACTATTACGCAATTGTAGGGGGTGGCGGCAAGGCGCCAACACGCATGGATTCGAACTGGTGACATTGTACTTGGTGTAAGCCTTAGAAGAAGGTTCCCATGCAGGATTACGGTGACGTGTCTAGGTGCGAATGCGCGGACGATTGGATCAGAGTGGAGGAGGCAGGACTCGTTTCACACGCATTTTCGGCTGTATTGAAATACTTATTACAGCGGTCACACATAGTACGCAGCGTGCGCCATCGAAGTCAACACATTGAGACTACGGGCGCGCGGCTGTGGTCGGGCTAGGCAGACCCAGGCAGACCCAACCCGGTAGGCTCGATTTCTTTCAGTGCCGTTCCCGGGGCTGTTCTCTATAGAGAGATTTATGACAGGTCATTACTATTGAGCTGGAAGTCGACACTTCCTCGACCAACACGTGTTGACTGCAATTTTCAAATCACTCGACGAAGTCGAGCCACTCTCGGGCCGCTTGATATGTCACGGATAGACTGCGGATCTTTATGCATTTATAGCATACTTGAGTAGATGAAATTGATAGTTGTGTTGGCTATTCAACTTCTCTACATAAATAAAGACTCCAGGGAATTGCGTTTTCTCAACACCATATTTAATATATAACTCTATTAATAACGACAATATATGTACATCTAAACATATTGCACACAGCAGTATCACGCACACTCTTAAGACATTTTCAATCATGTACTCTACACAATCTAGAACATTCGCCACCACAGCGCTCTTACTTCTCCATCACATAGTCGGTAACGTAGGGATTCGATTACCCACTACAACACACTCCCTTAATCGCATCCCTATTCTATAGCATCCCGTGTACACTCTTCTTCACAATCATACACACACTTCTTAGGATACTAATACATCTCTATGTTGCACAAACTTGTTATTGCCTAACGCTTTCGTAAAAATATCCGCAGGTTATTTCGCAGTTTCACAATATTCAATTTCAATTTTGTTCTCCGCAATTTTTTCTTTTACAAAATGATACCTCACGTCTATATGCTTCGATCTTTTATTGAATATTCCATTTTTCGCAATCTGTATTGCACTCTGATTATCCACCTGTAATTCAATCTGCAACCTAGTATTTAAAAGTTCTTCAATTACATTTTTTATGTAGACTACTTCCTTGCAACAGTCTGCTACTGCTATGAATTCAGCCTCAGTGCTAGATAACGCTACTACAGGCTGTTTCTTCGAACACCAACTTATAGGTACCCCACAGAATTTTATCATGTATCCGGATGTACTTTTCCTTGTCTCCGGATCACCTGCGTAATCTGCGTCACAAAAACCTGTTATCTTATTTGTTCCCTCATCATTTAAATACGTTATCCCCAAATTCTTTGTACCCTGCAAATACCTAAGCGTTCTCTTTACATTAACTATATCTGTATTCGATGGTTTTTCAGTACGTCTACTGCTATAGTTTACCGCATAACTCAGATCAGGCCTTGTCTTGTTGGCCAAATACAATAGACTTCCTATTGCCTCCCGAAAATTGAAAGGTCTTACCTTACTTTCCGATGTACCTTCTCGTTCATTTCTCAGCATCGGTGTACTTACAGGTTTTGCATCCTTCATTCCATACGTCTCAAGAATCTTTTCTGAATACCCCTTCTGTGTGATTCTTATTCCTTCCTTTACTCTCTGCATCTCTATCCCTAGAAAGCTTGTAGGTTCTTCTTCTATCTTCAACTCAAAAACCTGAGACAATTCTTTCAGTAACGCTCTAATTTCTTCTAAATTTTCTCCCACTATTATTCCATCGTCTACGTAAAGAGCCAGTATTATTGAGCTCTTTTCTTTTTTAAACAAACATCTCTCTCCACTCAAATGCTTTAAACCTTTCTTCACGAGTACCTCAGTGAACTTCTTGTTCCATTGTACCGGTGCTTGTTTCAAGCCATACAACGTTTTCCTCAACTTGCAGATTTTACCTGACTTCTCTTCATAACCCTTAGGTAAGTACATATAGATATCCTCTTGAAGATCCCCATGCAAGAATGTAGTCTTCACATCAAATTTTACCATATGATAATTTCTTGACGCTGCAATTGCTATTAAAATCCTCAAAGAGTTTTTATTGACTATCGGACTATATATATTTTCATAGTCAAAACTGTCCTTTCCTTGTTGACATCCTCTCACAACTAATCGAGCCTTGTGTCGTCCATCTTCTTTGATTGAAAACACCCACTTACTCGTTAGATTCCTTTTTCCTTGAGCCTCTTGTTTATCTACCATAATCCAAGTCTTATTTTCTTGCAGCGACCTCTTTTCTTCTCGTATGGCTCTTAGCCATTTTTCTTTTTCTTGACAATTTGTCACTTCTTCATAAGTTAACAAACCATACTCGCGATATCTCTCTGGAAGTCTCCTATTCCTCTTGGGCCTCCCTGAATTTTTCTCTTGCTCATTTTCAAGCTCATTTTCCTTTTTCGTGTTTCCATCTTCGGATAGCTCCTTCCCTAATTTCAAATCGTCTATAGCATCTTCATAATCGGATAGCTTATTCCTTGATTCCAAGTCGTCTACAGCGTCTTTATACGCTTCCTCTTCTTCCTGTTGTTCTTCTCTTTCTACTTCCTTTATCTCGTTTTTCGTGTCACTCTCTTCTTGATCAGCAATAACATCAAAGATATTCGGTTTCCTAGCTTCTACTTCAACAGTTTGATTTTTTTCAAAAATCACATCTCTCGATAAGATTATTCTTCTCCTATTCTCATCCCACAGTCTGTAAGAGTTTTGTCCATATCCCACAAATCTGTACGTGTCACATCGCCTTTCTAATTTCTTGAGATTTCCTAGTCTCTTTGCATACGCAGTATTGCCAAACCTTTGCAAATTTCTTAGATCCGGCTTCCTGCCATCCCACAGCTCGTAGCTTGTGCTTTCTACTGCTTTACTGGGACTCCTATTTTGTAGGTACGCAGCAACCAGTACTGCTTCTCCCAACATCTCTTTTTTCAGTTTGCTGTCAAACAGTAATGCTCTTGCTTTATCCATAAGGGTTCGATTTAGGCGTTCTGCTTTTCCATTTAGTTGGGGTGTGTAAGGAGTTGTATAATCCAATACTATTCCTTTGGATCTGCACCAATTCTTCACCTCTCTGCTTGTGTATTCTCCTCCATTGTCACACCTCAGTTTATTATGTAGTTTGAGGTTCCATTTTGCCTCAGCCGCCATGACATACTCCTTCAAATTTTCTAACACATCGCTCTTCGAATCAAGAAGGTATACCATTATAAAGTTCGTATGATCATCAACAACAGTCATAAAGTACCTCTTTCCATTCCAAGTCATCTCATCCACTGGGCCACACACATCTGTGTGTATCAATTCAAGAGGTCTTTTTGCACGCACTCTTGATTCCCCAAAAGATGTTCTCGATTGCTTCGCTTCTAAGCATATTTTGCACGTCTCAATATTTACATTTAGATCTTCCTTTAATAGAGGTATTCCAGTCACTTTTCCTAATAGTTCCTTCATATTTCCATAGCTCAAATGGCCTAACCTTCTATGCCATTCCTGAAATTTTCCTTGGTCTTTCGTTAGAAATGCTTCATGTCCTCTGCGCTTCCCTGAACTTTGTACATAATACAGTCCACTCTCGCTCTTTTGTCCTTTTATGATTTCCTTTCCATTCTTGTATACTATCACATCATTCTTCCTGAATACAACTTTCTCTTCACATTTTTCAGTTCGCCCTTCATTGATACATTCTTCTTCGCAGAGCCCACTACAGTCTCCATTTCTTCCCACTCTTCCAGGCAGCTCTTATCGTTTACCATATGACTCGTCGTACCAGAGTCCAGAACCCACATCCTCGTATCAGTCCCCGCTGTTAAAAAACTTACTTTCTCAGAGTCTTGCTTCGCCCCCCTTTGGTTTTGATGCTTGTGAAAACATTCCTTCTCCAAATGATTCCTCCTGTTACATATTCTACACGGAGGGTATACATTTCGTTGTTCCTCCCTCTTGTTCCTACAATCTTTAGCAAAATGCCCCATTTTTCCACAATTAAAGCATTTGACATCTTTACCTTTTCTGTCTTCTCGATGTGAGCTATTTCTGCACACATTCGCTAAGTGTCCCGAGGAGTTACACTTAAAGCATTTTCTTTCCAACGCTCTAAAGGCTACCGCTTCTGTCTGTTCATTCTTGTGTTTTTCCTCCTCCATGAGTAATCTAGCCGTGAGATTATCCAGTGTTTTCTCCTCCTTCGGTGTCGAATCCCATGCACTGGCAAAAAATCTGTACTTTTCTGGTAACGTGGTCAAAATTTTCATCATCAGCATCTTTTCCTCTATCTCACAGCCCAAAGTCTGTAACTTTGAAACAACATTTTTCAGATGCGCGACATGTGATGCTATGTCACCATTAACCTTGAATTTGTATGTAAACAATTCTTCCATCAGCGAGCATTTTCGTTGTTCTGTATCCCTCTCATATCTCATATTTAATCTATCCCATATGACCTTACTTCTGGTACATTGTATAATGTGTATTAATGGCTGATCTTCTATAGTCGCCACTATTAAATTTTGTGCTTTCGCATCAGCTTTTAACCATTCTTGCAGATCTTCTTGAACCTTCGGTGGATTACAAAATAAATGCTGATACAGACCTCTCGATTTTAACGCCATGGTTAGACGAAATTTCCAAATCTGGAATCCTTCCGCATCCTTCAATTTTCCAATGCTTCCAACATCCTCTAAGTTGTTCTTTGTTGCCATTATTCTTCTCTAATACCTCTTTGCTTTATTTTTATTACAACAACTCTTTATTTTTCTTTTTCAGTAAGTTAGATTACCATCAAACATAACCCTACTTTCCAACACGTGCTATTCACCCGGAATCTGCTCTGGGCCCATAACCTGTTGGCTATTCAACTTCTCTATATAAATAAAGACTCCAGGGAATTGCGTTTTCTCAACACCATATTTAATATATAACTCTATTAATAACGACAATATATGTACATCTAAACATATTGCACACAGCAGTATCACGCACACTCTTAAGACATTTTCAATCATATACTCTACACACTCTAGAACATTCGCCACCACAGCGCTCTTACTTCTCCATCACACAGTCGGTAACGTAGGGATTCGATTACCCACTACAACAAGTTGTTGGAAAATTTTTTAAATTGAAGATGTCAATATATGATTTCTCCTCTATTAAAACCATTAAGGGAAGAGATGACATTCAATTTAGTTTTTATTTCCTGTAATCGACGCTGACATTTTTTATTTTGCATAAAGATCCGCAGTCTATCCGTGACACATCATCGGGTGACCGGTGGCCCGAGAGTGGCTCGACCTCGTCGAGCGCGTTCAGACCTCAGACAGAAGCGGACAAGTTCGTGCGAACGCAGAATTGAATCTCGAGTATCGCGAAAACTCGCTAGCCCGAACTTGTCCGATTCTTTCCGAACCCGCCCGACGAGATCGAGACACTCCCGGGCAACTCGAAACCCCTTGGCAGCCCGATGCACTCGGGTAGCTTGAAACGCGCTCGAGCAGAAAATTTATAAATTAAGTTTCCTTTCCCTTCTACGACACATTTTTTTTGCACGAAGACGTTTCAACACTCTACACCTACCGAACCTTAAAAGTAACTGGTAAATGTTTCTTTGTATGATAATGATAAGATTGATTTTATTTAGACTTTATGCAGTCTCCTATTTTAATATGTTAATGTATTAGCTCGTTCGGAAAGTCATTTCGTTTTCTCCTTTGCTGAAAAAGTAACATTCAATTTGATTTCTATTTCTTGCAATCGATATAGTCAATTTTTACTTTGCAGAAAGATTCGCAGTCTAGTAATGACAAACGGAAGCATTGCCATCCCTACACGATAAACGAAATTACTTTCCGAACGACCTGATAGTATGTAGTATGTAATTTAAATAAATATTAATTTTGTCAGTAAAAAGAAATACTGCTGCTGCTGCTGCTACACATTTGTACAATAGACATTTACTTTACCAACATCTTAATGTGGAAGATCCACATCAGCGCGACCAGCTCTGTGTCACCTTACCGGGGCGAGAGACCTCCTGCCCCCTAGTACAAGGCCTGTACGTGCCTGTACGGCGTTGCGTACGGCATTCGAAACATTGGTGCGACTGTGTTGCCCTCTTACGGTGAGGCAAAATCCCCCACCATTGTCCGTGCAGCTTCGCGGCAGCAGGGATCCAAAACGCGACATTGCTGCCCGTTGCAGCCCTGGTTGTCTGGGTATATGTGGTAGTGCATTTGGTGCAAGTATCCTACTACCATGTACAATCTTGAAGTCATTTTTTGTAAAATGTGCGGAACAGATTCTTGCTCCATTTGGAATCAACTCTACATTTAGCTGCATTATATCTGCCCAAAACGATTTTAGCTTTTCATCCTTTGGAAACCTATTACAAAATTAATTCAGTGTGTAACTTTATATCATTTGTCTCATTTTAATAATACAATATAATTTTTATGTACACAAATAGAATATTTTTCTTACCGATGATATGTGAGAAGTTATTAATATTGTTTACTTGTCTTTCTCCCAAAATCGGACGATGTCTCGTACGATTTTTACAATACACAGCGGCATTGTCTAATTTTTAATTTTTAATTTTTTTTTTTTTATTTTTACTCTACTGTATCCGTAGAGGTACGCTGGTGAGTTGGCGAGTGTAGCGCGCGGGCGCGTTGGAAAACAACGTAGGGGCAATAGTAGGCTATGGTGGGGGTATGGTTTAGTACCACAGTACCACAGCCTTGGCATCAGTGCCACGGCGCACCCAAACAAAGGAGTCGACATGGTCGACATGGTCGACACCCTCTGGTCGGTTTAGAGTGGTTTAGAGAAGTGTCTAATTGTATTAGTGTATTGTAATAGTCATAATTTATCCGACGAGTGTATATTTACAAAAGTAAGTACTTCCATTGCTGTTATTTGTTACCGTTAGTGTTTTTTGCTGATGCCCTTCCGCTCTATTCGAAGTTTGCTATTGAGTTGGCAAGAAAGTACTTTCGGTATTGTAAGGGTGGGGTAGACTGCTTTTTCCAGGATTGCAAGGGTGCGGGATTGCAATCCTGGAAACGAGTTAACCGCCCTAATGTGTAAATAAGTGTGAAGTCAAAAAATGAACAAAAATTTGTCATATTTCCATTCCTTCATTCTATTTGCTATTTTTCTAAATATATTCTCTAATTAATTATATTTATGTCGTAATTACATATATGTTTAAATTAGTCTCTAAAGGGCATAGCCGGATAAGATAGTCAAAAATGCCCTTGAGCCGAATTTTATCGACGATGTGCCATTCGATAGAGCACCAAGAAAAAACATACTGTGCAAAATTTCAACCCTGTATCTCGATCGGGAGGGTAGTTATGGGGTAAAAACGAAAAATCAGTTTTTGGCCTATTTTCCCTAGTTAATGACGCTTAAAAATTCTGAAAAAAATCTGACACATGTCAAAAACCCAAATACATACTTTGCAATTGGTTTCAGATTTTTAAAATGGAAATCCTGCTTGTAAAAAATCAAAAACCTCAAAAAAATCGAAAAAATGCAAATTTCACATGGAAGTTTTAGAGTGACAATATTTATATTTTTACAGTAGCAGTATATTGTTATAAGTATTGTTCATGAATTTTTTCAGATTTTTCGGTTTGGTGCGCCGTTGTTAAAAAAAATAAAAACCGATTTTCTCGACGTTTTTTCCGCGAAGAACTGAGCTAACCTTAAAATTGTTACGTTCTATTTATTCTGTAAGTCTATCTGGCTCTGATAAACCTTGAGCATTCTACAGAAGTAATTAAAAAATGAAATCAACTTAATTAATATTTCTACAGTATGAACATTACATCTAGAAATATCACTCACGTTTCCAACAGTTCAGTTGGCTCAGTGCGTTAGGCATTCGATTGTGGACCGGCCTATACTAGGTTCGCGCCCGTCGTAGGTCTATTTTTTTTATTTCATCAATTCTCTTCTTTTTTTATTTCTAACTTCACACTAGTCAAGGATATTTTTGTCGAATTCTTTTAAAAGCAATATTGAAATATTTAAAAAGTATTTTAAGGTAAAATACACCAAATACAGTAGTTGTGTCTAACAGAGTCGTAAGACGAGTAAAGAAAAGAAAAGGTAAACGTATAAAGGTAAACAAAGGTAAAAATTAATGAAACATCAAAAGTTTGTCATTCTAAATATGCTTTTATAGATTCGTTAGTTTACTTTTACAAGTATCGGAACATCTGCTTTCACTGTGAAATATTTCATTAGCAACCCTGAGTGGTACATACACAACAATTGCTGTTCCGCATAAGAGACGAGGTTCCAAATTGAATGCCTCAAAAGAAGTAAACAACAATAGAGCCATTTCTACAACTTGAATTTCTTTCTTTTCTCTATAACAAAGTATTTAAAACTCGAAGACACATAAATGGAATTACTGCTGAAAATGTCGAGTACTGCCAGAAGTTCCTCCAATTTTCAACATAAATAAATCCTTCAATTCATCGATAAAATAAAATATGCTTTACAGAAAACACGATAAAATGATACTGAGATAATTAAGATCCGCACAATGTATTATAATTTTTTTGCGAATTTCACCTTGAAATATTTTTTGAATATGTAGATATTGCTTCTAAAAGAAATCTACAAACACACCATTGATTATTATATAGTTAGACATAAAAAAAAAGAATTAATCAAATAAAAAAAATGTATACCTATGCCGGGAGCGAACCTAGTATAAGCAGATCAACATTCGAACGCCTAACACGCTGAGCCATTTGAGCTGTTGGAAACGTGATTGATGATATTTCTAGATGTAATGTTCATACTGTAGAAATATTAATTGAGTTGATTTCATTTTTTAATTACTTCTGTAGAATGCTCAAGGTTTATCAGAGCCAGATAGACTTACAGAATAAATAGAACGTAACAATTTTAAGGTTAGCTCAGTTCTTCGCGGAAAAAACGTCGAGAAAATCGGTTTTTATTTTTTTTAACAACGGCGCACCAAACCGAAAAATCTGAAAAAATTCATGAACAATACTTATAACAATATACTGCTACTGTAAAAATATAAATATTGTCACTCTAAAACTTCCATGTGAAATTTGCATTTTTTCGATTTTTTTGAGGTTTTTGATTTTTTACAAGCAGGATTTCCATTTTAAAAATCTGAAACCGATTGCAAAGTATGTATTTGGGTTTTTGACATGTGTCAGATTTTTTTCAGAATTTTTAAGCGTCATTAACTAGGTAAAATAGGCCAAAAAATGATTTTTCGTTTTTACCCCATAACTACCCTCCCGATCGAGATACAGGGTTGAAATTTTGCACAGTATGTTTTTTCTTGGTGCTCTATGGAATGGCACATCGTCGATAAAATTCGGCTCAAGGGCATTTTTGACTACCTTATCCGGCTATGCCCTTTTACCATACTTTTCAATTCTTAGGATATATACACACAAATCGAGATGCCTACAAATACATGGACCGTTGTCCAATTTTTGGCGGACGGAACGGTAGAAGCGGTGCCAAATAGTTGGCTGGAAGGCGACAAATGATATTGGCCACCGGTACACAAATCAAAATTGAGCAACGCAATCCAACAATGTGAACTGCCTCAACCTTCGTGGGAGCACTTTTCTGTAAAGATCTTCAAAAACAGTACCTTTGGTAAGTTAAAGTAGTTACATGTACAATTAAAATAATAATTATATAATGCTTCTAGACGACTACACGGAGGCTAGAAGAAAAGCAAAGGAGGCCGAAGAGACCAGCGACTTGTTTAATAAATACACTTAAAATAGCTGACATTTATCTTTCATTTTCATTAAATTAACAGAATGTGATATGCTACATAACAATTTTTTATTTTAGGCAGTAGAAGTGCACAATACGGGGGGCACAACAGCTACAACTTCGCCAGGAAAGTCTAGGTATCATTATGACTGACGTGCTGGCATGGCGGTCTGCTATAGCTGATTGGGCCGAAAGGGCAAAAAACCGTTTGCAAATTATCGAACGGCCAGCCTTGTTATATGTAATTATCACCCTTATTTTAATATTATTATTATAATGATTATTCATGTGCAAATTAATAAACAAAGATATTCTTATTCAAGGTACAGCGGAGAAAGCCAAAGTAGACGGCAGCCGCAAGAAAGATGAACAAAGCGAGTGTGACCAAGTGATTTTAATTTCAATATATCTGTGGTTATCAGGAAGAACGCCGCATGTCACATATACTTTCACTTTCGATCGCTAATACTTTGACATAGGAGGTTGGTTAAATTGCATTGTTGTCTGAGTGAGCCTTCCAAACGTGTTTCCATGACTTTTTTTCTGGTAAATATGTACAGTAGCGGACAAAAGTGTAAGACCGCTCTAAAGAAGACGATAACTTTTTTAATATTGTACTATACAATTTGAACTTTTATGGGAAGCTAGAACAATTAGTTTACTAAAGGACGCGAAAAGAAATTTTTTCAAAAATTGCAATTGATCGGAATTGTTGAAAAAATACTAAAAGTTGATTTTTTATTTATACATATCCTGAAAATTTCGTCAAAATCGGTCGACGTTGCAATGAGCTACAAACGTTTAAAGATGGTAAAAATTGCAGATTTTCGGCAATAAATCGTGAAAATCTGCAATTTCTACCATCTTTAAACGTTTGTAGCTCATTGCAACGTCGACCGATTTTGACGAAATTTTCAGGATATGTTTAATTGACACAGATCTACAAAATGTATTTATTTTTTTAATTTTCAATATAGGCCCACATAAAATAGATAAAAAATCAACTTTTAGTATTTTTTCAACAATTCCGACCAATTGCAATTTTTGAAAAAATTTCTTTTCACATCCTTTAGTAAACTAATTGCTCTAGCTTCCCAAAAAAGTTCAAATCTTATAGTACAATATTAAAAAAGTTATCGTCTTCTTTAGAGCGGTCTTAAACTTTTGTCCGCTACTGTAAATCCTACCCAGACAACCAAGCGCGCCGAAGCCATATCTCGAGCCCAGCCTGTCGACGCCACCAAATGGTCACGTACAGTGGTCGAACGCCACTCGCAGCTGTCCAAGCCACACGATGACTAGATTGTGGCCACGCCACAAATGCGCGTGAGAGCTCGTGTCTTCCCTCAACACGATCTTGGCACATGATGTCGTCGCCACAATCCGGGCCGATCGTGTCTGGTTTAACGATCGGGCCGTTGTAAGAGGGTAGCACAGCCGCACTAACTCTTCCTTTTTACTTATTTTGTACACATTCAAAGCGGGAAAATTAAATGATAGATTTTATTTATTGTAGTATTTGTAGTAGTTTTCCTAGACTGCGGATCTTTATGCAAAATAAAAATTGTCTGCATCGATTGCAAGAGGTAGAAACTAAATTGAATGTTGTAGGATCCGAAATAATGGTAGGAATGGGTTCTCTCTCTCGTATCGCAAGGAATAGGAATTGGGATTTCTCTCTGAACAAAGAATATATTTTCCAATTAGTTTCATACGTCGAAAGTATTCGTAAAATTTACAATAAACCTTTGAAGAAGGTTAGCAACGAAAGATTAAAATAATTTTACTAATAAAAGGTTTTCCCATCAGGTGTCCGGTTTATCTCAACCGTACTCTCCTATTGGGAAAACGACGACGACTCGGATTCACCCGGTGTCCTCTATAAGCTCGGCGGCCGGCCTTCATGGCCGTCCTCTCCACGACGTACAGAGTAACCTGGTGAACCTACTTTCAGGCGGCCAGGAAGCTACCCTGTTCTTTCCTCTCGGCGGACGGCCGGCCTTCATGGCCGTCCTCTCCCATTTATCCAGAGAGGCGTCCAGGTGCAACCCCTGTTCTCTCCTGAGCTGCCGGGCGTCCGATAGCATTGCTTCGTACTCTCCCTAACCTATGAGCGGCCGTGGTCTTACCTCGTCCTCTCCCACAGGCGCAGCAAAAGTGATTTCTCCGCGATCGTCTACCGGTATTTATACTAGTCGTTGCTAACCCTTGTTTGGGCGATGTTAGGGATTTTAGAAGTTTCTCGAACATGCGGCCTTCTAGAACATTCGGTCGCGGCGCGATTCTTTTCTTCATCTCAGGGTAGTGCCGAGGCGGATTGGCGCCCTGGGGTTGTCTCGTTCCTCGTCGCGTTACAATGTTACTTTTTTATGAAAAAAAAAATTCTCGTCATAAAAGCTACATTTATTTTATAATGCTCATATAAATATTCATTAGAAACGAATCAAATTTTATTTCATTTAAAAAGGAAGGCGTGACAATCTTATTTGTTAGCACAGCACAGTCGCAGCACAGTCGCACTAATGTGCCGAATTCCGTTAGTTATACAGGGCACTCTCTTGCTTTTTGTTATCTCTTCCTTATGTTACTTCTTCCCCCCTTGCCGTTCCATTTTCTTTACAGTTACATTAAGAGTAAACCTACACATAAATCAATAAACTATTATAGTAATACATTAATTATCCCCTAAACGTACAGTTACACGAATTAATATTCGGACGATCTAAAAAAGATGATAACTTATTTAATATTGTACTATACGATTCGAACTTTTTTGGGGAGCTAGAGCAATTAGTTTGCTACATCATGTGAAAAGAAATTTTTTCAAAAATTGCATTTGGTCGGAATTGCAGAGAAAATACTAAATGTTACATTTTACAACTTTTTCGTGCGGGCCTATATTGAAAATTTAAAAAGTACGTTTTCTAGGCCTGCGTAAATAATATGCACTGTGAAAGTTTCATCGAAATCGGTTGATGCGTGAAAAAGACGACAGGCTTGAAAGATGTAAGAATTCTTCGTTATAGGCTGAAAATCTGCGACTTTTACCATTTTAAACGTTTTAAACGTAGCTTATTGCAACGTTAACCGATTTTGACGAAAATTTCAAAATATGTTTAGTCGACACAGATCTACGAAGCGTATTTTTCAATTTTTCAATATGGGCCCACATAAAAAAGTTGTAAAATGCAACTCTTAGTATTTTTCCATACAATTCCGATCAATTGCAATTTTTGAAAAAATTTCTTTTCACATCCTGTAGTAAACTAATGCTCTAGCTCCCCAAAAAAGTTCAAATCGTTTAGTACAATATTAAAAAAGTTCTCGTCTGTTTTAGAACGTCCGAATATTAATTCGAGTAACTGCAGTTCCAGTATCTCCTTATTCCAGGATGTTTTTTGCCTGTCGTCTTTTTCACGCATCAACCGATTTCGATGAAACTTTCACAGTGCATATTATTTACGCAGGCCTAGAAAACGTACTTTTTAAATTTTCAATATAGGCCCGCACGAAAAAGTTGTAAAATGTAACATTTAGTATTTTCTCTGCAATTCCGACCAAATGCAATTTTTGAAAAAATTTCTTTTCACATGATGTAGCAAACTAATTGCTCTAGCTCCCCAAAAAAGTTCGAATCGTATAGTACAATATTAAATAAGTTATCATCTTTTTTAGATCGTCCGAATATTAATTCGTGTAACTGTACGTTTAGGGGATAATTAATGTATTACTATAATAGTTTATTGATTTATGTGTCGGTTTACTCTTAATGTAACTGTAAAGAAAATGGAACGGCAAGGGGGGAAGAAGTAACATAAGGAAGAGATAACAAAAAGCAAGAGAGTGCCCTGTATAACTAACGGAATTCGGCACATTAGTGCGACTGTGCTGCGACTGTGCTGTGCTAACAAATAAGATTGTCACGCCTTCCTTTTTAAATGAAATAAAATTTGATTCGTTTCTAATGAATATTTATATGAGCATTATAAAATAAATGTAGCTTTTATGACGAGAATTTTTTTTTCATAAAAAAGTAACATTGTAACGCGACGAGGAACGAGACAACCCCAGGGCGCCAATCCGCCTCGGCACTACCCTGAGATGAAGAAAAGAATCGCGCCGCGACCGAATGTTCTAGAAGGCCGCATGTTCGAGAAACTTCTAAAATCCCTAACATCGCCCAAACAAGGGTTAGCAACGACTAGTATAAATACCGGTAGACGATCGCGGAGAAATCACTTTTGCTGCGCCTGTGGGAGAGGACGAGGTAAGACCACGGCCGCTCATAGGTTAGGGAGAGTACGAAGCAATGCTATCGGACGCCCGGCAGCTCAGGAGAGAACAGGGGTTGCACCTGGACGCCTCTCTGGATAAATGGGACAGGACGGCCATGAAGGCCGGCCGTCCGCCGAGAGGAAAGAACAGGGTAGCTTCCTGGCCGCCTGAAAGTAGGTTCACCAGGTTACTCTGTACGTCTTGGAGAGGGCGGCCATGAAGGCCGGCCGCCGAGTTTATAGAGGACACCGGGTGAATCCGAGTCGTCGTCGTTTTCCCAATAGGAGAGTACGGTTGAGATAAACCGGACGCTTGATGGGAAAACCTTTTATTAGTAAAATTATTTTAATCTTTCGTTGCTAAACTTCTTCAAAGGTTTATTGTAAATTTTACGAAAACTTTCGATGTATGAAACTAATTGGAAAATATATTCTTAGTTCAGAGAGAAATCCCAATTCCTATTCCTTGCGATACGAGAGAGAGAACCCGTTTCTGCCATTATGTCGGATCCTACAAAAATTTTGGCGCACAACGTACAGGCCGAGGCTCACGACCTGAATTCCGACTCCATCTCCAATTCTGACCTGAGTCCCAGTCCAACCATCCAGTTTTCACCGAGCCAATTTTCCCAGCTCCTGGGATCCCTGAACGGTAGACCTCCTGTTTGTCTAAAAAGTTTCACGAGATGTAAGGAACGTTTCGATGGCTGTCATGACTACATGAAAGTCAGCGCGTTCATCTCCGCTATCTCGATATTTAAGGATATCGAAAATATTAGCGATGAAAACGCTTTGAAAGGATTACCACTGCTCTTCGAGAAACACGCAGCTATCTGGTGGCGAGGTGTGCGAGTATCCGTATGGACATGGAAGGAAGCCTTGGATACGATCAAAACAACTTTTGCACCTCGACGTCCCGCACATCAGATATACACGGAGCTGTTCCGGACCACGCAGGACGCAAACACTCTGACGGATGTTTATTAGCCAGAAACGGGCACGGTTGGCAGAATTGCCAAACCCGCACCCGGAATCAGTCCAAATAGACATGATCTACGGTCTCTTACGCCTTCCACTTCGGAAGAAAATTCCCCGGGAATCGGTAAAAACATTCACCGACCTGATCAAGCGTGTCCGAGAAGTATAAGATCTCGAGAAGGGGACCCAGGGTAAGCAACGACAACCATTTACGCATTACCATCGGACGGAGGGGATATTTGCCAAACCGTATCCCAGGGACCACCGCCGTTGCAATATTTGCTGCCGCCCAGGACATGCCACCGCCGACTGCCGTTTCCGAAAAAACAACGTGCCAGTACCGAAGCCGACGACCACCTCAACCACGCTGCAGCCAGGATTCACGCAGCCCCCAGCGAGTCACACTCCGCTGCAATGTTACGGATGCGGTAAACCGGGAGTCGTACGCAGCAAATGCCCGGACTGCACGAAGATGGCCAAAACCCCGACATCTGCAGCATTTTCCACAGTAAGTGCAACCATACATCCACGACAGCGACCAGCGGTCGACATCACCATCGCCGGAGAAAAAGGCCAGGCCTTCTTCGATACGGGAGCGAAGTGCAGCGTTGCGAGTGAGAGCTTGTACTCTCTGTTGAAGACGAAAGGCTACCTATTCGAAGAACGGAAAATGGAAGTCGCGCTAGCAGACGGAAACCCACGCATTGAGGGTGTTAAAGCGGCTCAGCTTGAAATAGAGCTTCGTGGTCGCCGCCTCCGGACCACCTTCATTGTTTTGCCGGAAGGAAAGGACAACCGAACTCTGCTGGGCGTCGACTTGATCGAAGACGCAGGAATTGTATTAAATGTTCCGCAGCGGACATGGCATTTCGTGGAGGCACCAGAAAATCTACACGATTTCCAGGATGAAGTTCTGTTTGGGAATGCATCTTTCGGCACGGGGAGACCGGTGTCCCTCTATTATCCTTAACGACAGATGCGATTCGCGAGATTCAGAATTTCGCGAAACCTCCGCCGAAATGTCTGAGCCCGATTCGGGAAGATACAACGACACTCCAGGCTTACCTACAGGAGGAAATCGAAATGGAGGAACCAGTGTCAAACGCAAATTATCCAGACATCGACAATTTTTTCGAGAGATGCATCCAAACATTTGAGACGAGGATGGACATCGCTACCGTCGACATCGGGGAAATAAGGGAGGACGAAGCGCCAACACATCACCGAGCAAGGAAGCTGTCCATAGAATAAACACCGGGGACCACGCTCCAATCGCTGTGCCGCCATATCGCATACCACCTGCAAAGAGAGAACTGCTGCGCACCGAAATAGAAAAAATGATGGAAGCAAAAGTCATCGAGGAATGCGAATCACCATGGGCCGCACCCGTAGTTTTAGTGCCTAAAAAGGACGGCAGTATTCGGGTTTGCGTGGACTATCGCAAACTCAACGCCGTTACCATTACTGATTCGTATCCTCTGCCACGGATCGACGACCTGCTCCATTCGGCCAAGAGAACGGGATTCATGTCTGCGCTGGATCTACAATCAGGCTATTGGAAAATTGGCGTACGAGAAGAAGAGCAAGTCAAAACGGCCTTCACGACACCTTTCGGAATTTTTCGATTCAAGCGGATGCCGTTTGGGTTGAAGAATGCACCAGCTACATTTCAACGCCTCATGGACCGGATGAGAGCTGGTTTAGGAGATCGCAATATTCTCGTCTATCTGGACGATATATTGGTACTCTCCGCCAACTTCACCGAGCACCTCGAGGACTTGAGAGCAGTTTTTAACAGACTTCGCCAATTTGGTCTCCGAATGAATCGGCAGAAATGTCGTCTGGGATGCCCGAAAATCAAATATCTTGGACATGTATCGACAGCAGAAGGCATCCATCCCGATCCTGAAAAGGTCAAGGCGATCCAAGGCATGGCTACACCGGCGAATCTGAAACAGCTGATATCCTTCCTACAAACTTGTTCATGATATAGACGTTTTGTACCAAATTTCGCTACAGTTGCCCAATCTCTGACCCAGCTAACAAAGAAAAAGGCAACCTGGGAATGGAAGACGAGTCAACAGCAAGCATTCGAGCACCTTTTTTTTTTTTAAACAAATTTCCTCTTTAATATTTGGTCACTGGCTTAACACATTCCACTATTCCTACTATACACAGTTCCTAAAACTAATAAATACCGCACGCGCCGGTTCCCTTACAAAGAAATTCTTATTATTAAAAACTCGCACAATATACACACTATTTCTCTCTCTCTCGTTTACATGAAATACTAACTAATCTAAACGCTATGCACCGAAAACCTAGCCTAAGTATCCCTGTCCTGGAATTTATAGAACAGGCAAATTTTTGTCCAGAATCTATCGGTACGCACTGTACAGTGAGTACTTCTAGTTCCTAGACATTTTTTCAAAAAGCACAAATTTTGAAATCGAACTTTTCAATTTATTCCCTGTCCTTGACTAATCTTCCTCACTCGAGGTTACTCCTTAATTCTTTAAACTACACGAGTTCCGAAAACTAATGGCCCGAGATTTTGCCGTCGGATGCCGAGTCCGAGAATTAACGGCCCGAGATTTTGCCGTCGGTTGCCGAGTCCGAGAATTAACGGCCCGAACCTGGTTTTTCCCGTCGGATTGTAAGTCCGTGACTTTTCACTGCACTATTTAGACACCAAGAGAGGAGGAGAAACACTGCCCGAGTTCTACTTGACTTTTGATTCTATAATTAATAATATCTGTAGAAAAGTACGAAAAAGAAGAAAGAAAAAACCCCTGAAGATTTTTCCCTATGCTATGCTATCTCTACTCCTAAACCGTTGAGACCACACTCAGCATTCGAGCACCTGAAAGGAGCCCTTATGAGTCCTCCGATTCTGCAATACGCCGACGAGAAACAGTCTTTCATCATACGTACCGACGCCAGTGCCTATGCCATAGCAGCAGTTCTGTTACAAGGCGAGAAGGAATCGGAACATCCTATTGAATATGCCAGCAGATTACTGACATCGGCGGAACGCAACTACTCAACCACCGAAAGAGAGGCATTAGCAGTGATTTGGGCTGTCGACAAGTTCCGAGGATACATCGAAGGAACTCCTGTTACTATCGCCACGGATCATCAACCTTTGAAATGGCTGATGTCTCTGCGCTCTCCAAGCGGACGACTCGCCCGATGGGCACTGTTATTACAACCTTACTGTCCGAATATTCAATATATTCCAGGCCGATGCAACGTCGTCGCCGATATGCTGTCAAGGTTAACGAGCGAACCGTGGAACGAAGGAAGCAGTACGGAGGTCGCAGAAATTTTCGTCGACATACCAGCACGAGGACCAGCAGTAACCCGAGAGAAACAACTAAAAGACGAGGCCCTGAAAACCATAATCGAATCACTTGAATCAACTACACGAGACGACGAAATGATTAAGTGGACCCCGAGGGGATATCTGACCAACGACGGAGTGCTCTACCGACACGCTCCAAATGTGGACATGGAAGAAGCTTAGCTGGTTGTACCTTCATACGAGAGGAAAGAAATTCTTCGAGCATACCACGACGATGCCACTGCGGGCCATTATGGAGCTCAGCGTACGCTACATCGGATAATCAGCCGATACTTTTGGCCAGGGATGAGCCGAGAAATCGCAGACTACGTTCATGCTTGCGTGGAGTGTCAAAGGTATAAAGCAAACAATTTGAAACCAGCCGGTTTGTTACAGATGCCCGTCATGCACCAAAGATTTGAAATACTCGCCATGGACCTCTTTGGGCCTCTGCCGACCACAATGATTGAGAATCGATGGATCTTCATCGTGGAAGACGCAACCTCACGATGGGTGGAACTGTTTCCACTGCAGCAGGCAACGGCGGAAGCCTGTGCAGAGATCCTCATCAACGAAGTTATGCTTCGTTTTGGTATGCCACGGCGAATCATCAGCGACAATGGTACTCAATTCATCAGCGGGGTCATGCAGCAGGTAGCCCACTGTTTTGGGCTGCAACAGGCGTTCACCCCTGACTATCAACCCCGAGGCCAACCCAGGCTTATACGAGTATGTTTTGAGCTGGGTGAGGGCTCATTCTAAAGAGGAAGGTTGATCACACCACGCTCTGGTCATGATTTTAACGAGATTATGTTTATATCTAATAATATGAGGGCCCAAAGTAGAGAAAAAATCTAGAAAAAAACCAGCAGATTTCAATGCATTTTTCTGTCTCCAAAAGACTTTTTGACTTATATGATGACCAGAGCGTGGTGTGATCAACCTTCCTCTTTAGAATGAGCCCTCACCCAGCTCAAAACATACTCGTATAAGGTCAAACAACTACATGGCGCAGACCCATGTTTCGGACCCAAAATCTAGTAAGATTCTAGGTGTCTTCTAGTTACAAATCGAGCCTATACTACCCCCTTAAATTTAGTTCCGTTCACCCCCAAATGGGACTTTCACCAACATGTTCAGTCGCGTTTTTAACACTTTTTAATGGGTTGAATGGGTTGTTAACATTTTTTTATCTTATTAGGAATTTATTTTAGTTAGTGATCATATTCATCGGTAAAAAAAGATGAGTATACGGTACTATTTATATTGAGTCCTACAAAATTGCAATTAGAATTACGATTTCAATTATGCCTACTTGTTCTTTAAATACAGTAGAGACTCCCGTATCCGTACCCCCATTATCCGAATATCCTAATATACGGACGTTCTATGTATTGTCCGTATGTTCTGTTATCGCCGCGCCGCTCGCTGTGCCGGGATTCAAATACGCGCCGTCTCCAGATTCCGACTTTCCGACTCATGCTTCCGAAACTTCGGCAACGTAAAAATCGAAGGAACGCGTCGGCGTCGATCAGTCGAGCAGGTAGTTCACACAGACAGAGTAGAGGTACGCCTGTGTGTAGCGCGCAAGCAATCGAATAGGCACACAGACGGGCTGAGTTTTCACGTTACCGAAGTTCTGAAAGCATGAGGCCGAGGCGAAAAGTCAGAATCTGGAGACGGCGCACAGTGGGACCTTTCGTCCAAATCGGAGACAAAATCGAAGAACTTTCGATAGAAATGAGGCAGAGCGATGAAATTTTTTTTTAATTAAAGCTGAAACATTACAGAATATGGGAAAAATAGGGAGATTATGGTAAGAACGTTTTTTAACGTTGAGAAAATTCGTTAAACTTGCACAATTTCGAGAAAATTGTGGTTTTTCCAATACCACGCGCGGAAAATTTTTTTTTAAATTTTTGCTATATATCATTTCCCGTAGATTTTCTCACGCTGATTTCAAATCTGGTCTCAAAATTTGTCTACGACCTCAGGATATTACAAAATCGATTTCTTGAAATTCTACATGTTTAACGAATTTTCTCAACGTTAAAAAACGTTCTTACCATAATCTCCCTATTTTTCCCATATTCTGTAATGTTTCAGCTTTAATTTTTAAAAAATTTCATCGCTCTACCTCATTTCTATCGAAAGTTCTTTGATTTTGTCTCCGATTTGGACGAAAGGTCCCACTGTGCGGCGCTCATGTGAATCCCGACACAGCGCGCGACGCACATTTTGCTATAACTTTTGATCTAAAAGAGATATCGAAGAGAAATTAGGCCTAATGATGTAAACGGAAATATATTTTGCATTTTTTAAATAATGTTTTCGTTGATTCTTAAGGTATAGCCGGAAAAGATGGTCAGAAGTATCCAACCAAATTTGTTTTTAGTCACGTCATGTTCAACAGAAAATTAAGAAAAATTTCATGAATATTCTACCGAATAGCATACACGACTGAGATTTTTTCAAAATTTTTGGTTGCAAAATCGATTTTTAAACGAATCGGAAAACATAAAACTGCCGATTTTATACCGGTCTTCAGTTGACCACATTTATTTTATATTATTACGTTAGTTATGTCTAATCCTGATTATTAATGTGTATTTTTTCAGGTTTTTTTGATTATGGAAACATGTTTTATAAAAATTGAAAACCTCCAAACATTCGAAGAAAATGCATATTTTGTATTGAAGTGTTAGAGACTCCAGTTTTATAAAAATTCAGTACTTGGATATTATTGAAGGAACTGTTCTTAATTTTTTAGAGATTGCGTAGTCGTTAACAAAACAACTATGCGGCTGCGAATCTTCTGGCCCCGAATCGAATCCCGCTGCTTCTGTTTCTTTCAGTAAATACTTGTTGCTTCGGGTTTTAATGAAAAGTTTAATCAAAAACATTTTTAATTGTCTACATTTATTTTCAACTTAAAGTACTGCATCAGTCCTTTAAGTTGAAAATAAATGTAGACTGCAGACAATTAAAAAATGTTTTTGATTAAACTTTTCATTAAAACCCGAACCAACAAGTATTTACTGAAAGAAACGATTAGCAGCGGGATTCGATTCGGGGCCCGAAGATTCCCAGCCGTATAGTTGTTTTGTTAACAACTACCCAATCTCTAAAAAATTATGAAAAAATTAAAAACAATTGCTTCAATAATATCTAAGTACTGAATTGTATCTAATTGTAAGTACTGAGACTAACAAGGAGAGGCCGCGGCCTTCGGGTCACCGATCTCGTTGAGACTTCGCACACTTATAGATTTCGTTCTCCTGTTTACGAATATATACCATTATAGGGGCAGACGCTCAATAGTTTTTGAGATATTGACGATTAAAGTTTCATTGCTCCCCTTAAATACACATAGTATTCTTTATAGATCACAACAAGAGACAGCGTGGCGTGATGGTAGCGTGTCAAGTTCTCACGCGGAAGACCAGAGTTCAAATCCTATCATGTGATTCGATTTTTTTTTTAATTTTACTTTATTTTTTATTTATGGAACATTTACCTCGATGTATGTGTATGTTACTAATTTCAATCAGTTCGATTTCACGCACAATAATTCTATAATACTAACAGAGAGATGTAGAATAGTTATAATAGGATACTTACAGTTATTGTTATGTACAGCAGTGGTATTTGTCGTAGAAGCAAACAAAACATAAAATATCAGCTGTGCTTCCCAATGGAACTGTAGAAAAAGAAATGTTCATGTTGTGAAAGTGTATTTATACGATGTGCAAGTTGCTTCGCTTTTTTATGTTTTGTTTGCTTCTACGACAAATACCACTGCTGTACATAACAATAACTGTAAGAATTCTATTATAACTATTCTCTCTCTCTCTACTTCTGTTAGTATTATAGAATTATTCTGCGTGAAATCGAATTGATTGAAATTAATAACATACACATACATCGAGGTAAATGTTCCATAAATAAAAAATAAAGTAAAATTTAAAAAAAAATCGAATCACATGACAAGATTTGAACTCTGGTCTTCCGCGTGAGAACTTGACACGCTACCGTCACGCCACGCCGTCTCTTGCTGTGATTTATAAAGAATACTATATTTAAGGGGAGCAATGAAACTTTAATCGTCAATATCTTAAAAACTATTGAGCGTCTGCCCCTATAATGGTATATATTCGTAAACAGGAGAACGAAATCTATAAGTGTGCGAAGTCTCAACGAGATCGATGACCCGAAGGCCGCGGCCTCTCCTTGTAAGTTTGTTAGGAGGTTTTCCATTTTTTAAAACATGTTTCCATAATCCGAAAAATCTGAAAAAATACGCATTAATAACACTGTCCAACACCAAATTTGTTTTCAATATACTGTTGGGTCCTTCTTATAGAGTTTTTTGCGCTGATTCCGAATCTGTCCTTAATTTTTCTCCTATACGCACAGTTTTTGAAAAACATGGCTTTGAAAAAAAACATATTTTTCAACTTTAAACAAATATTATGATGTTATTATAAAAGATATTGAATTGTTCTTTACAGCAATAGATTCTGTAGACTGTCCCGAATACAGTGATATCCAATATTAATACATTATGATTGTTTAAACATGTTTAAACAATGATTAAAGACGGAGAGACACCACTTTTGCAGCAATTTTTGAGGATATTTTTCAATTTATCTCAAAAAATTAGGGTCCAGCAGAAAATCGAACTATACCACGCGATAGAACAGACTTTCATCTTGAGAAACCACCCTTTGAAGTTTGCATGGTCGACGTTTTTTTCGAACCAGAAAGCAAAATATCTTGGCCCGACATGAGTTGTCACCAGTGGCGCTCACCACCAGAACGGTCGTTCGCCGCTCCGTATCCCGTCCGAGCGCCACTGGCGGAAACTCATGTCGGGCGAAGATATTTTGCGTTCTGCTTCGAAAAAAACGTCGATGTCGCAAACTTCAAACGGGGGTTTTCAAGATAAAAGTCTGCTAATTTTTTGAGAGAAACTGAAAAATGTCCTCAAAAATTGCTGCAAAAGTAGTGTCTCTCCGTCTTTAATCATTGTTTAAACATGTTTAAACAATCATAATGTATTAATATTAGATATCACTGTATTCGGGAAAATCTACAGAATCTGTTGCTGTAAAGAACAATTCAATATCTTTTATAATAACATCACAATATTTGTTTAAAGTTGAAAAATATGTTTTTTTTTCAAAGCCATGTTTTTCAAAAACTGTGCGTATAGGAGAAAAAATAAGGACAGATTCGGAATCAGCGCAAAAAACTCTATAAGAAGGACCAACAGTATATTGAAATCATAAAAAAAGTTGAAATTTGTTGGACAGTGTAATTAGGATGAGACACAACTAACGTGATAATATGTTTATATGGCAATAATAATAAGTAACAATATGGCATTTTTGCATATGGCAAATCGATTTTGCAACCAAAAATTTTGAAAAAAATCTCAGTAGTGTATGCTATTCGGTAGAATATTCATGAATTTTTTCATAATTTTCTGTTGAACATGACGTGACTAAAAACAAATTTGGTTGGATACTTCTGACCATCTTTTCCGGCTATACCTTAAGAATCAACGAAAACATTATTTAAAAAATACAAAATATATTTTTCTCTGTTTACATCGTTAAAACCGATTTTTCAAAAAAAATTAGGCCTAATTTCTCTTCGATATCTCTTTTAAATCGAAAGTTATAGCAAAATGTGCGTCGCGCCGCGTGCTGTGCCCGAGATTCAAATGCTTGCCGTCTCCAGATCATGGACTTTTCGCCTCATGCTTTCGAAATTTCGGTAACGTGAAAACCGGAGGAACGCGTCGGCGTAGATCAGTCGAGCAGGTAGTTCACACGGACAGAGTAGAGGTACGCTTGTTTATGTAGCGCGCGTGCAATCGAACAGGCACCAACACGGGCAAGCGCGGTCGACACAGATACAGGTCGACACTTCACCGGCCGCTCACGGATACGACGATACGTCAGGGAAGGGGGGAAACTGCCGTTCAGTTTTCAGTTGTTCTCTCAGCAGTTCTCAAGTCTCTCAAGTTCTCGTTCGCTTAGCTCGATCGTAATTGGTCGTAATATCTGTGGTTGTCAGGAGTACGCCTCATGTCACACACTTTCACTTTCGAGATATTGTCGTTTAATGTTTTGATCACTACTGCTTTGACAAGGACATTGGTTAAATTGTATTATTTTTTCGAGCCTTTTGAATTTATTTTCATCACGTTTTTTCTGGTAAATACCTAATCCTACACTATAAATTCAATAAATGCATAAACTGAAATTTTTTGTGGTTACACGTTACACTCGCGAGTGCGGTCTGCGTTGCGCCATTTAACTATTTGACTATTAGATTGACTTGCTTGGATTATGTGATTACGTGGATTCCTTGGATTACGTGCACTACGTGGAAGGAAGGAAGAAAGGAAGGTATTTGTACATATTGTAACGAAGTCTCTATTTCGCTAAATAAATGAACACACTTTCAATAACCGTAATACGCTACTTTTCGGAGGAAGGCAACTTATCTCTGGCTAAATCGCTTTTATCGCCTTTGACGTCTTCAACGTCCGCTCTCTCTCGTGTTTGTCTTTCGACTCTCATTCGTTCCAGCGTCGTTTTCCTAACGACGCTGTAACCAAACTGAATCTTCCAACAATTCTATACAACGGGTATACCGACAGACGCGTAACATTAGTATGCCGGTAGACCCGTAACACTTCCCCCCCTCCTCCGAAAAAAACGAACTTTATTCAAAAAAAAAAAAAAAATGACCTGTGATTTTGTAGGAGCAAAAATAATGAAACAAACACCGTGGACCCTCCAAAATCACCAACTAACCCGGCATTTGCCCGACGCTCCAGGGAAAACCACGGCTTAAAAACCTGGAGTGGTTAGCGGCCGAAATACAACAATATCAATTAACAATTAGTAACTTCAAAATAACAACAATATTATAATTCTAATGTATACGGTCTTCAATTTCTCCCTCCACAACTTGCTTTTCCTTTTCTTTTCTTGTACTCCTGTAAATTAGTAGACCAGCGATTCCTAGCAAACCTGGAATAACGTTAGCATCTTCGAAAACTAAAGCTTATTATTGATTTTTTTAATAATAATTTCTACTACTACTACTTATCATTGAACTTCGCAAGTCTATTAACATGCACTACTTTAAATTTCTGTTTATTCTTCTTAATCCTATAGACAACATCACTCAATTTTGTGTTAATAACATACGGTCCATCCCAATGACATTGAAGTTTAGGGCACTTCCCTTTTACTCTGAAAGGCTGATATAACCATACCAAATTCCCTTCCCGAAAAGATTTCTCCACTACTTTAGAATCATATTGCTGTTTCATTTTAAACGAAGAAATTTCTTGTTGCTTTCTAACGAATTTGTGAATAGTATCCATTTTATCTCTCAAATCTAAATTGAAATCACAATACAAAACATTCCTAATTGGAAGACTTCCGCGCAACAAATTCAATGGCAAACAAATTTCTCGACCGTATAACATCATTGATGGACTTAATTTTAAACTTTCATGCTGAGCAGACCTATACGCAAGAAGAAAAAGAGGGACTAACTCGTCCCAATCCCTTTGATGCTTAGACACAAACATTGAAAGATATTGAAGAATTGTCCTATTTAACCTTTCTACAAGACCATCCGATTGTGGATGTAGAGGAGTCGTCCTAGTTTTCTTAGTGCCCAACAAAATCATTAGTTCTTTAAAAATATTTGATTCAAAAGTTCGGCCTTGATCAGAATGAATTTCTTGAGGAACTCCGTGACGACTTACAATATCCTTAATTAACGCATTAGCTACGGTTTTAGCCTGAAAATTTGGTAAAGGTATTACTTCTGGCCATCTAGTGAAGTAATCTGCCACAACTAACATAAAACGGTTTCCAGAAAATGATTTTGGTAAAGGACCTAAGATGTCTAAAGCTATTCTCTCGAAAGGAGAACCTACATTGTAAATTTGCAACAATCCCTTGCCACGATTAGCCGTGCCTTTCCTGGAGATACAAACCTCACAACGATTACACCATTTTTCTACATCCTTAATACAATTAACCCAATAAAAACGTTCCCTGATCCGAGAAACTGTTTTATTGATGCCGAAATGTCCCCCAGCAGTCGAATCATGAGCCTCACGAAGAACTGCATCTTTCTTTTCTCTCGATACCACTAATTGCCAAACTATCTTTTTTCCCTCCGCAGATTCCCACTTTTTGAATAAAAGACCATCTCGAATCTCTAAAGATTCCCACAATGAGAAATAAAATTTAACCTCCGGTGACGTAGCCGTCAAAACTTCTTTAGGCGGCTTTTTTCCCAACAGTTTACTTTTAAAAACCAATTCTAAGTGTGGATCATTCCTCTGAGAACTCTCCCAATCCTGCGTTTCAAACAAAGAACACTGAGTACGAAGGATTGAAATTTCTTCAACCTCCTGACAATGTTCGTCCCTACTTTCCGCATTTAAACAACGCCTACAATTATCTGTCCAACAAGGCCTTCTAGATAACGCATCAGCATTGGAATGTAATTTACCACTCCGATAACAAATCGTGAAATCGTATTGTTGAAGTCTTTCTAACCATCTGGCTATCTGACCCTCAGGGTTTTTAAACGAAAGTAACCACGATATCGCCGCATGATCTGTACGTACTGTAAATTTCCTTCCATACAAGTAATGATGAAAATGCTCTATAGCTTTAATTATCGCCAACAACTCCCTTCGGGTAATGCAATAGTTTTTTTCTGATTTGTTTAGAGATTTATTAAAATAAGCAACCACTCTCTCTTCACCATCCTGAACCTGCAGTAAAACCGCCCCTATACCGACATTCGAAGCATCCGTATCTAACAGGAATGGATCACTGTGCGAAGGATAAGCTAAAATCGGTGTTGAAGTTAAACAAATTTTTAACTCTTCAAAAGCTTTCTCCGCTTTCTCTGACCAAACAAAACTTTTATTTTCCGTCAAGTCAAAAAGCGGCCTTGCAACAGTGGCATAATTCTTTACAAACCGCGAAAAATAAGTACACAACCCTAAAAAGCTTTTCATTTCCGACTTATTCCTCGGTCTAGGCCACTCCCTGATCGTGGAAATTTTCTCCGGATTCGTTTTAACACCTTCCCTAGAAACAATGTGCCCTAAATATTTCACCTCTGCTTGAAAAAAAAACATTTTTGAGGAGCCACAAGAAGACCTGCTACGCGTAGTTTATCAAATACCAAATGCAAATTTTGCAGTTCCTCTTCGAACGTCTTCCCAAAAATGATAATATCGTCTAGATAAACGAGACACTTTCGCCAAGTCAAATCTCCCAAAACATTTTCCATTAACCTCTCAAACGTAGCTGGAGCATTACACAACCCAAACGGCATCACCCTAAACTGCCATAACCCTTCGCCTACTGAAAACGCAGTCTTTTCGCGATCCCTTTCATCCATCTCGATCTGCCAATAACCACTCTGCAGGTCCAAAACCGTAAACCACGAAGATCCCGCAATCGCATCCAGAGTATCATCAATCCGAGGTAAGGGATATGAATCTTTCTTCGTTATGTTGGTTAGCTGGCGATAATCTATACAAAACCTTGTCGAACCATCTTTCTTTTTAACTAAAACCACCGGGGACATCCAAGAGCTAACCGATTTTTCAATCACCCCCTGGTTTTCCATGTCCGCAATTAACTGCCGTACTTCGTCCTTTCGCTGAACGGGAACCCTACGGGGAGCTTGTTTAATAGGTGCGTGACCTCCCGTATCTATTCGATGCTTCACTACCTTGCACTTTCCCAACTGCTTTTTATCTTTTGCGAAGACGTCTTGAAATGAAATTAGAAAATTCCTAAAGTCTTCCTTCTCACTCTGGCATAGGAGTACGGAATTTTCTTCCAAAATCGGAAACAAAAACTCTGGCAAAACCCGGTCTTCAGAATCCCCTGCAATGCCTTCGCCACTTTCCGAAGACCAAGCATCGATAGAACAATCATTAAACCAAATTTTGTCTACTCCGGCAATATGCAAACAGTTATTCTTCAAATCGACCGAACACCTATATCTCGACAGAAAATCCAGCCCTAAAATGCAATCTTCCTCGATATCGACAACGAGAAACCTATGCCGAACGCGTAGTTTTCCAAGCTCAACAAAAGTGCTACGCTCCCCGAAAATCTGAACCCTCTCTCCTGTAACGGATCTAAGATGTATTTCGCCTGACATTGAGCAACAATCCTCAACTGACGTCCCCTTTAGGAGTGAAACTCGCGAACCGGTATCGACAATGAACTTTCGGGAATGACCATCCAGAAGGCCCATGACGCTAACACCAGACTCGACCGCGACGTTATTAACCGAAGAAATTCGATAGAGGGTATTTTCTTGTATTTGATCGTTTGCAACCCTCTTTACAACGATCCCTTCTAGTTTCCCGAAGCGTTAGTCTTATTCAAAGAACAATTTGAAGAAATATGACCAATTTTTCCGCATTTCCAGCAAGTCAAAGGTCTGCTAAAGTCACGTGGCTGTCCCCCGTATGGACGAAAACGGCGCGTGTCCATCCTCGCACTCTACTGCATAGGCTGCTGGGACCTCCAAGAGTCCTGAAAATTTAGAGCTTCCACCCTCACCGCGATCGCGAGTGTCTCGTCCAATGTGGAACAATTCATCGAAGCAAGAGTAACATCTCTCTTGAGATTGTGGTCCCCGATCGCCTCGAGGAACCTCTGATGCGCTTGTTTATCGCGAAATTCCGGTGTCGCGTCAGGGAAAGCCGAATGGGAAAGAAAACAAATTTGGTTAGCCAAAGCCCGAAGAGACTCTCCCCTACGTTGTCTATAATTAAAGAACCTAAACCGGTCTAGCTGAGCCAAGTGCTCATTGCCATATTGAATATTTAATCGAGAAACAAGCGCGTCAAAGTCGGTACGTTTCGATTCCTCGAGACACGACAGGGCCGTAAGGGCCTCACCCTCAAGAGAGTCTACGAGGGCCAGACTCTTAGTAGTATCATCCCAGTTATTAATCTTTGCCAGGGTAAGAAACTGTGTCAAGTACAGTCTCCATGAACCCGAACCGTTAAATTTTGCGGGCTTAACGCGGTAAAAAGATGGATTAGCATTGCACGGACGCGAACATTGATTGAACGCGCGTGAACCTACGTCACCGGCGGCCTCACGGTTCCCATCCCCTACAAATCTCTCCAAAAGAGAAGTAAGTTGGCAAAGACTGGCCTGATTATTCGCTAACTGTGTTTGCATGGACGTGAACTCCTCCGCTCGAAAATTCGCCTGGTTTTCCAGCAGTCGAGCTTCCAAAGCCGCGAGACGCTCCTCCAAACGAACAGACCGAGTCTGCATCTCGTTCCGCTAGTCGCTTGCTCAACCGCAGAATCCCACTTCTGACACCAATGTAACGAAGTCTCTATTTCGCTAAATAAATGAACACACTTTCAATAACCGTAATACGCTACTTTTCGGAGGAAGGCAACTTATCTCTGGCTAAATCGCTTTTATCGCCTTTGACGTCTTCAACGTCCGCTCTCTCTCGTGTTTGTCTTTCGACTCTCATTCGTTCCAGCGTCGTTTTCCTAACGACGCTGTAACCAACCTGAATCTTCCAACAATTCTATACAACGGGTATACCGACAGACGCGTAACATTAGTATGCCGGTAGACCCGTAACAATATTTATATTGGTTAATCGGTTTCATTTTGCTCAAATGTCTCCCAAAATCTTCGCGTAAAAAAGCGTGAGAACGCTTGTCGACACACCACGCGACAGTGCCATGTGCCATCACGTATGAGGTGCTACGGGGCGAGTAAATATGTTCACTTCAATGTAGAGTCCAAAATAGTAAATTGTTTTTTTCTTTATCACTTTTCATTATCATTATTATCATTTATCACTTTAGACAAATCCAACACAATTCACTTTGACCCATTCAGATTAGAATTAGCTTAACAATATTCTAAATCGGCAAAATGATGGCTAAAACCAATTCAGTAAGGCAAGTATTTAATCTTCTTCACTTGCTTCTCATCATGGAATTTTTTCATTTCTGGTAGTACATTCTTTTGTTTGTCGTTCAACTTTAATCGATTTTTTATTAATATCATTGCAATATTTGAATCAGTTAGATATATTAGTTGATGAAAAACATCAGAAGACCTTTTGTAATTGTAGCACCAGAAATTAGAAAATTCGTTGAGATGAGAAATAAGCGAAGAAAATTAAATACTCACATTTACTCACTGTGTAATTGAAAATCTAATTTACAGAACGGAGGAAAAATATAATGTGCTATCCAAGGAAGGAGGAGAAGGAAGCTGCGGCAACCGGGGAAGAGGAAGACCTCTAATTTTTCGCGTGGTACGTATATCTAATTATGCCATTCAACGCACATACATATATTGTACATTACTGATTTTCTATGTATTTTTGAGGTATCCCGCCTATGCCAGAACGTGCTACGGGCCACAAGTTTGGGGAAGCAGAGGCAACAACGTGTAATAATCACAATATATACAGGGTGAGTCACCTAACGTTTGTACCTCAAATATCTTTGTTGTTTCTAAAGATACGTAAAATATGGTAAGGACAAAGTTGAATGGTACAATGGGGCTGACACGATGCCAAAAAAAATTTTGTTTTATGTCATTTTTTTAGAGATATCAAGGTCATCTTGACTTTTTTAAATGGTATGAGGTATTTTTTAATACATCAATCGATCCAGCTGGACATTTGTTGAAAAAAAAAGTACTAACCTATGTATGTCGAAAAGTTAGTAGTTCACAAGATATTTCAATTTAAATAACTCCAAAACACCATTACTGTCGTACTAAGACGTTAGCGTTTACATACTTGTGTAACGTTTACAAAATATTAAAAAATGATGTTTTGTCAACTTTTTTATCTGGGCATGTAACGATAATTTAAAAAATGCGTTTTATAGATTTCGGTAACTTATATGTGTAAGATAGTAATATTCGAGGGAAGTTTGATAATATTTATTCCGACTTTTCTACAACTGCTCCGGAAAAAGACTGACGGCTCTCCGTTCGGCGTTGCCCACGGAGCCTCGGCCGATCGTCTTTCTTACAACATTCGTTCATTTCTTCAAGCGACACTCATTTGTTTAACATCGGACATTCACACACACACTCACACATACATTCCCGTCTTTATCACACATGCATTCCCGTCTCTATCCCTACATATGCATACTGAAAATTTCATCGAAATCGGTCAACATTGCAATGAGCTACAAACGTTTAAAGATGATCACGTAAGGGCGAAATGCCCTGGCTGAAAATCTGCGACTTTCACCCTTAAGCTCTCATCTTTAAATGTATGTAGCTCATTACAATGTTGACCGATTTCGATGAAATTTTCAGTATGCATATAAGTTACCGAAATCTATAAAACGCAGTTTTTAAATTATCGTTACAGGCCCAGATAAAAAAGTTGTCAAAACATCATTTTTTAATATTTTGTATAATTACTACCAATTGCAATCGTAATAAATTTTTGTTTACTTATTCTCTAGCGAACTAGCCGGTCTAACATCTTAAAAGAATTCAAGTCCTTTGGACCAATTCCTAAAAAGTTGTGCGATTTTTAAGGGTGTCCACTTATTATTGCCGCTGACTGTACATAGGTTAGTACTCTTTTATAACGAATGTCCAGCTGCATCGATTGATGTATTAAAAAATACCTCATTCCATTTAAAAAAGTCAAGATGACCTTGATATCTCTAAAGAAATGACATAAAAACAAAATTTTTTTAGCATCGTGTCAGCCCCATTGTACCATTCAACTTTGTCTTTACCATATTTTACGTATCTTTCGAAACAACAAAGATATTTGAGGTGCAAACGTTAGGTGACTCACTCTGTAGATTTAGGTCCATGTAAAGATTGTAAATTTTTGTAATTTCCAATAATAAAGCATAGTAATAATAAAAAATTATATTTATTATTCCTTGTGTCATTGTCCCTATCACAGTCCCTATGTCTTCACCAACTCCCCCTGCGGCGTATTAAAAAATAAAAAACTATAAATTTTCTTTTCCCTTATACGACGAGAATTTTTTTTGCATAAAGACCCGTTAAGAGGGAAGAAGTAACATTCAATTTAGTTTCTATCTCTTGCAATCGATGCAGACAATTTTTATGTTGCATAAAGTCTAGAAAGTCTAATACACACAAGCAGTCTAGGAATACTACAATAAATAAAATCTATCATTTAATTTTCCCGCCTTGAATGTGTACAAAATAAGTAAAAAGTAAATTTATGTAGGGTCTGCCATAACATATATGATGATGTAATGGGAGCTCGACCACTGTGATAGAGAGGAGGAAAAAGGAAGGAGCGTTTCGTCCTAGGCCCGCTAGAGACTCATCAGTAAGGCTGACTAGCGGGCCCTGCCTTAGGCGGTGGGATGTCGGAAGGCGGTTGAGGACGGTATATATGCTAATTGTTGAGGAACGAGTACTTGCGGGAAAGGCCTTTTCGAGTGCCTGTCCCTCTTGTGGCGCGTGTATGAAGTTCGGCCTCCACGTCGTGTAGTCCCTACAGTTAGTGCGGCTGTGCTGCCCTTTTACAACGGCCCGATCGTTAAACCAGACACGATCGGCCCGGATTGTGGCGACGACATCATGTGCCAAGATCGTGGCCAGGGAAGACTACAAGCCCTCACGCGCATTTGTGGCCTGGACAGAATCTAGGATTTTGGCTGTCTGGGTATACTCTAAAGCTAAAGTCTAAAGCTCAATGAATGCATGAACTCGAATTTTTGAAATTGTGACATGCGGCCTTTTTCCTTACAACCACAGACATTATCAGTAATATTTTATTTTCACTTTTATATTTTATTTTAATTTTTATATTTTTAATTTTAGTATACAGGGTGAGGCGCCAGAAACAGGCCCCCTGAATAAGCATTAATCAGATGTTAGTAGCTTTTTTGTAGATGGACGCGTAAAGAACATATGAAGGTCAACTTCTTTTTTAACTTCCCGATTTTATAGGGAAGTTATTGTAATGACCCCGAAAATCGAAAATCGATTTTTTAGCAGATCTTCACGTTTCATGGTCATTGCAGTCATTTTAGACTATTTTCAGCAAAATGTTCGTATGTGTGTGTGTGTGTGTGTGTGTGAGTGTGTGTGTGCGTATGTCTGTTTCTATGTGATCAAATTTTTCGTTAACGTTTTCTAAAAAAGTAACAACGCGATCAGAATGATGAATGATGCAATCGATGTGCCCCGTCGTACCTTAGAGCTGATTAGATTTAGGTCCATATTGGTCAAGTAGTTTTTTTCGAAAGGAGTTGATTCTACAATGCAATTTATACGAGAGAACGTAAAGTTTCCATCGAAGAAACAAACGTAATTACACAAAAATTTTTTTTTTTCATTTCTTTTAAATTTAAAAAAATTTTTTTAACTAAAAAAAAAAATTTTTTTTTTTTCCTTACGCTAATGTTTCCGCTTACAATAATCGAAAATTATCCCAATGCAAGAGTGAGTTAATCATCTCTACTCCCGAGAATACAGTTTCAAAGAATATCGATGAAAGTACCAAAAAAAATTTATATTACAATCTGTAAAAAAACAATCAGTTCAAAACGAATTATTAACTGAGACTAAATTGAAAATTAATATAAACTATATGATAATTATTAATAACATTGATGTTGAAAACGGATTGGTTAATGGAGCACACATGGGGAATATTAAAATTTATTACTTTTCAAGAAAATACTAAAATTCCGTCTATATTGTGGTTAGATTTTCAATTGGCCAGAGTAGGAGTGAAAGTAAGAACTCGTTATCGTGATTATATGAAAAATGCAAATATTCATCAAAATTTAACACCAATAATAAAAATATCAAATCAAGTTCATATGTCGAGTGAGGAAAAATATCAAATCACACGTAGTCAATTTCCAGTGGTTCCTGCTGAAGCTATTACGATTCATAAAAGTTGTATGTAGCACTGAGCAGAGTTTCAAAATTGAGCGCGGTTTATATATTTTGGGACAATTTAAATTAACAGTATCGAAGAAAACCAAGACCAATACTGCAAACCCGGAGAATGAGGAGTTGTATCGTTTTCGAAAAACTAATTAAGACAATTTATTTTGCAACATTAGTATGCTATAACAAGGAACCAAGCGAGCAATGAGACTGCCATGTTCGTTTAATGCGACGCCATATAGCAAACATTTTGATAAGTAGAAAACTATTGAATTTCCCTGAAAACGTATAATCTTATTAAAACGTACACTTAATAATGATAATGATATACTGCAACTAACGAATCGGGAAGTTCTTTGTGTGGCTCGTGGAGAGTCACACACCAAATCAAAAAAATCCTACCCGCGAGCTCGCGAAGCGAGCGAGCAAAAACAACCCTACTCGCGAGCGAGCGAAGCGAGCGAGCAACAATAACCCTCTAGTTTTAAATGGAATGAGGTATTTTTTATTACATTAATCGATGCAGCTGGACATTCATTATAAAAAAGTAGTAACCTATGTATGTCGAAAAATTAGCAGTTCAGGGGATATTTCAATTTAAATAACTCTAAAATACCATTACTGTCGTGTGTGTACTAAGACGTTAGTGTTTACTCACTTATGTAACGTCTTAGTACGACAGTAATGGTATTTTAGAGTTATTTAAATTGAAATATCTCCTGAACTATTAACTTTTCGACATACGTAGGTTAGTACTCTTTTATAACGAATGTCCAGCTGCATCATTGATGTATTAACTAGAGGGGTGTTGTTGCTCGCTCGCTTCGCGAGCTTCGCAAGTAGGGGTGTCGTAGCTCGCTCGCTTTGCGAGCTCGCGAGAGGGTTAGTGGTACGGATGTTATTTGGTGTGTGACTCTCCACGAGCCACACAAAGAACTTCCCGATTCGTTAGTTGCAGTATATTATTATCATTATTAAGTGTACGTTTTAAGAAGATTATACGTTTTCAGGGAAATTCAATAGTTTTCTACTGTGACGTGGCAGATTCCGCCTACGTCACTCCGAACCTTAAGCGAAAGACCGGGTCACTGAAAAGCGGCATAATAACGAAACGGTTATAACGAGCGCTCTCCCTGGGACATCCGAACGCCCAAAAGAATAGAATTATCGCATTTGAATGTCGCGCCGCCGGGCGCGACAAGAGTTTTCAGAAACCACCGAAATCGGCGAGGAGCCCGATACCTGTCTCCGGCCGCCGATTGGCGGTAGGCCGCAAGCGGAGACGCTCGGAACACCAATCACAGGGCGCCGCCGGCGAGGAAGACGGCGAGGATTGGACCGAGCCCGGATCTGTCAACCCGGAGAAAGCGACGAGGCTGTTAAACATAAGGACGATCAGCAGTCCACCCCCGTCGACGTCTCATCCGGAAAATGCCATGAGAGCTACACCGGAACGGCTCGGATCCATGGATGCCGACTAACCGCCTTATATCGGCCGGGCTTCGGAAAATAGAAAATACCGAAGGCCCGGGCCGACATTTCATCAAGTCGTCCCTGCGCCCAGAAACAACGTGATTGGCCCGAGCGTCGACGAAGACGAGAGTGGGGGGGAAACTCGCTTCCGCGTTCCGAACCATCTCGAACTAGGCCACTGGGTCGAAGGACTGTTGACAGTAACGACGTGCGAACTATTAGACCGCGAATTCAGAAAGTAACTTTGCGACAGCCGCCATCTAGCGATATTGGTAAGTGCCGGTCAGGCTTTATTTCGATATATTTTGTGACCAGTTCGTGTTGGTTCGGGGACGTTATTTGAGTTCGCGAAAAGTTCGTACCGCGGCGTACCGCGTGTTTCCCCGCGTTTACCGTTGACCAGGAGTCGCTCTCCTGAGAGGCTCGCGAGGCCGCGGATCGTATGTCGCCGAATCCTCGTGCACGAGCTATTCGGGACCCACGATATTCGCCCGGTAATTCTTCGGGTTGCCCTCGGATTGTTCCTCGGGAGGATAACGCGCCGTATTCGTTTCGTATCGTTCACCGTTCGCACGTTTCGCCCGGTCTCGAACTAGGAACGCGTACGTCACCAGAGCTCGGTCGAATTCGTGCCCTCGTGGCTTGTAAATTCACGCGAAGTTCTGTGACGACCGAGCTCGCCGCGATAGAAGTTATTCCGCGCGATCGGCCGAACAGCCGCCGTCACTTTCGTGTTCGCGCCGGCAACTCTATTGACTACCGCCGGCAGCGGCCGGCGGGTTGTATGACCATCTCGTTTTAATAAACGACTATATTTTGCCCGAGATCTACCGAGTAGCTTCATTTACCGTGAGAAACGTTCTCGTCGCGGGGAATGCCCCGTTCCTTTCCTCACGTGGTTCCCTGGACCCGTTCGCGGCCGTCACCGGCCTAAACGATGTTCGCAGCCGTCACCGGCCTAAACGATGTTCGCAGATTCGATGTCACTTTGAGAACCGATCGAATCGTTCGAGAGTTCGCGTGGTACGGTATCGTACCTGGCGCCCGTTCGCTTCGTGTACAATTTTGTCGTTCCGTTCGAATCTGCGAAGATCTTTTGTCTTGAGAGGACCACGTGTCGCGCGACCGAGCGTGGCCCGGTCGCAAGGCCATAATTTCTCGAAGGCGTTTACCTCTCTGTTCGCAGGGAAATAAACGCCGTGACACTACTTATCAAAATGTTTGCTATATGGCGTCGCATTAAACCAACATCGTATGCTCGTTGCTCGCTTGGTTCCTTGTTATAGCAGAGTAATGTTGCAAAATAAATTGCAAATGCTCCACAATCAAACGCATTGTTTTGATATTGTACTCTGTGAAATATATATTTCTTATTATATTGGTAAAGGGCATTCAAATAATCTATTACATCATGGTTCAAATGATTAGCATTAAAACTATCATAAATGTGTACATTGCCGCTACCATCAGATCTTGTGCAAATCCAATGTCCTACTACCTTTTTTCCAATTTCACCAGTGTATATTATCTGAATATTCGTCTCATGTTCTGGGATCTCTTGTAAATTACTCAAAAAAGCTCGAACGTAACCAGTATCTTGAGCAAAGTTGTATATTCCACGCTCGTTTAGATTTCTGTTCATAATTTCGTGAAATAAATTAATATGTTTATCTTGTAAATAACAATCAGGTTTTATGACTTCTTTACATTCGGCTGTTTCTAAAGCATAGTTATAACCATCATTGAGGAAACATTCTGCAGGCACTGCATATTCATGATTATTTTGCTCGATATGCTGGTCCGAGATCATTATACAATCATCAAAATTTGTAAAATTTTCAGGAATCATTTTTTTTTAATTTGTGATTGTTACATCTGTTTTCTCTACATTCTCTTCTTTTTTATATTTGACAACCTTCTTATCGAGGATTGCATAAATGGGCTTACGATAGCTGAAATATGTTTCATAAACACCGCAATCTATATCATCAACATTTGAGAAAATGATATCTATTTGCGTATTCAAATTGGTCGTTATACTATTGGATGGTAATTTAGTTTTTAAATTGTACTTGTTCAAAAGGTTAATCAAATAATTATTACCATTATCCTTGCAATTTAATATATTGTAATTGAAATCACCTATCAAAATCTTTTCACTTTCAATTGTAATTTTATTCATTATTCGTTGTACAACGCTACCAAACATATAATTAGTAGCTTTTGGTGATTTATAATCACTTATTATATAATAATTTCTGATTTTAAAAGTAAACAGTTCTACATGCGCATTTGAACTAAATTCCTGTTCAACAAATAATTTTTCTATTAATAATTCTGTTTTTCCATAACAAATTAATCCGCGGCTGTTGTTGTCAATGTCGGATCGGAATAATATATCATAATTTAAAATATTCAACTCATCATCGGTTTTCGTTAATGTTTCACTAAAAATTAATATATCGCCTCGCTGAAACCATGAATCTTTATTTATATGAATTAATTTACTTGTCAAAGTACCAATATTTTGATATATAACTATTAATCCGTTCTCATTGACCAAATTATTGAATGATAATTTTAATTGTTTGGTTTTACGCAAACGATACAATTCATCGTTAGCCGGGTTTGCAGTATTGATCTTGGTTTTCTTCGATACTGTCAATTTAAATTGTCCCAAAATATATAAACCGCTCAATTTTGAAACTCTGCTCAGTGCTACATACAACATTTGTAAAGTTCGCCTTTCTGATTTTTTAAAATCCAAACATACTTTCTCGTATGTTTGTCCCTGACTTTTATGAATCGTAATCGCTTCAGCAGGAACCACTGGAAATTGACTACGTGTGATTTGATATTTTTCCTCACTCGACATATTTACTTGATTCGATACTTTTATTATTGGTGTTAAATTTTGATCAATATTTGCACTTTTCATATAATTACGATAACGAGTTCTTACTTTCACTCCTACTCTGGGCAATTGAAAATCTAACCACAATATAGACGGAATTTTAGTATTTTCTTGAAAAGTAATAAATTTTAATATTCCGCATGCTCCATTAACCAATCCGTCTTCAACATCAATGTTATTAATTATCATATATTTTATATTAATTTTCAATTTAATCTCAGTTAATAATTCGTTTTGAACTGATTGTGTTTTTAAAGATTGTAATATAAATTTTTTTGTACTTTCATCGATATTCTTCGAAAATGTATTCTCGGCAGTAGAGATGATTAACTCACTCTTGCATTGGGATATTTTTCGATTATTGTAAGCGGTAACATTAGCATTAGTTGCATATAATCTTATTGCTATATCTGGAACATCATTTTGATTTTTAATTTCTTAATTATTTAATTAATCTTATGTCATCTTCAGACATTTCTCCAAGAGCTAAATTATTTAGAGCATTTATAAACGCCAAATCATCTTTTTGTCGCATAACTTCCGTCAATTCATAAAATTCAAATTCGTTCCATAGTGGATTAATATCAATAAAGGGAGCCATTTCGTTTCGTCTCGAGACTTGATAAACAGGTTTATCTCGTACAGGTGGTAATTGATTTAAATCCCCAACTGCTAATACAGACAGACCACCAAATGATTCATTTATACCATTTATTTGCCTTAAACGTGTATCAATGTAGCCTAGTATTGTGCAACTTACGATCGATATTTCATCAATTATGAGTAATTGTACTTTTGATAATTTTTCACGAATATTGTTGGCTAAGTCGCTTGACAACTGTGGTAAACTAACTCCAAATTGATTAATTGGTAAAGCGAAAGCAGGATGAATTGTTACTCCATTAATTAAAAAAGCAGCCTTGCCGGAAGGAGCACATAATAATACTATTAGTAGTAAATAGATTTATTTTGTTTGCCTTTCGGCCTTAAAATGGGGGGGTACATGTGTGTTTGTGTCAGTGTATGTTTATTTGAATATTTTCTATCTTATTCTTCCTTTTTTCTAAAACTCTCCTCATCCACTCTGTGCCCTCTTTGTCTCCTTTCAGAATTCCTCGCACTCCTATGTTTACTCTTTTCAGCTCCTTACATTCTCTTACCATGTGGATTAGGGTCTCTGGCTTCTCTTTACATAGTCTGCAGACTCTATCCTTCTCCTTAGTCCAGTACTTGTTGTTCTGTTCCTCATTCCCACATCTGAATCTGGCAATCATTCTTTGGTCTCTGCCCTCGTATGCTTTGCATAGGTATCCAGCCATCTGAGCCTCCCTGATTTCTCTATACTGTTTGTTGTATCTGCTTTCTGTTATTTTGTCATATTGCCATTGCAACTGCTCCGCTCTATCGGTTTGTATCAGAAATTCTTCGTACTTTTTACCTTCTCTTCTTTCCGCTTCCATTGTTTCCATGTCTATTCCTTTGTTGAAATAATATGAGTCTCTTGTTTTTTCCCATTTTGACTTCCTCTTTTCTTGTTTCCTGTCTATCTCTTTCCAACTTTCTCTTAGAATTGCGTTGCTACTCTGACTTTTGGGTTTCTCCTTGTATCTTAATGCTCTTCTTCCTGCTTCTATTCTTATTTTGTCCGTTTTTGTTTCTTCTAGTATTACATATGCAGGTGTGTTAAAATCTAGTCCTAAGGTCCAGCGTATATACTTCTCCTGTATTTTTTCCATTTTCTCAGCCTCCATCCATCCCCATATCTCTGAAGCGTACAGTAAAATACTTTTAACTAAACTGTTAAACATCTTCATTCGCCTCTCATAGTTGTTTCTAAACTTTCTTTGACCTATTCCCCATACTTGTGCCATAGCTATTCTTGCTTTCTTCGTTGTTTCTCTTACATGTGCTTCGCTGCTTCCGTTTTTCTGGAAATGGTATCCTAGATATTTAAACTCCTTCACTACCTCTAGTTTTTGTCCTTGGTATTCCCATTCCTCTTTTTTCTTCTTCCCCCTCCCTTTATGGAATATCATAATTTTGGTTTTATCCGTATTCAGCTGTAGTTCTTTGTCATCGAAGTATTTTGCGACTCTTTTTATCATATCTTTCAGATCTTGAGGGTCTTTCGCTAGTAACGCCATATCGTCAGCATACGCTAACGTCCAAATTTTTTCTCTCCGTATTACAATACCTCCCGCTTGATTTTTTCTCATTGTCTCTTCTAGATCCGCTATGTACAAGTTAAATAGAGTCGGACTCAGTGGGCAACCTTGTCTTACACCCTTTGTTGTCCAGAATTTTGATGTCGTTTGTCCGTTGATTCTTACTATGTTCCTTGTTTCCTCATAGATTTCTCCGATTCTTATCCTTAGCCGTCTACTGATGTCTTGTTTTTCCATAATTTTCTTTAATTTTTCTCTATTTATTTTATCGAAGGCTGCACTCAAATCTATAAAGCATGTATACAATTTCCCTCCTTTGGTCTGTATCTCTCTGTTTACTATGTAATTTAGAATAAAAATATTGTCTATTGTTGATCTACCGCTTCTAAAACCTGCTTGGGTGTCAGGGATTATATTCTTCATTTCTAATTTGTCCTTTAGTCGTTTCTCTAAGACCATTGCGTATATCTTGTAAGCAGTGTTGAGAATTGATATTCCTCGATAATTACATATTTTCTCTCTGTCAGCCTTCTTAAAAATGGGTGAAATCACCCCTTCTTTCCATCTCTCTGGAAACCCTTTACCTTACCATACCTCATTGAAAATTTCTGTTAGCCTTCTTATTATTTTTGCATTTCCGAAAATCCAGGCTTCGTTTTCAATTCTATCCTCTCCGGCTGCCTTTTTCTTTTTCAATTTCTTTATTTGATCCCTTACTTCTAGTTCTGTTATTTCCTCCTCTCTGCTAGTCTCGATTTCTTCTTCCTCCTTTTCTTTTCTGTTGTAGTCATCTTCCCCTTCTAATAACTCTTTAAAGTATTCTTTCCATTCCTCCATTCCTATTTTTTCTGTGATTCCTATTCTCTTTCTTCTTTCTTTGTTTATGAAATCCCAGATTTGATTCTCGTCTTTGATCTGGCTTATCTCTTTCTCCATGTTCTCCTGTAGTTCTCTTTTTCTTTCTTCGCATACTTTCTTGAATTCCCTTTTCTTTTCCTGGTAATTTTCTTTTTCACCATTTCCTTTCTTCCATTTTCTCAGGGCTTTTCTCGCCTCCCTTTTCTTATTTGTACATTCCGCGTTCCACCATTTAAAGCTTCCTATTCTCCATTTCTTTATCTGGATTATTTTTCTCTGCACTGCTTTATTTATACTATCTGTTAATTCTTCGACCATGTCGTCAATGTGTGACTTGTTAAAGTTTCTTTTTTCTAGTTCCTTTTGGAACTCCCGTATGCTATCTTCTGTCCAGACACTCTTTATTCTATTGCTTTTTTCGCTTTGCTCTTTTTGTCTTTCCATTTTCTTGTACAGTTCTACTATAACGGGCATATGGTCTGACTCGATTCTTTCTTCTACTGTTAGATTCTTGATATTTTCAGTCGTCTCTGCGTTCGCTATTACATAGTCTATCACCGTGCTTCCTCTTGGGCCGACATACGTGAATTCTCCTGCCTCATCTCCTTCCGTGTTACCATTTAGTATGTTCCACCCTCTCTCCTCCGTTAATTCCAATAATAGTTTGCCTTCCGAATTTATCTTTTTGTCTTTAGAATTCCTTCTCTTGGTTTTTTCTCCGAATTGGTAGATATTACCTTCCCGGCCTGTCCTCGCATTGAAATCCCCTCCCACTATCAATTTTCCTTCCTCTATTTCCCTTATCCCCTGTTGTATTTCTTCCTTTGTGCTTCCCATATCTTTGCTATATACTGTTATTATTCTCCATCTTTCGTCTTCTATCCTTATTCTTCTCTCTTCTCCAAATTTTAATTCTTTTCTTGTTTCCTCTTCTTGTATACTTTTCCTTAGGCCGGTAATAATTCCTCCGCTCGCTCTACCTTTCTTGTTTTCTCTGGTTGCATATTTACAATTCCAATTAAATTCGTGTGGTAAGATTCCTTTTATTTTTTCCCATTGTTTTTCTTCTATCCATGTCTCTATTAGTCCAATAAAATCCCATTGCTTAACAAAATCCCAAAAATTCTTATCTGTATTTGTTAGACCAGCTATATTCCAGAATCCTATTTTAACTGTACTATACTCGTATTTGGCTTTTGTTTTCTCCTTATTTACATCATTTGATCTGATTTCCTTAGCCACTTCACCTTGGTTGTAAATTGTCACGTGCATTCCGGGTGTGGACGTGTTCATGTTTGTCTGTCCTGGCTCGATGTTCTCCCGCTGTTTAGAGATTCCTCGTGTGCTGTCTGCTCCAGAATTTTTTTTCTTCGACTCCTGTTTCGTCTTCTTTCCAGTGAAAAAATTTTTCTCCGATTTGCAGTTTTTTGTAGCCTATTTTAACTTTCTCTCCTTTATTTTTTTCTGTTCTTGCTATTTCGTAGATTTCTCTCTGAATTTCTCTCTCCCTTTTAGTTAGATCGTTCTCTATATAGATTTTTTTACCTTTGAGTTTATTTTTCTTCAGCATTATCATCTTTTTCTGTTGCCAGTTCTTTGCTTTCGCTAACAGTATGTTTTATCCTTGGTTCTTCTTTATCCAGAATGCATCTTCTATTTCTACCTCCTCTTGTAATTCGTCCTTTATTAACTTCTCCGCTGTTTGCTTTGGGGTTGCCTCTATTTTCAGGTCTTCCCCTTTAATTATTATGTTGTTTTTTCTCGCTCTTTTTTCTCTCTCCTCTTCACCTTTTTCTATTCTTTTTATTCTTTCCAGCAGATCTTGATGTTCTTTTTCCTTCGATTCCAAGCCTTTTATTCTTTCTTCTATTTCTCTTTTTTCTTTTTCCCATTCTGCTTGTCTACGGATCCAATCTTCTTTTAGGTTTTTCAATTCTTGTTTTATCTCACTGTTCTCTTGTTTTATTTCCATTGTGTCTTTCTTTATTGATTTTATTAATTCAGTTAATACTTCCATATATTTGTCTTTGTCTTCTGCCGCGGTACACGTATCTCTCTCTTCTTTGGTTCCTTCCCCCTCTTTTTCTTTCTTAGGTGGTTATCTTCCTACCTTTCTTTGTTTTTGGAAGTTTTCTAATATTTCCTTTTCTGCCTTTTCTCTCTCTCTCTATCCCCCTCTCTTTTTCTTTTGAAAGATTCCTCTATACTTCCCACGCTCCCAGCTCTTTGACGTCCTAGCTGTACCGCCAACGTTGGTCTTCCTTTCTTTCTTAGTTTATCGTTGTTGTTTTTATCTGTGGAGCTCATTAGCAGGTGCTATTTTTAGTTATCCTAAATCATTTCCGGCTACCCACCTTATCGACCGATCGATGCCTTATCGGTCAATATTTCTACTCCTCTTGATCCTCTCACCTAGCTCCACCTATTATCTCGCTGCTTAATTGCTTGTCACACGTCACTATACCGACTGTTTCTTACTTGCCACGTGTTATGGAGAGGTTTTTCCTCCTATTTCTGTCTAAACGTTGTTTCTCCTTACTTTCTCTTACATCTGGATCCTTCCCTTGATGCTTCCGCCTCCTCTACCTTTGCTCTCTGATTTTTCTCCGTTAGTTTTCCCACTTAAAACTCCAAAAAATCGCTTAACACTCTGACACACGTCCTTACTCCCTTAGTGCCTCCTGGCGCCCCCATAATAATACTATTATTTTATCCATATCTCGGCCGGGCAATTTATCAAAATAATTAGTTATTAATTGATATAGTGTTTTAACCACTCTACTTTTTCCAGCACCAGCTGAACCACTTAAAAAAATTTTAAATGGAACTTTATGCAATTTAAAACAATTCAATGTATGCATTACAAATTCTTTTTGTCTACAATTTAATTCTTTTAGCATATCATGAAGTTCATTTTCGTTTACTCTTGCCGGACATGTGTATCTACTTTTATGAGAATCTTTTTTTATATTTTTTTCTTTAGCTTTATCTTGTTCACCACCTTGTTTGAATATATCAATATGTTGAGTACACGAATTTTCCTTAGCAACATATTGTTCTGCTTTCTGGTTCTCTATTTCACGATTATCATTTTCCACTTGTTCCAAAGCATCATCCATAGCTTTATCACTAATTATTGAAAATTTTTCTTGATTTGTTTCAATAACATTTATATTATTTTTATAAACCATTTCATGATCAATATTTTCAACTTCACTTGGTTCATCAAGCCAAGGCATGAATAACAATATTCTCTCTCTATAATAATTTGATGGATCTTGTTTCAAGTTATATCGTCTGTATCTAATAATAGCTGTTTGCTGCCGAAATCTGAAATCATTTACTTCGTCATTTTCGTCATTATTGTCAGCATCACCTTCCTCTTGTTTCTTTTTCCTGATCTTTTGGTAATTCGCTGCAAAATCAGCGAGGCACATATCATGTAAATCAATATCTCTTCTACTATAATTATCAAATATATCATCCATATAAATTTAATACATTTAACATTAATACACGTTCTGATATCGGATTGGTATTAATGTATACTGTCTTTCTACTTTGCTTTGATAAAGGTAATGATAAAACATGATAGGCTGCTTCTTGTGCAGACATTAATTTACTATTTAAAAAAACATTGGTAATATTTCGAAATTTTTCTCTAACAGTCTTATTGTTATTATCACAATCGATAGCAGCTTCCCTTAATAATTTTGATAAACCTCCTTCAATTTTACTAATGTAATTAGTTACATAACTCACCGCCGAATATTCGTCAAGTACAAACTGTAAATCCATATTCGATTCGAATAATTGTAAAATATCTGCATTATAACCATTAATATTTACTTCAAGGCTGGATCGTTTTAAGAATACCCGTTTTTGTTTTAAACCACTTCGAATAGCTAATAGGTATTCTTCATCAGTCATATTCAGTTTCTCTAGAATTTCATCATAGCTCATAACTATTTTTTCTTATAAAATTCATTTAATAATTCATCAATAAGTTTATAGGATTTAGGTGCTATTTCATTTTTATTTAATGGTTCCAGAATCATCGTTCTTCTCATTACTGGATAAGGGATATGAAATCGACACCGCTTATTCTTTTGTCCTTTGTAACAACTATGATTATGTTTGTGCATTTGAAATGTAATATATGGATTATTTTTGTCATATCTACATGTGATAAATCGGTCAATTAAATCAATCAATTCTTTGTTATCAACATGATCGAGTCTTTCTTTAACACTATTGTACATAGGTGCTCCTTTCAACCACAGAAAAATATATTCATGTGGACTTCCACGTTGCTGAATTTCCACTCGTTCATAACTATCCACAACCTCATATTCTCCGAAAATACTTTGTTTTTGTCTTAATAACCACATAAGCTTATGTGCTTTATGATCGAAATATCGAGCGCATGTAACGGGATCATTTCTAATTAGATCAGTTTTGGTATTGTAATCCAAATTGAATGCGTCTTGTACAGATAACGTTTTACCATCATCGCGATATTTCATCAATGTCTGCAATTGCAATAACTCAGGCCAGTAACTTTCTGCAGCCGACACTGTCATAAAGAAAGTGGGTTTACCCAATTGACGGATCATTGCTAGTAACTCTTTCCTTTTTTGTTGCCAATATGCTGGAGATGAACGAATATTTTTAAGTAACTTGAATCCGTCATCAAATTCAATCAAATTATTCATAAAATCCTGATTCAAAACATCTTGAGCACGTAAATTCTTATTCGTATTCATTTTTATTCGTCTCAAACAGACATTTATACTAGATAAACATGATATCTCTAAACATTTTTTAACCATAAATAAAATCCTAAAAGGAATGCATGATCTTCGATCATACCGTCTAACCTCGGATCTTATACGATCCGAATAGGATACTGATTTCTGCAAATTGAAAGAATATCCAGCAAATATTCTTGGGAAACACAATTCATCCAAATCATCCATTTTATGCCATGGTAATGGATATTTTCCCTGTCCTGGTGCAATAATATTCACAACGGAAGAATGCCCTTCTGCTACTGCAGCATTATTATCAACAAGTAATACTTCATCATTATTTATTTGATCTAAAATGATTGCATTTTTATTTTCCAATTCAATATTGTCAATCATTTCTTTCTCATCTACTTCATCATTATTGTCAACTATGAAATTAATTTCTTCGCTACCATAACTTGCATAATTTTGGAAATACTTTTCATCTACTTTAATAGCATATTTCACATACAATGGTGCTTAACTAAATGTTGTAATGCTTTACAAATTACTCCTGGTCTGACTGATTCGAACATATAATCACTTTTATGATCTTTATGACGTTTCAATTTCAGTTGAATTGTTTCCATTTCCGTAAATTTTCGAGGCAATACACATCGATTTGAATATTAACAACACTACCTTTGAGGCCTAATTGTGGATTTAAAGCATATGGTTTCAGTGCGCGAATTTGCATAAAATTCAGAATCGGTGATACCATTCTTTCCTCAAGATCAGTCAATTCTTTCACTGATTTTGGAACTGTGGGAAACTTGAGACCATTGCTTGTTGACAACTTATATACCTTGCCTCTATAAGCATAATTTTTACAAGTTCCACAAATAAAACCTGACGGAAAATTATTTATTTGAGATAATATTTCATCATTTGCTTTATCGATTCTGAATACATTTAATTTTACAACGGCAGATTTAAAAAAAAGACCTTCACAACAGCAACATATGAACGAAGGCGTTTCCATACGACATTTGATAAATTGCCATTTCAATTTCGCAGTGGTATTATCATCTTTTTGATTCAATAAACAGTTATATAAAGAATCTCGAAACTTTAATACATCAATGTCTCTCTTTTCTTGTTGACATATTGTTTTTTTTAATGATTCTTGATATTTATATCTCAAGCTTTGTCTTAATTTTCGTATTCTGTGAATATTATTAAGTCTTTCTTTATATTTGTATTTTTTATGTTTCCTCATTATTCTCATGTGGTTAATATTTTGTTGTAATTCATTTTTCTTATGCACACGATTCCTCCGCAACATCTTAATTCGTGCAATATTTTCAGCAAGTTCTCGGGACTTATATGCATCATTATCCCGTAGTATTTTATTTCTTGCAGAATTTTTGGCAAGTTCTCGGGACTTATATGCATCATTATGCCGTAGTATTTTATTTCTTGCAGAATTTTTGGCAATTTCTTTTGCAATGTAACAGACCTACATAACGTAGGCCTGTTACGAACAAACCCCTGTCACACCTCCACCGGTTATACACGACGACGCGAATCTAGTAACGTAGCACCAGCCTCCTGTCATAACAACAACACCGCCTGTACCGCACGTACCCCGCACCCACGCCCGTATTCCAACGGGAATCCAAATCAAACTTCCAAAATGCTGTTCAGAAGAAGGTATACGTCACCATCAAAATACCGCACCGCACCACCATCCCTTACCACCGAACCGTTCCTATAAAAGCCGTCGCGAACAGACTAGAATCACCTGAATCTACCAGTAGCCATCCGGGAATCACCTCGTGCGATATTCCAGTGCTCTGAGTATTCTACCTGTAACCGTTGTCCACGTCTCCGCCGTTATCGGCATCCTGGTTCCGCTGGTACGAGCCGTGCTCTACCTCGAACACCCGGTGCGTCACCGGTCTCTTTCGCTAGGCGCGTCGCCTCCGAGAGTCGACGAACAAGAAGTGGTGTGTCACCCCTTCGGCTTCGTCGAAGAAATCCTGTTGTCCTGTCCGTCCGCTGGTGCGAGCCGTGCTCCACCTCGAACACCCGGTGCGTCACCGGTCACTTTCGTTAGGCGCGTCGCCTCCGAGAGCCAGCGAACAAGAAGTGGTGCGTCACCCCTTTGACTTCGTTGGAGAACCTCCTGTTCAGTTATCCTGTACTTCCGCTGGTGCGAGCTGTGCTCCACCTCGAACACCCGGTGCGTCACCGGTCACTTTCGTTAGGCGCGTCGCCTCCGAGAGCCGACGAACAAGAAGCGGTGCGTCACCCTCTGACCTCGTCGGAGAACCTCCTGTCCAGTTACCCTGTCGCTCCGCTGGTGCGAGTTGTACTCCACCTCGAACATACCCGGTGCGTCACCGGTACATTTCGTGAGACGCGTCGTCCACGAAATCGGCCGAACTAGAAGTGGTGCGTCACCCTTCGACGTCGCCTAAGAACCGCCTAGAAAGTCACCCTCGTGAGGCGAGTCGCCCACGAGGCCAGTCGAGCCAGACAAGGTGCGTCACCTTGACCGAACTCCCTGAACGACTGTCCGGAGGAACTTCGATGACCCGTGCGTCACGGACATCGAAGGACCACGACAACCCGGCCTAGGTAGGGAGATCACGACGACAGTCGTGATCTAACTCTACTCCTGTTCATCCTGCCTGCGTCCTACGCCACATACAGGTTAAGGTAGCACTCTCACGGTCACACGTTCTAAAGTCACGGGCACCGTAGCATCACCATCGCGCACTGTATCCTGAGGCACCGTATCCTGAGGCACCGTAGCTTACGCGTCCGAAAGGCAGCGAGTATAATTTATTTCTCTTCTTTATTTGTCTCAGTTATTTCACCCGTACCGACTCCGTTCCTCGCGTCGTCACTCCACTTGTCGTTTAGGACCCTGGGTCGGCGAGCTGTTCAACACCAAGGAGCCCGAACGCGAGGAAGCCGAACGACGACGAAACACACCTGTTTCAGCAATATAATTTATTCTTTGTCTCAATATCTTCATCCTACTTAGTGTTTTTCTATTTTCCAATTGTTTAAATTCTGGAATTTCTCGTTTACGTTTAATTCGATTTAAATTTGTTTCATTCTCTTTGTTACGATAATCGTCATTTTCTCTTGTTCGTTTCTTTCGATTTAGCCTCATTTCATTTTCTTTTTTACGAAAATCGTCATTCAGTCGTTTCCGTTGCATTTTTTTGCGAGTAGATTTAATGTATTTTTTCTTCCAATCAATATTATCACGATATTTTTTTCTGTTTCGCATTCTATTTTTCTCATATTCATTATTTTTATTATATGTACTTTTAGACCGTAATTTTTGCACGGCCTGTCTTATTTGTGCATTCCGTTTTTCTTCTTTTTCGCTCTCATTGACAACATTATTATTAAGGGAGAGATAATCATATTTTCGTTTTTTATTGATGGCTTTTCGTGATTGACGTTTTACCTTCATTTTCGTATTGTCGGAAAATTGTATACTATTTATTATTCAAAAGGTGTCGCCCCTGGCTGACAATTGTATTTGTTTCAAAACTGAGTGTCGCCCTTGGCTGACAATACAATATTTTATTTAGTACTTTGTGTCGCCTACGGCTGACAATTGTATGTTATTTAGTACTTTGTGTCGTCTACGGCTGACAATACAATTTTTTTTATTATTTATATAGTACTGCGTGTCGCCTACGGCTGACAATTGTATGTTATTTATTTAGTACTTTGTGTCGCCTACGGCTGACAATTGTATGTTATTCAAAAATTTATATTATATACAAATATATAATATGAATGTATGTATATTATAGACAATGTAAATGTATGTATATTATATATAATATAATCCTATGTCATGTGACGTGGCAGTTTTGCCAACGTCACCCGATGCGTTTATCGGAAGACCGGGTCACCCTCTGGCAGCCTAATACACGAGAGGCGCCGTGGCGAGCGCTCGCCCTGGGTGCGAACGAGACCCATGGGCGAGTTCTAATATTTTTGAGCGTCGCGCCAATTGCGTGACGCGTATCTGCAGGACCGTAGTCGGGCCCCGAGGGGGGACCCGAAGCACCTCTCCCGCCGAGGAAGGCACAGAGACCGGCGCCGGCGACAATTGCAACACCGCAAAGAAAGAGGAATCGACGTGGCACAGGAGAATCAACCTGGAGGCGCCGACAAGGACGGACGATGCCAAGCAAGGAATCTCAGCTGTCTTGCCGCCGCCTCATCCGGAAAGATACCGGATCGCTACCGGATCGCTGCCGGATTGGCTCCCGTCGATCACCTCTGCGGGAAGCAGCCAATACACACGCGTCGCTGCCGGAGAGCCACCGAATCGCCGAGCGCCAGGGACCGTCACGCAGGGCTAGGCCCTGTCCGAAAATCTATCCGCGATAGGTCGAACTGCGTGCGGGGGGATTAGAGCGGCAAGGGGGGGACGCTTCTCTTCCGCGTTCCCGAGAGACGCCGCGAAGGATCACTTCTTCGTTGGCTCGAATATAGAGTAGTCGTGCGTAGAATCTGAACCATTGTATAATCGATTAGTATTGTAAATCGTGCTAAGAAAAGCTGCCGGAAACGAGGGACGAGGAAGCGAGCATCAACCGTTACCCTGGGTAAGCTTTTGCCAGTTCTCTTTTCGTTAAAGTGATTCTTCTCGCGTTGGCTCGGTAGTGTGTCGTGTCCGCGATCGCGTTGTAGAAGCACCGACGGGAATTCGTAGCTGCCGGTGTTCGAGACGGGTTCAAAGTAATCCGCGAACGGCGAGAATCCGTCGGGGATCAAGAGCGCGAGGAATTTCGCGGGTGCTAGTGCCAGAGGTCGGTTAGCGAGGATCCGAGTATAGTTGACCTCGCTATACGAGGTGAAGGAGGTTTTCGAGTGCTAGGCGCCATTTCTTTTCGAGGATCCGCGTATCTTGATCGTTTAAATTCGAACCTCGAGTCGTCCCACGGTGCGACGCCGCCACGTGCTCTCGTCGTATTTCCGCGACTTGTTCCGCCGACGAGAAGCTAATGATAACGCGTATTCCATCCGAATTCGGGCGTAGAACGCGAAAATCGTGAGCGCCGACAATAAAATCACGTTGCTGCCGGATTCGTAGCGAACAGAAACGGACCAGGAAAGGTCGAAGCGCGCGTACAACGAGCTCTCGTTGCCGAACACCTGTTACGCGCCGGTTAACCTCAAAACGCTGCCGGTCGCGGCCGGCTGCGTCATTATAACATCGAAACAATAAATTGTGTTAACCAAGATAGTACGAGAGTGTTTATTGCGTGAGAAACCTTCCCGCCGCGGGGAATGCCTCGTGTTCGACCCGCGTAGAATCCTGCGACCATTCGTGAACATCTTCGCGTAATTTCGATTGTCGCAGGCTCGTATGTCGGTCTCTCTCTCTCTCTCGCGGTGATTATTAGCGGATTTCGCGTGGCACCTTCGGTGCCTGGCGCCCGAGCTTCACGTAAGATATCTTGAGAGACGACGAGCCTGCGTACAATTTTTTGTCCCGAGTGGACCACGTTTCGCGCGGCCGAACGTGGCCCGGCGGAAACGCCTGTAAATACTCGGTGTCGCTATCGTTTCGTGAGAAACGAGAAACGACGTGACAAATTTGGCGCCCGAACAGGGACCTCTCGCTGAAAGAGCGACTTGTAAAAGGGCTGTTTCGAAAAGAGATACGCGGAACGACGCGGGGCTCTCACGTAATATTCGACTTTTTCAATTTGCTTCTCGTCGAACGAACAAAGTCGGTACGCGAGCGAGGCCGTACAGGCGTCGAAAGACAAACACCCGTTCCGACCGTGAAACGTTTACGACCTTCGCAGAGCCAACGAAGCGAGCACATTTCTTATGTTACCTTGTCCTCACTGGAATTTATTTGATTTGTTGTGGTGGTGGTTGAATTTAATTTCGGATGTAAATTTCCGAAATTGATTTCAACTACAGCTGCCGGTTTTGATTGTGTATTGTTGCAGTTGATTATTTAATTGAATCCATGTATTATGTGATATTTGAAATATTTTCTTTTGCTGTGTAATTTTGCTGTGGAACGCACATCGAGCTGAGAATAACTAGAAACGCGATCAGTTGTCTCATGCGCAATTCTGCTCAAGGAGAATGGTAAACTGTTCTCTGTAAGAGGAGATTGGGCATGCGACTTCGGTGAGAAGTTCTAGTAGATTCCATGATGTTCGGTGTGGAAATGAACAATCTTGACTTCATTTATTATCTGACATTTTGATTAATTCGGTCTTCCCCGTGCTACTCGTGTATCGGTCAGTCGATTATTTATTCAATTTTGATATTTATTGTCCTCTATTTATTCTCGTTATTTATTCCTTCTGGTTCTTGTCTCTATTTATTACGGTAATTTTTTTTCGTACGTTCGTGTTTAAATTGTAAATATGATAAATTGTAAATATTCTTTGTTTTATTTGTTGTGATATCTAATTTATTCCGTGTAGTTTAGTTAATTTTTTGGTAATATTTACTTAGTGATCGGGTAAACTATAAAATTTTTTTTTATTCTATTCCTCGTTAATTTCTACGGCTCAGACGCGTTCGAGCCCCAGTAATAGCACCGGGGAGACCCCATATTATGTGAACATTTTCAAATTATTGCTGAATCCTGTGTATATTTTTTCTTGTGTGTGGTTCCTCTGGTACGGAGGGACCCGATATAAACTGTGGTGATGGACGGGGCGTGTTAAGGAGCTGTGCCGTCGTAGAGAGTAACGTCACGTGTCGTTTTGTTGTCATCGTTAGAATAATACTACGCTCACAAAATTAAAATTCTTTTGCGATACGGGCTATTAGCTGCCGGAAGGAGCGGCCCTTTGCGATCACCTAAGGGTGATAAAATTATTTGCGGAACGATATTTTGCTGCCGGTTTGGAAAGCTGCCGGGCAGAAACGTTCATTAGCGAGATCGTTGAACGATCACCAATTTTGGATTTACGAGAGACTTTTGCGAGTTACATCGGTACGATTTTGTGAGAATTGCTGGAGAAGTTGCGATTTGTCGAGAAAATATATTCACGCTGCCGGGATAGGAAAGCATTTAGGCCACCCGGTGTAGTACTATCGGAATTCGAGAATTTTTTTTGAAGCGCGTGTTGTTAGCGAGACGCGGTCGAGACTGGGTTCCTTTTGTTCGCGTGTTGGGAAGCGAGACCTTCGAGAGGGATTATCTCGCCCGAGTACGACCGACACTATAAACACGCCGTGTTTATTGCCGGGGCAGATTAGGACGAGATTAGGAAGTCGAACGGTCAAGGGTTTTGCGCTGCCGGGAAACCATGTTGGAACCGGGCCGACCGGAGGGGGACGAATACGAATACTTTTCCCAGAACGAAGATGGCGCGGACGGGGATGATAATCCGGACGCAATAGCCTCGGACTTGGAGCGGGCCGAGGAGGGGAGGTCGCCACCGCGCAACTTCAATCTACCGGTACCGCTCTTCGATAGAAAAACACCACAACCCTCGTATTCCCCTCCGCGGAATACCGAAGAACGGAGGCCGGAAACTTTCCCTAGAACCTCGACGCAACCCTCCCCGGGTATCAGCGGGGAAATGTATTGCCGGGGGACTCCGTTAACGGAGGTCATGCGGCGGTGGCGTACAAAATTTTCCGGGGCGCCCGGGGAAGACTCTGCAGCCTTCCTCGAACGCCTCGAGGATCACCGGAGAAACAGCAACATCCCGGATAGATATTTGCTCCGCTGCCTGACCGTCTGTTTGGAGAGTACGGCATTACACTGGTACAAGAGGAGGGCCGCGGAAATAGATACGTGGACCGAGTTCGTACACGAGTTCTGGGATTATTTCGGCGACCCGGAATACCAGGACACCTTAACGCGAAACATTAAAGATCGTTCGCAAGGGGAACATGAACCCGTTCGCGACTACCTCACGAGCATGGGAGGGATGTTCGATAGATTAGTACCACCGTGGCCGGAGGATAAGAAGGTGAATCGGACATACTGGGGAGCGAAGCCGATCATTAGAAACGCGATTTCGTTAGCCAATATCACCAGATTCCCTCAGCTGGAGAAGGCGTTAATAGTGGCTGAACGCGAATCCGATAGTCAGAAATTAAAACGTAATCCGAAGCCATCAGAGATGGCCCATCCGATATTCGCGTATGACCCCAACCGCCACGCCTCTCATAAACAACCGGGGAGAGGGAGGAACGTGCAATTCGAATACGCAAACGCGATAGCTGCCGGAAGTGGCGAAACGAGTAACCGATCACCCAAACCCGAATACGGAAAATCCCGTCTCGGACCGGGTAAACGGGACTCTTTAGCGCCGTGCGCGAAAAATTTTTCAGCTGCCGGGCGAAGGGAATCGGGCTACCGGTCAGAGTCGAGGGACCAATCGTATAGATCCCCACCCGGAAAACCGGAAGAAACCGCGAACACCGAGCGGCGAACGGGACCGACGCGCGACAGACAACGCGCCACCGGGGATTCGTCGTTCGAGTGCTGGAACTGTCGGAAGATAGGACATAGGTCGCGGGATTGCCGGGAAGCCCCGCAAATACATTGCTACGGGTGTGGAGCGCCGGGCATAACCAGACAGAACTGCCGGAAATGCGAAAGGTCAGCGGGAAACGGGGGGAGGAGTTACTCGAAGGGGCCAGAGGGACTCCGCCGGAATTAGTATCGGCCCGAGTATTACCATTCGGAGAAAAGAGACCGCCACTATTAACTGTCGAAACACTGATAGGAACGCTGCCGGTTCGCGCCCTAGTGGATTCGGGGTCGTCGATCACTTTCGTTAGTAGGGAAGTATTAGAGCAGGTTGACGACGGCGTAGTATCCATAGAAGATACAGAAAAGCCGTGTTACTTCCTCCTGGCCACGGGGACAATCGATCGAGCCGTCGAGCGGGCCCGTTTCGTATTGAAAATTGGAAAAAAGGAACAGCAGATCTCGGCGCGCGTTTTGGAACGTCTCGTGACCCCTCTCCTGTTGGGTACGGATTCGATTGCACTCTTCGGGATTGTTGCAGAGTTTCATAAGGCAATCTGGTATTTTGCGTCTCACCCGGATGAGAAATTTCCCTTCGATGACGCTTCGCCAGCCGCCGTATGTTGTGGGTTACAGATCTTGAGTGATGCGGAACAAGATCAGTTAACGAAATTCCTCGAGACCGAGCTGCCGGAGTTTAAAAAGATCAAGGGATTGACCGACTTGATCAGCCACCGAATAGACGTGGACGGTCACCCACCCATTAAACAGCGCTATTATGCCGTCTCTCCGAAGATTCAGGAGGCAATTTACGCCGAAGTTGACACCTTACTGGCGGACGGCATAATAGAGCCGTCACAGAGTGGCTGGTCAAGCCCAATAGTCATGGTTAAGAAGCCCAACGGGAAATATCGTTTCTGTTTGGACTTTAGAAAGGTGAACGAGGTCTCGAGGAAAGACGCGTACCCCTTACCGCTCATGACTCAGATATTGGATAAACTGCGATCCGCAAAATACATCTCGACCCTCGATCTCAGTCAGGCCTACTTTCAGATCCCGTTAGAATCGAACAGTCGCGAGATAACCGCGTTTACGGTGCCGGGTAAAGGTCTTTTTCATTTCCGTAGAATGCCGTATGGGCTGACAGGAGCCCCGGCTACATTTCAACGATTACTAGACCGTCTGATTGGGCCTGAAATGGAACCCCACGCGTTTTCTTATTTAGATGACGTAATCATCGTCACAAAAACGTTCGAGGAACACCTAGTCTGGTTGAAACGCGTGTTAGACCGAATAAAAGCTGCCGGTTTGATAATTAACCCAGAAAAATGCGAGTTTTGCCGCGCTGAGGTACGTTATCTGGGTTTTGTTGTCAGCAGAGAAGGCTTAACGGTCGATCCGGATAAAATCCAACCGATTGTGTCATACCCAGCCCCGAAGAACGTGAAGCAAGTGCGGCGTTTCTTAGGGATGGCTTCCTGGTATAGGAGGTTCATCCCGGGATTCGCTACACTTGCGGAGCCGTTAAACCAACTGCTTCGGAAGGATTGCGAGTGGGTTTGGGAGGACGGACAGCAATCCGCCTTCGAAACCCTCCGCGAAATGATAGCTACCGCACCCACACTATCCTGTCCGGACTTCGAAGTACCATTTACGGTACAAACCGACGCGAGTACTGTCGGGTTAGGCGCTGTGCTGACACAGGAGGTCGACGGTACTGAGAAAGTAATTGCATTCGCGAGTCGCGCTCTTACGCTGCCGGAAAGAAAGTATTCGGCCACGGAGTTGGAATGCTTAGCGATAGTCTGGGCGGTACAGAAATTTAGGCCGTATCTGGAGGGGTATAAATTCACGGTGATCACGGATCACAATAGCTTACGGTGGCTGCGCAAATTACAAAACCCCTCGGGGAGGTTGGCGCGATGGGCTTTACAACTCCTCGAGTACGACTTCGAAGTCGTATATCGGCAGGGGGCCCTCAACCGAGTGCCGGATGCACTCTCGCGAGCGTATGAGGGTAGGGAGGTCATCGAGGGAGAAGTAGAGATTGCGGCTGCCGTGCGTGCGAGGTGGTACGAGAGCAAGTTCGCGGAGGTAGAGGGGAACCCTCAGAAATTTAAGGACTGGTCGATTCGGAATGGGGAATTATTTTGCCGGAGAACCGACCCCCTGATCGCGGAGACCTTAGGTCGAGATGGGGACGAGTGGAAATTGGTGGTCCCCGAGGAGCGCAGGACCGAGATCTTGCAGGAGGCACATGATGGTCCCCAAGCCGGACACTTAGGTATCGAGAAGACATACCACCGCGTCGCGATCAGATACTACTGGCCGGGCATGTACCGAACAACGGTGGAATACGTAAGACGCTGTACCACTTGCCAGCTGACGAAGGTGGAGCAGTCGCTCCCTTCAGGGCTGATGGGTCGGCGCCGTATCGACATGCCCTGGTCAGTAGTCGCTGCCGATATCATGGGACCATTCCCTCCTAGCAAGTCCGGTCATGCATACCTCCTCGTGATGCAGGACCTATTTACCAAGTGGATTGAGTGCGCCCCACTCCGAAGAGCGACCGGTCCTAAAATTGCGGAGGCCCTCGAAAGCCTCATTTTTTCGCGGTGGGGGACACCGGATGTGCTCCTCACCGATAACGGGACGGAATTCGCAAACAAATGTTTGCAGGAGTTAGCGAGAGAATACGGCATTCGTATTACTACGACCCCTCCGTACCACCCGCAGGCAAACCCCGTAGAAAGAGTCAATCGAATCTTAAAAACCATGATGGTGGCGTACATCGGGAGGGATCACCGAGCGTGGGATGTCCACATAGACAAATTCAGATTCGCGTACAACACGGCGCATCATTCGGTTCTAAAGACTTCTCCAGCATTTTTAAATTTCGGGCGAGAGCCGAGGCCAGCGAAATGCTTGCGGGCGAGCAGCGAGCCGCCGCTAGAATTAGATGTCGAATCCACAGAACCGTGGAAAGGCAGGGTTGCCCAACTGCAAACGTTACGCAGTTGGGTTGTAGAAAATCTTGAGGATGCGTACAATAATCAGGCGCGGTATTATAACGAAAAGCATAGGGATGTAGAATTCGAGGTCGGGGATAAAGTAATGAAAAGACAAAGAATCCTTTCATCTGCGGCACAGCACGTCGCAGCGAAATTAGCCCCCAAATACACCGGCCCTGTCGTGATAACGCGAAAGTTATCACCGGTGGTATACGGGTTGTCGACCGAAGACGGCAGAGATTTGGGGAAGGCACACGTCAGCGACCTTAAAGCGTACCGTCCATCATACGCACCAGAAACTAGTAGCTGACCGTTTGAGATTTCCCCACAGAATTCACAAACATCGCTGCCGGACGAAAAATGGCTGCCGGGAAAATGACACCAATCGAGCAACTGTGTGCGGCGCTCGAAAATATACAGGACACCGAGGACTGGGGAGCAGTGAGGGGGCTCCTCCAGGAGTATCTCGCGAAAGGTCATCAGAGGACGGTGGCTACCCAGACTCCGCCACAAAAGCTGCCGGAGTCAGAAATGACCAAAACCTCAGTATATCGGTCAGCCGACGATCGGCCAGAATCAGACCAATGGAAGGAGGTGGAGGTAGAAGAGCTCGAAACAACCCTCGACGACATCGAGGAGTTGCCGCTAGACTCCACAACGGAAAAAACATCGCAGCCGGTAGAGCTCACCAAGGAGGAGGTCGCGCAGTTGCCGGAAGAGCCCTCAGAGGAGGTACACACACCGCTACAGGAGGGACTAATAAGCCAGAAAGACGCACCGCTGTCGGGACAACCCGCCGAGGAGAGGTCGAACCCCGGCAGTACTGTTGCGCAGGAGAAAGGTACATCAGGGGCTACAGTTGCAACAGAAGCTGCCGGAACCGCGGAGACAACGGGACCCGCGGAGGACACTGTCCACGCAACGGATGCCGGGGTCCAACAGCGAAAAATGTCACAGGACCCACAACCGGAAGACAGCAACGATTTTGCCTGGGTGCACAGGCACGGGCTCGCCCGGCTAAGGCTTGAGAAGGCGAGGGCGGAAATGTTGGAGAGGGCGCACACAGCTGCCGGAGTCCCTTCGAATGAAGGCGAGGTGACGAAGCCGAAGACGGAGACGCCCAAGGACAAGGCGAAGAAAGCTGCCGGAGGACCGAAGGGGGCAACACCCGTGTGGGTGTATGCGAAGGGCTCTACCACACCCACGCTCGAATGGTTCATGCCCACCGCCGAGCCCGGAGAGGAGGCGACGAAGGGGGCAAGAGACAAGTCGGTCGCCAAGGGGAGAACTGAGCCGCCCCAGAAGACAACCCGCAAGGCAGGACCGGGTAGGAGGTATGAAGAAGAGGAGCTAAGGACAAGGCAGGAGGGATGTTGGAGCTGCGGCTCCAGGGACCACCGGCAACGTAACTGCCGGAACCCAAGAAGCGACTACTGCTTCAGGTGTGGTCGCCCTGGGTTCTCAGTCAAGACATGCCCCTTGTGTGGACCCCGATGGAAGGTGGGGGGTCCCCACGATCCATGGTGATGCCGGTGGACAGATGGTGATATTAGGGATAAGTTTAGTTTCTTAAGAAGGCAGAAAGACTGATTTTTTTTTGTTTGTTCTGGTCAATAATTATAAAAGACTCGATGCGTTACATTTTTTTTTTGGCCCCAAAATAGCCCGGGGCAGAAGAAATGGGGCAAAAGCTGCCGGTTAGAAAGACAATCGTTCATATTTTTCTTAGTTGTACACCCCACCATTAAGCGGGGAGTTAATAAATAAGCTGCCGGTTGAGAGGCGACAAATTACCTTTTGTCATTTCTGTGCCCGAACCCCACCTCGAACCGTTTACGTGACTTTAGCGATATTAAGCGAGCGTTTCAGGTAGCTGCCAGTAGAATAGGAGGCCTCGTCCGAAACACTGTACATGTGAGCGTAAGTATTTGTTTCTGTTATCGTCTGGGTACTGGTGCACGGGTATTGTGTTTGTCGAAGTACCGAGGAACGACCGAGGTCGAGCGTTCGCTACCGAGCCTACCAGAGATCTGGCGGAGGCTTCCCACGGGTATGACCCGGTCTCTCCCAGGGGGGGAGGAGTTGTGACGTGGCAGTTTTGCCAACGTCACCCGATGCGTTTATCGGAAGACCGGGTCACCCTCTGGCAGCCTAATACACGAGAGGCGCCGTGGCGAGCGCTCGCCCTGGGTGCGAACGAGACCCATGGGCGAGTTCTAATATTTTTGAGCGTCGCGCCAATTGCGTGACGCGTATCTGCAGGACCGTAGTCGGGCCCCGAGGGGGGACCCGAAGCACCTCTCCCGCCGAGGAAGGCACAGAGACCGGCGCCGGCGACAATTGCAACACCGCAAAGAAAGAGGAATCGACGTGGCACAGGAGAATCAACCTGGAGGCGCCGACAAGGACGGACGATGCCAAGCAAGGAATCTCAGCTGTCTTGCCGCCGCCTCATCCGGAAAGATACCGGATCGCTACCGGATCGCTGCCGGATTGGCTCCCGTCGATCACCTCTGCGGGAAGCAGCCAATACACACGCGTCGCTGCCGGAGAGCCACCGAATCGCCGAGCGCCAGGGACCGTCACGCAGGGCTAGGCCCTGTCCGAAAATCTATCCGCGATAGGTCGAACTGCGTGCGGGGGGATTAGAGCGGCAAGGGGGGGACGCTTCTCTTCCGCGTTCCCGAGAGACGCCGCGAAGGATCACTTCTTCGTTGGCTCGAATATAGAGTAGTCGTGCGTAGAATCTGAACCATTGTATAATCGATTAGTATTGTAAATCGTGCTAAGAAAAGCTGCCGGAAACGAGGGACGAGGAAGCGAGCATCAACCGTTACCCTGGGTAAGCTTTTGCCAGTTCTCTTTTCGTTAAAGTGATTCTTCTCGCGTTGGCTCGGTAGTGTGTCGTGTCCGCGATCGCGTTGTAGAAGCACCGACGGGAATTCGTAGCTGCCGGTGTTCGAGACGGGTTCAAAGTAATCCGCGAACGGCGAGAATCCGTCGGGGATCAAGAGCGCGAGGAATTTCGCGGGTGCTAGTGCCAGAGGTCGGTTAGCGAGGATCCGAGTATAGTTGACCTCGCTATACGAGGTGAAGGAGGTTTTCGAGTGCTAGGCGCCATTTCTTTTCGAGGATCCGCGTATCTTGATCGTTTAAATTCGAACCTCGAGTCGTCCCACGGTGCGACGCCGCCACGTGCTCTCGTCGTATTTCCGCGACTTGTTCCGCCGACGAGAAGCTAATGATAACGCGTATTCCATCCGAATTCGGGCGTAGAACGCGAAAATCGTGAGCGCCGACAATAAAATCACGTTGCTGCCGGATTCGTAGCGAACAGAAACGGACCAGGAAAGGTCGAAGCGCGCGTACAACGAGCTCTCGTTGCCGAACACCTGTTACGCGCCGGTTAACCTCAAAACGCTGCCGGTCGCGGCCGGCTGCGTCATTATAACATCGAAACAATAAATTGTGTTAACCAAGATAGTACGAGAGTGTTTATTGCGTGAGAAACCTTCCCGCCGCGGGGAATGCCTCGTGTTCGACCCGCGTAGAATCCTGCGACCATTCGTGAACATCTTCGCGTAATTTCGATTGTCGCAGGCTCGTATGTCGGTCTCTCTCTCTCTCTCGCGGTGATTATTAGCGGATTTCGCGTGGCACCTTCGGTGCCTGGCGCCCGAGCTTCACGTAAGATATCTTGAGAGACGACGAGCCTGCGTACAATTTTTTGTCCCGAGTGGACCACGTTTCGCGCGGCCGAACGTGGCCCGGCGGAAACGCCTGTAAATACTCGGTGTCGCTATCGTTTCGTGAGAAACGAGAAACGACGTGACAGTCATTATATATATATATATATATAGGAGTAATGTTTAACAAAAAAAAAAATTAAATTACAGTACCTTGCCTATGAATCGGGAAGTTAAAAATAATTTGTATATAAACAGACAAAATTCTTACCTGTGTTTCAATATGAAAAGAAACTGATAAGTTATATTCACTCATATACGGAGTGATCACCATGAGTGTCACAGTAGAACTGATAATGAAAATATTTACAGTGAATTCCTCTCTCTCTCACTCATCCACATCCACACTCAAATATATGTCGTCGTTTGTTTTCTGTAATTGGTTAGAACGTACCTGGTACAGTATGTGAGACGAAGGTGAGACATTTAGGGGCAAGGAAAGAAGTATTGCTACCATATAAACGAGCGCAGGGCCGCCGCGTGCGGTGGTGCATGTTGTGCGCCGCACACGGGCGCTTCATCGCAGGTGCGCACAGTGGGCAATTTGGACCAAACTCGATTAAAAACACAGAACATTCGATAGAAATGAGGTGGAGCTATGAAATTTTTTTTAAATTAACGCTGAAACTTTACAGAATATGGGGAAAATAGGGAGATTACGGTACGAACGTTTAGTGACCTTGGAAAAATTCGTTGAACATGTAGAATTTCAAGAAAATGTGGTTTCTTCAGTACCACGCGCGGAAGAAATTTTTTTTTAACATGCTATATATCATTTCCCATAAATTTTTCACGATGATTTCAAATCCGGTCTCAAAATTTATCCACGACCTCTGGTTTTTTCAAGAAATCGATTTCTGTGACAAGAAAAAATTGAAGAAATCATTTTTTCGTTGAAATGATTTTATGACACACTAATTTCAAGGTACATCGTATTCATCGGTCGTAGACAAATTTTCAGATCAGATTTGAAATCAGCGTGAAATAATCAACGAGAAATGATATACAGCATGTTAAAAAAAATTTTTCCCGCGCGTGGCTCTTGAGAAACCACATTTTCTTTAAATTCTACACGTTTAGCGGATTTTTTAAAGGTCAATAAACGTTCGTACCGTAATCTCCCTATTTTTCCCATATTCTGTAAAGTTTCATCTTTAATTTTAAAAAAATTTCATCGCTCTACCTCATTTCTACCGAAAGTTCTTAGATTTTGAATCGAGTTTGGTCCAAAGTGCCCACTGTGGGACGCCGCAACATGAACGGGCAAAGACGCGCAGCCCTGGCTACCGTAAACAGAATTGCTAAAAAAAAAAGGAAGATCATTCAAATAATTTTGAAGTTCGAAGGGCGCACTAAATTTCTTTTGCACACGGGCGACTCATACCCACGCGGCGGCCCTGAACGAGCGCGTAACACACACATATATATTATATGAACGTATATATGATTATAACATAAATTGATTCGGGCAATATGGTAAAATGAATGTTAAACTATGAATCGGGAAGTTAAAAATATTGAGTTGGATACTATCATGAGTAATTGCATTGTACTGCAATACTAATGTAATCAATAATTTGATGAATAAATACAGGATAAAAATAAATGATAGGAAATCATGATATTCAAAGTAATTGTGAACAATCAGTTCACAAACGTATAAATAATAATACTAATCATACTAATAATAATAATAATAACAATGACCATTGTTCGATCGCGGAACTGCCGATTTCAAAATGTTCGATTGTAGAGAAATAGGTTCGCGATTGTTCGAATGTTGCCCGCCAAACTAATCTTAGACAACTATTTCAAATTAAATAACGGATCGTGTGGACAAGGAATTGACTGGAGGAATCGCGTTTCGTTCGAGATCTGTTGGTGAACTCGTCAGTAAGGCTAATCCAACAGATCCTGCCTTAGACGCGCGCAGATCAAACCGTGTTGATCTGTATTGTAGTGAAATGTGCTGATCGTGTATGCAGCAATCACGTGAGACGCTCAAGCAAGACTGGTCAGTGTTACTCGTTCAGAGATTCGGAAACGAACTGCTGAAAGTACTGGACGTTGGTCTTAGCGAGAGGTCGGTTAGGCTCCTCGTGGGTGGAGAGGTTGACCTTAGACGAGGAAAGGGAAGTAGAATCTATTGTAATGAGGGAAAGAACTGTCCGGGTTAGTTCAGTCAACTCGTCGTTTACCAATCAGGACACCCTTAATTGTTCAAACTTCCTTCCATGGTGACTGAGAGGCTGGTCTAGTCGGAAGGAAGAGTGGGGTGCTACCTGGTATGAAGGCAAGAGCGGTAATTGACGTCGCTCGACGGTTGACTGTCGCCCCTTGACCGTATCCTTAAAGAATTGAATGTTTAACCTTGGACTGAGCTTAGCGAACGCGGGCGTACACATGTGGGGTTACACATCTGGGGTTGTAATTTATGACGGCGAGGGTTCTTTAGAGTTGTATCTTGAGTGACCGTGAATATTCTTAGCCCGGGACAAAGTAAGTATTCCGAGAATTGCCGGATGTACAAAATAACATTTGGCCGTACCTGAGTGACCGTAGCATAAATAATCTTCTAATCCGAAAAACGGTTGGTAACGGCTATATCATAAATAAAATACGAAGTCGACCCTTAAGCTCTTTATTTCGCGCGGCAGTACGGTTCACTGCAGATGCCATGGTTCTTTATGTTTAAAGGAGAATTTCCGTTAACGAATTTCTTGCGAGGAAAAACATTTCTTTGTGTAGGACTACGATCCGTTGCGACGGAACAACCATGAAACGTGAAGATCTGCTGAAAACTCGATTTTCGATTTTCGGGGTAAAAATAAATCCGCAGGTTAATAATAATAATTAAATTTCATTATAATTAATTTTATTTATTATTTTTTTTCTAATATCCACCATAGTGGAAATGCTGTACAACATGTACGTTCCCATGACCACGGCCTCTCCCTCTTTCCCCACGACCACGGCCTCTTCCTCTTCCTCTCCCCCCACGACCTACTCTACCCCTTCGTCCATTGGCGCCGCGCCGCCAACGCTCCCACGACGATCCGCCATTGGTGCCACGATCTGAAAAAGAAAAAAACCATTAAGTATTCCCATATTAGTATTTCGGACCCAGTTTGTTTAAAAAATATGACCCATATACAGGGTGTCCCAAGACCCCTTCGACTCCGGGAAATGGGAGGTTCCTTAGGTCATTTGAAGCAACATTTTCCTTTGCACCAATGTCAGCCGGGGCTTTGTTTAGGAGTTATTAACGAAAAACACGGACCAATCAGAGCGCGACCTAGACGCGCGATGGCACGTTCAGCCCGGCGCGCCGGGAGACGAGCGCGGTGTAACGCCGCGATGCCGCAACGAACAAGAGTTTCTCGAGATTATGTGAATCTTCCCCGATTTGGATGAGCTTTGGATATGTTGTCAAGACCATGATTCTGAACAACATTTCCCTTTACAGTTTTTGTCGGCCGGCTTTAGTTTACGCGATACATAATTGTAAAAACTTGTAATTGTAAATCGATCGATGTACTATCTGAACTATCTCCTCTCCGATTTCGATGAGCTTTGGATATGTTGTCAAGACCATGATTCTGAACAACATTACCCTTTACAGTTTTTGTCGGTCGGAAGAACTTTACTTGTCAATTCATATGGGTGGATCTCTTTACCCGACTTACGGCAACTTTACCCGAACGAGGGAAAAAGCAGAAACTGATTGTATTAAAACCTCACTTATTCAGCCGTAAATCCATTTGCTGCTTCGAAATGTGTGTCACTGGGTCACTCGGTGACGAACTGCACAGAAGTCTTCAGGTATACGACAGTACCGAAAGCTAAGGGACGTACGGCCAGATCGACGAACTGCACAGCCGGTGGTAAAAGGCCTAAGGGATGCGCGGTCAAGTCGACGATCCAGAATTTCAGTTTCACTTTCGAATCGATAAATAATACGTATGTTTATTTCACACAGATGCCTTGAAATTTTTCCACACTCACAATCACTGTTCACATTTGTCAACACATAGTTATGCACTAATAATAATTGCTTAAACTAATTAAACGATTATTTAATCTAATCACTAGATTGCGGATCTTTATGTAAAATGAAAGTTGGCTGCCGCTATTACAAGGGACAGGAGCCAGACAGATATTTGATTCTTACTGTGATCATTTTAAGAAGTTGAAAATAATACATTGGTGTTCTGAAATTACTTTAATCTATCTAGTGTCTTAAAATGCACCTACTCATGTTTGCAACAAATGCATGAAATCCGCAGTCTAGTGATTGCATTACCTAATTGTTGTGATTTGTGCAGCAGGACAAGGGATATGGCAATTATTATTAGTGCATAACTATGTGTTGACAAATGTGAACAGTGATTGTGAGTGTGGAAAAATTTCAAGGCATATGTGTGAAATAAACATACGAATTATTTATCGATTCGAAAGTGAAACTGAAATTCTGGATCGTCGACTTGACCGCGCATCCCTTAGGCCTTTTACCACCGGCTGTGCAGTTCGTCGACCTGGCCGTACGTCCCTTAGCTTTCGGTACTGTCGTATACCTGAAGACATCTGTGCAGTTCGTCACCGAGTGACCCAGTGACACACATTTCGAAGCAGCAAATGGATTTACGGCTGAATAAGTGAGGTTTTAATACAATCAGTTTCTGCTTTTTCCCTCGTTCGGGTAAAGTTGCCGTAAGTCGGGTAAAGAGATCCACCCATATGAATTGACAAGTAAAGTTCTTCCGACCGACAAAAACTGTAAAGGGTAATGTTGTTCAGAATCATGGTCTTGACAACATATCCAAAGCTCATCCAAATCGGGTAAAAGATAGTATAATCGATTGATTTACAATTAAAAGTTTTTACATTTATCGCGTAAACTAAAGCCGGCCGACAAAAACTGTAAAGGGAAATGTTGTTCAGAATTATGGTCTTGACAACATATCCAAAGTTCATCGAAATCGGAGAGGAGATAGTTCAGATAGTACATCGATCGATTTACAATTACAAGTTACTTATCGCGTAAACTAAAGCCGGCCGACAAAAACTGTAAAGGGAAATGTTGTTCAGAATCATGGTCTTGACAACATATCCAAAGCTCATCCAAATCGGGGAGGATTCATATAATCTCGAGAAACTCTTGTTCGTTACGGCATCGCGGCGTTACACCACGCTCGTCTCCCGGCGCGCCGGGCTGAACGTGCCATCGCGCGTCTAGGTCGCGCTCTGATTGGTCCGTGTTTTTCGTTAATAACTCCTAAACAAAGCCCCGGCTGACGTTGGTGCAAAGGAAAATGTTGCTTCAAATGACCTAAGGAACCTCCCATTTCCCGGAGTCGAAGGGGTCTTGGGACACCCTGTATATCCGGAATTACAGTAAGTTCCCTATGAATCGGGAAGTTAAAAAATGTAAGGAAACACTTACTTTTATTCTGTACTTCCAATGCTTGGAGGAGCCGTTGCATCAATGCAACGGGCACCTCCACATTTGGTCCTCAACTTCAATTCTTCCAGAACCCGGATTTTGCAGTGGAGGAGGTGGTGGCGGCGGCTCACAGCTCGCTGAGGTGCCCGGTGAGGGAGACGGCCCCACTAGCATCACCTCCATTTTTTGTAATAAGTCTGGAATACAAAAAAATAGCAAACATCATTGATGAGTAAAAAAAAAAATTTTTTGCAGGAAGTATGATGAGTGTTAATATTATATACGTACTCGATACCTCTTCATTTGTATTAGGTTCTATCTTTTTTACTAATTGCTATTTTTTTCAATCTGAAAAAATAAACACGTTTATAAATAACGATGATTTATAAAATATATCGAATAAATAAAAAACAATAAGAATATGTAAATTCACCCTATTGGAATATAAAAAATAACTTCTTTCTTTTCATTATTTTTCTACGGACTTGCACCAACATATTCGTGACATTTTTATAATGGAAAATGATACCAAATATGATATAATTCCGATGATATTTACTTGTGTAATGGACAATTAAAGTTTCGATCGCATGGGAAAGAAAGAGACGCCAAGAGTCGCAGTCGGCGGCACAGTTCAACGGCTCGCGCGTCCTCACAATGCAATACCAACGAATAACTTTTTTATTATTACTTATTTCTTTATAGAACTTATTTTTAATAGATTTGTGACATTTTTTCTGATTAAAATTATACCAAACACGATATAATTCGGATCATATACAGGTTCATACGCGTTAGAAACTTTAATTGTCCATTACACAAGTAAATATCATCGGCATTATATCATATTTGGTTTCATTTTTTTTTTGCATTAGAAATATGCCACGAATACGTTTTCCAAAGTACCATCAAAAAATTATGAAAAATAAAGAAGTTAGAAATTCAGATTAGTATACCTATGAAGACTTACCTATGAACCGTCCTGTTCGAGAAGCACAATCAAACTGATGCTATAAGCTCACATGTTTCGTGAATTCCCCACTCAGAACAATAATTCATACTTCGTTCCATTTATTTTGTTCGATACGACAACCGTGTTTACAACAGCGTTAGCCGCATTCCATCGGCACAGATGCGAAATATAAAAAACATCACAGCACGCGATGTCCGAAATTCCAACGCGCTAGCGTCGTCCAAAATAATTATATTTTTCTTTTCAATATGATATCAATTCATCATATATGTATAAATATTAATTCTGGATACAATCAAATTATATATATAATTCTGTGGTGACTGATCCGCCGGCGATCGAGTCCGACACGCGTGGAGTGTGCGTGTGTGGTGTGCGGAGTGAGTGCGTGGCGTGTGCCCTTTATCTCGCGTGGGCTCTGTATCTCTAAACACAAAATCGTCCACTTGTTTTCCTCCGCAATTGATCCCACAATCTTGGGGGCTCGTCCGGGATCGGTTCAAGGATAACGGCTGACATTTTGTGCGAATTGTTACGTACATTACATGCGAATTGCGTGACGCGTAGTGTGAAGTGTGAAGAGTGATTTGTGAAAAGGGAATTGCGAAAAGAGAATTGCGAAAAAGGAAGTGCGAAAAGATGGCAAGCTCACAAGGAAACGACAATGATGGCAGTGAAGGCCATCCTGAGATAAATGGGAACAATTGCGATCCAGAGCGTATGAAGTTGATCGAACTGGAGGAAGAATTGAAATCTCGCAAGCTGAAAACAACAGGTAATAAGGCGGACCTGATAGAGAGACTCAAAGCGGCTTTGTTGCTTGAAGACGCCCAGACAGATGAATCTGAACATGAATCCGAAAATGAATCAGACTATTATGAAGAGGAAGCTGGACACAGGGCTGCGTATGTTCCCACGTTCAAGGACGTAGAAGAGTCGATGGAGAAATTCAGCGGAGATGGAAAGAGAAGCCTGCGGACTTGGCTGAAAGATTTCGAAGATACGGCGAAATTGTGTAAATGGACAGACATACAAAAGTTAATTTATGCGAGGCGACTTTTGAGTGGGTCAGCGAAACTATACGTGAATTACGAAAAGTGCACGCGTACGTGGAACGAACTGAAGCAGTCGTTATGCGCTGAATTTTCGGAGGCTGTGAATAGCCACACGGTACATAAACAATTAGTACAACGAAAGAAAAGAGAAGACGAATCGTACCACGAGTACATGTACAGTATGCTGGATATCGCTGCACAGGTCAGCATGGAGGCAGTGGCAGTCATGCAATACGTCGTAGACGGGATCAGAGATGATGAGTTGAGTAAAACAATGCTGTATGGTGCAAAAAACATAAAGGAATTTAAGGACAGACTGACGCAATACGGGAAAATGAGGGAGAGGCAAGCAGCTAATCCAAGGACCAAGAAAGAAACCGAGAGAGATGAGACGAGGATCAACAAACAACCCGTTAGAAGTGGCAGTTCGACGCATCCGACGAAGACAGTGCGGTGCTATTACTGTGGCGATAAGAGACATAAGAGTGATGAGTGTCCGACGAAGAACAGAGGTATGAAATGTTTTGAATGTCAGGGCTACGGGCACGTCGCGGCGAAGTGCCCAAAGTCGACAGGCGCGGCGCGAACGAACGCGGTAACATCAAAGAGGCGGCAAGCTTGTAAGAGTGTAGCGATAGGGACACAGCAGATTAACGCTTTGATTGATTTCGGTAGCGACTTGAGCCTCATAAGAGCGGCAACGTATGTCGGGATCGGCGCACCTTCCTTGTCTAGCGATAAAATAGAATTCAGAGGGGTGGGCTCGGACGACAACGTTACACTTGGTAGCTGTAGCATAAAGGTCAAAATTGATGAGGACGAATACAATGTATTGTTCCACGTGGTAAGCGATACACTCATACCACACGATATAATCATAGGGTATGATTTTTTGGAAAGTGTAGATGTTTGTATGCGGGGCGGAGATATATATGTATCGAAAATACCAAACGTAATTGAGGATATTCCCGAGGTCTTAAATATTGTTGCGGTTAACGATATCGATTTATCCCATATTCCAGACAGAAAAATTCAACTAGAGGTAAAACATAAAATCGAGAATTATAAGCCAGAACAAACGAAGAAGGTGGGAGTAAAAATCCACATCGCGTTACACGACGAAACTCCCATATATCAGCGCGACGGCTGTCTGTTAAAGAAAATAAAGATTTAGATTCACAAATCGAAACGTGGCTTCGCGACGGGATAGTTCGACCTTCGTACTCGGATTTTGCTAGTCCAGTCGTGCTTGTGAAAAAGAAGGATGGGTCTACGAGGATTTGTGTCGATTATAGACGACTGAATCAAAAAATAATAAAAGATCGATTCCCATTGCCAAACATAGAGGATCAAATTGATCGCTTACGAGACAAGCGCGTATTTACCACTTTGGATCTCGAGAACGGTTTCTTTCACGTTCCCGCGGACGAGGGTAGTAGGAGATACACTTCATTTGTTGTTCCGTCGGGTCAGTATGAGTTTTGCTGTGTACCGTTCGGACTGTGTAATTCTCCTTCCGTTTTTCAGCGTTATATAAATGCTATTTTTAGAGATTTGGTTACTAGCGGCGACGTGATAATTTATCTCGATAACATTATAGTTCCAGCGTTAGATTACCGAGACGGTTTAGATCGGTTAAATAAAGTCCTAGTAACTGCGAGTGAATATGGCTTAGTGATTAAATGGAGTAAGTGCCAGTTTTTGCAAACCTGTGTCGAGTATCTCGGACACATAATAGAGAATAATAGTGTAAAGCCGTCCGAGCAAAAGACGGATGCAGTCAGGCAATTCGCGGAACCGACAACTGTCCGAGCGTTGCAAAGTTTTTTAGGCCTCACCGGGTATTTTCGAAAATTTGTACCGGCGTATTCCGTGATTGCGCGTCCGTTGACGAATATGCTAAGGGGTGGAGTGAATTTTCAATTCGGAGAAAAGGAGCGAGCATCGTTTAAAGAGTTGAAATTAATATTAACCAATAATCCAGTTTTAAGCATTTATTCTCCGACTGCAGAAACAGAACTCCACACCGACGCATCTGCATTAGGTTTTGGCGCGATTCTGCTACAACGAGATAATGAGGATCGTCTGCTACATCCTATACATTACGCGAGCGGGAAAACAAATCCATGCGAGGAGAAATACCATAGTTACGAACTCGAGGTGTTGGCGGTGGTGAAATCTCTTAAAAAGTTTAGAGTCTATTTAATTGGTATACCGTTCAAGGTTATAACTGACTGCCAAGCGTTTGTAATGGGCACTATTTTTTCAAGATTTTGATTACACGGTACAACATCGTTCGGGTAAGGCTATGCGTCACGTCGACGCCCTAAGTAGATACCCGTTACCTGTATCTATGTCGATTGTCGAAGAAGAAGCGAGTGTGATCCACAAAATACGAAAAGCGCAGGCCGATGATAAAGAATTGCAAGAACGGATAAGTAGAGTGAATGATGCGGAAAAGTATGTAAGAGAGAACGGATTGTTGTATAGGTTGGTTGATAACGAGCAATTACTTGTCGTACCTAAGGCTATGCAAGCGTATGTTATTCGTCTCGTGCATGAACGAGGTCATTTTGCCGTTGCAAAAACCGAACAGCTGTTGAGGCGTGATTATTGGTTTGACTCCATGCGGCCGAAGATCGAAAAAGTAATACGGAGCTGTCTCCAATGCGTGCTAGCAGAACGGAAAACTGGTCGCTTAGAGGGATATTTGCATCCGATTGATAAAGGAGATCGTCCTTTAGAAACATATCATATAGACCATTTGGGTCCACTTGCGTCCACGAAAAAGAATTATCGGCACATATTGGTGGTCGTCGATAGTTTCACTAAATTCGTTTGGCTATATCCCACTAAGTCAACCACTTCGGTTGAGGTAATTGATCGCCTCAGCAAACAGGCATTAGTTTTCGGAAACCCGCGAAAGATAATTTCAGATCGAGGAACTGCGTTTTCCTCACACGAATTCGTGGATTATTGTAAAAAAGAGGATGTACAACACATCATGATAACCACTGGCATACCTAGAGCCAATGGACAAGTGGAAAGGGTGAATCGGACGCTTATCCATTTTTGACGAAACTCGCGCATCCACAAGCAGAAACATGGCACAAGTACGTTGGAAGAGCGCAACAATACTTGAACCATGTACCAAGTAGAAGTACAGGAGTGTCACCATTCCAATTGTTGATAGGCACCCGAATGAGGTTACAAGATGACCCACAGGTAAAGGAGATCTTGGAGAGAGAAGCGATTTTTGTGTTTCAGGAGGCACGCGATGAGTCACGTATTCAGGCAAAGGAAGCCATAGCGCGAATTCAAGATGAGAACCGAAAGGCATACAACAGGAAAAGAAAAAAGGACTATATAGGTTTTAAAGAGGGTGATCTGGTCGCAATACGTAGAACGCAATTAAGGCCTGAACTAAAACTTTGTCCTAAATACCTCGGTCCGTATCAGATAATAAAAGTACTGCGCAACGATCGTTATCTGGTTGAAAAGGTCGGAGAACACGAGGGACCGCGAACGACATCCACTTCCAGGGATTCTATGAAACCATGGATTTGCGAAGACCACGACCTATCATCGCATAGTGACGAAGACACACATGAGGACATGTGTACAAGCAGGATGGCCGAGTGTGGTGACTGATCCGCCGGCGATCGAGTCCGACACGCGTGGAGTGTGCGTGTGTGGTGTGCGGAGTGCGTGTGTGGCGCGCGGAGTGAGTGCGTGGCGCGTGCCGCCGTAAGCGAGTGAGAGAGTGCGAGAGGCGAAACGTGGAGGGGCGCGCGGGCCCCGAGAAGCGCAGTTGAGCGTAGCGCGCAGAGACTCGAGCTTGCCATGTGACTTGTATAACCTCTCATACAGAATATACTTCTTATTTTTCCTCTTTATCTCTGAACACAAAATCGTCCACTTGTTTTCCTCCGCAATTGATCCCACAATTCACATGAATAACCCGCACGCTTTTGAAGATAGAAGAAAATGCATCAGACCAAACTTACTTGATATCGAGGCGCACGTAATATGATGTCATTAATTTTTCTATCGGTGGACACGTCAAGGAGATATGAAGGTCAATTCTGTTTTTTTTTTAAATGGAATGAGGTATTTTTTAATACATCAATCGATGCAGCTGGACATTCGTTATAAAAAAGTACTAACCTATGCATGTTGAAAAGTTAGTGGTTCTGGAGATATTTCAATTTAAATAATGCCAAAACACCATTACTATCGTACAAAGACGTTACACTAGTAAGTAAACGTACTTTCTCGTATGTTGGTCCCTGACTTTTATGAATCGTAATCGCTTCAGCAGGAACCACTGGAAATTGACTACGTGTGATTTGATATTTTTCCGCACTCGACATATTTACTGGATTCGATATTTTTATTATTGGTGTTAAATTTTGATCAATATTTGCATTTTTCATATAATCACGATAACGAGTTCTTACTTTCACTCCTACTCTGGCCAATTGAAAATCTAACCACAATATAGACGGAATTTTAGTATTTTCTTGAAAAGTAATAAATTTTAATATTCCGCATGTGTGTGTGCTCCATTAACCAATCCGTTTTCAACATCAATGTTATTAATAATAATCATGTAGTTTATATTAATTTTCAATTTAATCTCAGTTAATAATTCGTTTTGAACTGATTGTTTTTTTAAAGATTGTAATATAAATTTTTTCTTGTACTTTCATCGATATTCTTTTAAAATGTATTCTTGGGAGTAGAGATGATTAACTCACTCTTGCATTGGGATAATTTTCGATTGTTGTAAGCAGAAACATCATCGTAAGGTACAAAAAAAAATTTCAAAAAAAAATTTTTTTTTTTTAATTTAAAAAAAAATCGAAAAAAAAATTTTTTGTGTAATTACGTTTGTTTCTTCGGTGGAAACTTTCCGTTCTCTCGTATAAATTGCATTGTTGAATGAACTTCTTTTAAAAAAAACTAAAAAAACTAAAAAACTACTTGACCAAAATGGACCAAAATCTAATCAGCTCTAAGTTACAGCGGGGCTCATCGATTGCATCATTCATCATCCTGATCGCGTTGTTACTTTTTCTGAAAACGTTAACGAAAAATTTGATAACATACAAACGGACATACGCACACACACACACACATACACACATACGAACATTTTGCTGAAAATAGTCTAAAATGACTGCAATGACCATGAAACGTGAAGATCTGCTAAAAAATCGATTTTCGATTTTCGGGGTCATTACAATAACTTCCCTATAAAATCGGGAAGTTAAAAAATACCTCATTCCATTTTAAAAAATGAAGTTAGTAGTAAGGTAATGCCGGTTCTGTACCAGGGTGGTTCCCCCCCATGGTGGAGGGGGTCCCCCCAGGGGGCGGGGGGTTATTGCCCCCTGTAATTGCCCCCCTATAATTGCCCCCCCCCTGTAACTGTCCAGCCCCCTGTAATTGCCCCCCCCCCGGGTAATTGCCCGATTTTTTTTACCCCCCCCCCCCATTTTTTTGGGAGGTCATGAGGAAGTGACATCAGCTCGCGGGAAGTGACGTCACCAGAGACGTGTTGACACTTTGTCGACCATACCGACAATGGCGTTTCGTAGCCTACCGCCACCATCTTCACTGGAACCCTCCCCGCCCCCCACCACTTCCGTGACGTCACGAGCTGTTGCGAACCATACCACCACCTTCGCTGGAACCCCCACCACTTCCGCGACGTCACAAGCGGTTGCGATTTTTTTTTTTAAGAAAAAAACTGTCTTACTCGAACAGGATTCGAACCCCGGTCTACCGCTTGGTAGACCAACTCATTAGCCGCTTGGCCAACCGACGATCTCATAAACATAGTGAACATTTGGTATATATGTCAAAGAATAACTCTGGGCATGCAAATACTGCAGCGACAGCATATTTTCGTCCAAGACGCTATTGGTGCGACAGGAAGATACTGCGAAATATTATGTCGAACGTGTTATAACTAATTCGTGTTACTTGATCAACCTTGACATTTTTTATAAACATAGCGAACATTTGGCATATATGTCAAAGAATAACTCTGGGCATGCAAATACTGCAGCGACAGCATATTTTCGTCCAAGACGCTATTGGTGCGACAGGAAGATACTGCGAAATATTATGTCGAACGTGTTATAACTAATTCGTGTTACTTGATCAACCTTGACATTTTTTATAAACATAGCGAACATTTGGTATATATGTCAAAGAATAACTCTGGGCATGCAAATACTGCAGCGACAGCATATTTTCGTCCAAGACGCTATTGGTGCGACAGGAAGATACTGCGAAATATTATGTCGAACGTGTTATAACTAATTCGTGTTACTTGATCAACCTTGACATTTTTTTTCCAGTAACTGCAGCATTTTTTTTCGTTTATGACGTTATTTGACTGGTCTTTGATCGACCATTTTTATGAAATATGATACCCCTTAGGAACGAACAAGAATCTCGACGCATGCAAGAAACTGTCAGCATTTAAGATGCTATTTGGTGAACCTTGATACTGCTTAGGAATTTCACAAAACTGTAGCGACAGGAAGTCACTGCGAAATATTATACCGAGCGTGCGACATTTTTTCGTTTGTGACGTTATTTGGCCGGTCTTTGATCGACCATTTTTATGAAATATGATACCCCTTAGGAACGAACAGGAATCTCGCAAAAAACTGCAGCGTTAGCATTTTTGGTAGGAATCTTGGGACAGGAAATCACACATAAAATATCATAGTTTGGAATAAATTTTTTGATTTATTTTATTAGCATTACATCTAAGCCTAAAGCTAACAATTCGGTGTCTATTAATGAATTGCGTTAAAAATCTTCATGTTCCACAATTGCTTTTGCAAAATCATCGGTAACATTAGAAATTATTTGCATAAACTTACAATATTTTGTTTGTACAGAATATAGGTTCTCAGATAGCCATGAGTACATGTGGTCGACACAATATTCCAAATCAAACAATCTTCTCATCGTTTTCTGAGTAATCTGTATGCACTTAGTCGAAGTTGATAATTTTGCAAGCTTCACATAATCGTTTAACTGATAGAATTCCACAGTTATATCATCAACATGCACAGCATTCCCTAAGTTGGCAATGTTCCGCAGAATGTCTTCTCTCTTTCGTAGAAAATCTTTCCACGTAGCCATAGAAAATTTAATTTCATTGCCGTGATTGTCTCCTATAGCCAACTCAACATGACAGCAACCACCAATTCGAACCCCAATGTCAAGATATTTGTAGTATGTATTCGTCAAGGGATATCTCCGGCCCAATATACGCACCATGTGCGTGATACTCTGTTCCGAATTATCTGCACTGATATTAAATGAAACAATTAGGAAAGAATTTTTTTTCAGTTGCAAAGAAACAATAATGCATTTTTAGCGGTTGCCGGAGTACTTACTGTGTGTGTAATTGCGGAGGATTAGACTCATTATTCTGCCGCGTTGCTCGAGAGTTGACGGTTGCGGACCACATAGTTGATACTTTGCCGATCGAACCAACAATGGCGTTTCATAGCCTCTCGCTATCCCCTCGTTCTTTTCAGTTTTTTAAAGTGCAAACATAGCAAATTCATATGGTGGTGGGGGGGCATCGCGCTAATTCTCACAGCTTTGGGACAACAGGCATGCAGAAACTGCAGTGTCAACATTTTTTTTTGGAGACCACAGGATGTGTGATATTTTTTTTATGAAATATGATAATCCTTAGGAATGAACAGGAATCTCGGCGCATGCAAAAAACTGTGGCGTTAGCATTTAAGATGCTATTTGGTTGACCTTGATATTTTTTTATGATACCCCTTAGGAACGAACAGGAATCTCGCAGAAATTGTAGTGTCAACATTTAAGAAGCTATTTGGTTGACCTTAATACCCCTCAGCAACGAATAGGTGAAATATGATACCCCTTAGAAACGAACAGGAAACTCGCAAAAATTGTAGTGTCAGCATTTAAGACGCTATTTGGTATATGGGAAGAAATAAGCGAAGTTCTAGTAAAAAAAATTTGTTAAATAATACATTTTATTCAAAAACATGGTTCTTGTCGATCAGTATATAATTTACACAGTTTAAATACATTTTCCATGGCACATACGCCAGTATGGAATGCACATCTATGCAATCCCTTTTGCATTAACGATAATCTTGGCACATCCTCCAGATCCACATCAAGAGCTTCTATTCCAGTTAATTTCCATAACCATTTTTTCTTTTCCAAACCCCTGACAATGACCTGCTGCGTATTTTCCAGAGCCAGTTTCAAACAACTTCCGGCTGTTTTGTATGGAACATATCCATCTGCCCAACCTATTCCATGATGTTTGTGCGTTAACGATCGAACCTGACGTGCTTCAGTAGCAGTTAATCGATGGAATTCAAATGGTGGCTTGAATATCCAGTGCAATAGTTTATTTCCATCTCGTAAAATGGCTGCTTCTTTTACAATGAAACCGTTTGCCCCCGACTTGAAACCTTGTAAATCGACGAACGTTACATGGGTCATCATGCACCCACCGCTTGTTAAAGTATTCTGCGCACGACGTTGGTCAACGGGCTGTACTCGACTATACGATCGTGTATGATTAAACAGTAAGCACCTGTGTTCACAGGCACATTATCTCTGCACTCGAAATCTATGCGCACATCAATGGTTGCACTTTTGACAGACTCGTTTTGACGAGAGCAGTCTATGACCACAAATGGACCCTGTGATAAGAACTGTAATTCATCCAATAGCGGCTCACTGGATCGATTACCATAATATGAGTTTTGAAATCTTGTGTACATGTCATAAAGTATCGCATACTTATTCTTTTCAAAGTCCAAGTTTAGGTTGTCGTATGGGTACGATTCGGAATTTAGGTACAACCGTATGTTTAACAGTTTACAATCGTCGAATTGATTAGCACTCTTCTGCAATTGATTCTTCCTATCGTTCTGCAATGCGAATATGATGAAACGGGGTTTCTCCAATTGTGTTACAGTCTTTATCGCCCACGTATGCTTCGTAGTTGTTTGCAAATGTGGATATTCGTATAGATCCCAAGAGCGAAAACTCATAGGTATCATTTGTCCTCTCTCGAGAATGCGTAGTAATGACAATTTGGTTACTTCTTCCAGACTTATGTGTGACATACGCCACTGAACTTTGAATAATTCGATTTTAGGTCTTAAAGTACTAGAACCATTCAACGCGTTTAGATCGTTTCGTGATCGAATTAAGACCAACTCTTGACGCACGTTAACGGTAACCTTGTTATAATCTTCACCAAAGCCAAATAGCATATTGAATGGTATGCAGAAATTGAAATCTGTGCCATCCAGTTTACGATGCCAGCCTGCGGTGGCCAATGCTTTACTTTTTCCAGGAGAGATGGATACATGTGTTTTTAACGAGGTCGTTATTCCAGGATTTCTACAGCGGTCTATTTCAACTCCATTCAGTTCATATCGAATTTCATCAAACATGAAAGCAGCACAATTGGTATCGAGAATAACATTGTTACTTGTTCCTTGAGGTGGAGCCTCTGCTAAAATGATTTTTCCTTCAATGTACAAGAAACTCTCACACGGTAGCGTATACAGATCCTGCTGATGTATCGGTATCCTTATTTCATCACTATTTCCGAGAGTAGTATTTGCATAGGGATTATATATGTGCACTTCTATCTTAGTTATACGATTATCAGAGGTTGGCGTATTGGCAATGGCCAAAATGTCGGACATTATTGCTTTACAATAAATCCCAACGATTGTAGAAAACGTATGTTCTGCAAGCTCAGGTTCTTCTTCCTCGACGATGGTGGTGTGTGATAATTTGTTCGACTTACTGTGTCGATGAACGTATTTTTTGTAGCGGCTGCGATTAGAGATTCGTCCGTTTTGTTATACACAAGCATAATACAGCACTTATTCGTAGATGCGTGGATCTCGCCGTTTTACATGCAGTCTAACCGTGATTTCTTCTCCACGAAAATCAATCAGACGATTGTTTTGGTCCACCAAACGTATTTCTAAATCATCTATTCTTAGCACGACGATCGGAAGATAAATAATTCGAGATGGAGTTTCTGAGATCTTATATCCAGGAGGAACCCTAGGTGAAAATTCATGAATAATGTGTACGGGTTTATCATTACTATATGATCCAGCTGTTATGCTACATTCTACTCTAATCACGTTGATGCTTATAATATTCACAGGAGCGTCAGACTCATACCACATTTTAGGTGGAAGAATACAGTTTGTAGAAAATCCAAGTAGTGATCCTATGTTATTGGGTTTTTCAAAATTAATCTTATAGGAACAGTATATTTCACTCTTCATCGTATTATTGTTAGCACGTATGATGAGAGGGTATTCGTCGTTGTTCCCCGAATCATGTCTGGTGGGATATCGTCGCAATATTTCCCGTTTCAGGTACTTATTGATTGCATCCAGTTCGTAGAATCCTTCGGGAATTACAATTTCTTCATCATTTTCTCCGAAATAAAATTTATTATTGCGAACATCGACATTCGGTATTGTGTTAAACGTTTCAAAATCCACGAGGCCCAATTCATATTCATGACTGCTCAAATCTATCGAGGGAAAGTACTGAACTGCGAGCGTACTGCTCTTACCCGTTAACGTTAGTGTCAACGACGAAGGTGTCATGTTTATACGAAAGGTTTAAAGCACATAATGAAATTGTATGTATCGATAATGTGCATTTATAATGAGTTTTCCTCAAGAAATTTTACACACAGTTGCCCGCATATGGTTTGATTGAAATTTTGAAAACGTGTATGATTGTAAGTAATTTTTGCTGAGAATCCGAAGTATGCAATAAGTTCCGCAGGTGGTCGTAGATTACCAAAACTATCAAAGTATTTTACACTATGATTGTGTTTCACGTATGCGACCCAATGTGTACCGGGACCGATGCTTTCATCCAAGTTTACTATACCACTCTCATTTACATTTGCTCTTGTCGGAAGACTATCGCGCATGTATACTCCGCGAAAATGTGGTATATTTTTCCTTCCTATATCCTCAAGCTGTCCATTTGTCATTGGTTTTATCCCTAGTTTTTCATAGAGTGAATTTTTTTTTTGTTTTTTTTTTCTTTAAACCGGTACCCTTCTTATAAGGTGTGAGATAAAGTCCATGACCTTCCATAGCATGATTATGACGCTGCATTTCCTCAAACTGTTTTCGTGCAGCCTTAGCGTCATTCACAACCTTCGCGATGCCGGCAGCACCACCAGTTAACGACCCTATAGCAGCCAATGCAGGTAAGAGGAACGGGAGGAAACCGCCCCGCTTTGCTATAGGTAGAGTTCGCCTCTTCTTACCACTGTTCTTCTTTTTCTTGATCCCCATCCCAAGCATCGTCTTAGCTTTCATCGCAGCCCAAACAGTTGACGCAGCTATCTTCTCACCTAACGTAGCGTTCTTCGCAAATATGCGACGATGTGCTCGATCAGCTAAAATGTGATCTACCTTGTGACGATTCGTCAAATCTTTGTTACGAGAGTATGTGATGTCGTGTTCTCTACAGGTCGAGTCTAATGGATTTATACCGCGATCACCGCGAGCCAAGCGTTTGCGCAACCGTATGCCAGGTCCACAAAATTGATATCCAGACATATGTAACTCAAACGGCAATTTATTTATCAGGGTATTTAGAAGTCCTGCTCCACGTCGGCGTATGCATGAGTAACAATCTTTTTTCATATGTTATCTATGGATGAGCATATGTATGTGTTACAAGTATGGAAGTCATTTCTAGACTGATTGATATCTCTGGGCAACGTTTGTATAAATATTCCCCATACCCACACTTATCTGTTATTATTACAACAGTCGCGATGCAGATCATTAGGCAACCTGTGAAAATTCGAGTAATCTCAGACAGAAAGTTTGATCATACTACCAAAAATATTCTACAACATGGACCGTTATTACCTAACACTGTACGCGGTATAGTGTGCGGTCCTTCCAATTGCGGGAAGACTAATGTAGTCATTAGCATGTTGGAAAGTCCCAACGGTATGCGATTTGAGAACGTATACGTATATTCAAAGTCGTTGCAGCAGCCAAAATATCAGTATTTGGAAAAGCTGCTCTCATCCGTAGAAAATATTGGCTACTTTCCTTTTTCACACAATACCGATGTCGTTCCACCTAACGAAGCTCTACCGAATTCTATATTTATATTTGATGATGTAGCATGTGACAAGCAAGATGTGATTAGAGAGTACTTTTCCATGGGTCGACATTCAAAAGTGGACAGTCTGTATCTTTGTCAATCATATGCAAGAATTCCAAAGCACCTGATTCGCGATAATACCAATCTCCTACTACTATTCAAACAGGATAGTATGAATTTGCGCCATGTGTATAATGATCATGTAAATACCGATATGACGATTGGACAATTTAACGAACTGTGTGCAAAATGTTGGCAGCAAAACTATGGATTTGTCGTTATAGACAAGGATAGTCCTATGCACAGAGGTCGTTATCGACATGGATTTAATGACTATGTCATAGTATAATGGTATCATTTGGCCACAAACCCGCGTTGTGAACGGAACATTGAACAGTTGTCGAACGGTGTATCGAACAGGTGTCGAACGGTGTATTAAACGGGTGTCGAACGGGTTGTCGAACGTACACGTTCGAGGTTGAACGGCATCAAACGGCTATTGAACGGGTGTCGAACAGGTGTTGAACGGATTGTCGAACGTACATGTTCGACGTTGAACGGCTGAACGACATTGCAAACGCTTCCAATTGAACATGGGGCAAAATTCTGCTGAACAAAAACAGGAAAAGAGGAAAAAAGAAGTGTTAACGAAAGAGACTGCCAATACGAGTGAAGCTATACGAAAAAAATATTTGGCAATAAAAGCTGGAAAAATGGATACCGATGCGGTGTTGGAACATAGCTTGCAACCTGTGATAAGACCCCTGAAAGAATTGATTGAAAACACAAAACCGATTCCCAATCCAATTCTTCAAGAGACATCTTCGGAGCCAACATCCTCATTGTATCAGCAGCAATCACCTGTCTTTAATGCTACACCTGGATATCATGGAGAACCATCTTCAACATCACCTATGCCTAACGCTGCACCCCAATATTGTGGATTGAAGCCGCCTGTGCTAAACGCCACACCTCGGTATCGCGGATTGAAAAGAGTACGTGTGGAAACACCTTTAAGACCAACACCTCATCGATTACCGAAACGACTTTGTCCAGATTCCGAACCTCCTGCAGAAGAAGTATGGACAGACGAAACAGAACCACTTGACCAAAATATTTTCGAAACGACAATGCGTGAGATTGTGGAGAATCCTGAACAGCATGAAGAAGCCAATACATATTTGACTCAGAATCTCGGACCGCTGTCACAGGAATATTTGAACTTCTTTTTCACAGATAAGAAAAAACAGGTTGACCATGTGTATGGTGTGTACTATGATAAAAATGCAATGATGCTTGGGGATAAGAATTTCGACGTAGACATGGAAGATAATATAATTATCAATAATATAAAATACAAAGGAACACCTGGTCTTTTCGAACTAATTTTCAAGAGAATCCCCGACGATACGATATACACCGATGCAGACAAACAGAAATATAAGAGTATTCTGTTGACAACAAATGCGCACAGGCGCAACCATAATGCTGCAAATCCCCTATTGAGTAACAGGGGATACAAGTATAAAAATATAATTGCACCGCTGCTTGAAATACGACCTCGCACTGGAAGAGGGTTTGCCTCCAAGTCATTTTTGATGAATACATTACCGGAGAACATGGCGACATTACCGGAGAACATGGCGGTTACCGATAATGTGATTGATTATGTACATTGGGATGATCCGAATGAATTAGTGGATAGAATAAGATTACTGGTGTCATCGCGAGCTGCTGGGCATACCGGACATGATAATGAAATTGTTTCAATAATCGAGGAGCTCCGAGAAGCGGGTTTGATTATAAATTGAAGACCATTCTGATCATGTTCATCAGTACCTTTTCATGATGCCTATCAACAAGTTCGGTGCTATGCTCCGAAACGAGTCAAATAAAGATGGCGAAACATGCAAGAATTATGTGCGATCGAGCGCACTTTGCCTCGATGGCGATGCTTTCGACGCGAGAGATCGAAAGATAAGACGTTTAGCAAGCCCGACGAATGATGCCGATGCTGTGAATAAGGTATACATGGACAAAAAAATGACACATATTTTGAAAGCATGTGATGCCAAGAGTTCCAAGCTGCGGGAAGAAATACTAACCAAACTCAAATTCTTACGTGAACACATACTCGAGATGATGCATGATACAATCGTAAGAATGACATCATTGAACAGAAATGAGGGACCAATTTTTTCTGAAAGCTTTGAAAGAAATAATGGTTAAAGTTCATACGCTACATCGAATGATATAAATATATTTACATATTTTGAAAGATGTCAGTTTCCAGCGAGAATGCATTCGCAAGATACCAATCGCAATGTCAATGTAAAGTTCATGGATCGAATCATGCGATTATTTTTATGCATTTTAAATTTCTTTTGTTTAATCCTAAATCTTGAACATGAGCAAAGAGAAGACGCAATTAGTGGAGGAACTGCATGCCCCCGCCAGACGGATTTTTCCACGACGTCGAGTTTTAGTCCATGGGTATGACGATCTATGGCAAGCCGATCTCGTAGATATGCAGCCTCACGCACGCATAAATGGTGGTAATAAGTACATATTAACCGTTATCGATGTGTTATCCAAATATGCATGGGGCGTACCGCTCAAGACTAAAAGTGGGGGCGAGGTAGCTGCAGCGTTCAGAATGATATTTCGAAATCGATGTCCGAAAAATTTACAAACCGATCAGGGAAAGGAATTTTACAACAGTGAGATGCATAAACTTTTGACGAAACATGGCATTAATCATTATTCTACATATTCGGTTATGAAAGCTTCCATCGTAGAACGGTTCAATCGCACATTGAAGAATAGCATGTGGAAAGAGTTTACACTTAATGGAACCTATAAATGGATCAATGTGCTACCTCATCTAGTTGCAAAGTACAATGCACAAAAGCATAGAACTATTGGAATGCGACCGTGTGATGTCACCCCTACCATTTCCAACAGACTCTTATACACAGCGTATAATAACATAAAGATTGCTGCACCGGCAAAATTCAACGTGGGGCAGTCTGTACGCATCAGCAAATTTAAGACCATTTTCGATAAAGGTTACACACCAAATTGGACCACTGAGGTGTTTGAGATAGTCAAGGTACAAGCAACTAATCCGGTAACTTATCTACTGCAAGATTCCTGTGGAAACCCCGTTGCTGGAGGATTCTATGAACACGAATTGCATCGCGTTGCCAATCCAGGTGTACACCTAGTGGAGAAAGTGTTGCGTAGAAAAGGAAATAAGGTGTATGTAAAATGGTTAGGATTGAGTAATGTAAATAATTCATGGATAAATAAAGACAATATATTATGAACAATTATTATGAACATTTATTATAAACAATTTAACCTGTTTAATGAAAAAAAAAATATATAATCTTCTATTTACATTGAATACAAACAATTTTATATTTATTATGAATATTTATTATAAACAATTTAACCTATTTAATGAAAAAAAAATATATAATCTTCTATATACATTTAATATAAACAATTTTATAGCTGCGAAGGAATTTGATAATGGCCCCACGGCAATGAGGAAGTGACATCAGCTCGCGGGAAGTGACGTCACCAGAGACGTGTTGACACTTTGTCGACCATACCGACAATGGCGTTTCGTAGCCTACCGCCACCATCTTCACTGGAACCCTTCACCCCGCCCCCCCGCCACTTCCGTGACGTCACGAGCTGTTGCGAGGCATACCACCATCTTCGCTGGAACCCCCACCACTTCCGCGACGTCACAAGCGGTTGCGATTTTTTTTTTTTAAGAAAAAAACTGTCTTACTCGAACAGGATTCGAACCCCGGTCTACCGCTTGGTAGACTAACTCATTAGCCGCTTGGCCAACCGACGATCTCATAAACATAGCGAACATTTGGTATATATGTCAAAGAATAACTCTGGGCATGCAAATACTGCAGCGTCCTGGAGGAAGCTGAGAGGTTCAATGTAATTGGAATTGATAACGGCACCTGTTAATATGCGACCCTTGAAAGCCGAGTCTATGTCATGCCATATGAGTCCTGTGCTTGTATGTCCAGGACCTTCATGTATGAAACGTCTTCGTAAAGAATATTTTAAACTCTCAAGAGCGGCGATACTGGCGATCAATGATTGTTGAATACCGATCGATAATCGAGGACGTTTTGCTCGATTATGTTCTTTAAGCAACTCGAGGCATTCGTTGCATCTTTCCTCCCAGACAAGGTATTCTTCCTGCAATCTTAAGCGATCAGATTGGTCCCACAAATCGTGTTCAATTTCCGAATTTCTTCCATGGTTATATTTTTTTGCCTCACAATCAGTGACTGAACAAAACTAATTTAGTGGAGTGCATATATAGTCTCCCAAAACAGCAGACTCAGCAAAAAAAAAGCCAATCGGTGTTGAAAAAAAAACGTAGTCCAGAAACGACCGCTAATTTTTCGGTGTCTCATTCGCTCGCGATACATCAATATCTTGAAACACTTACACAGCATTGCATTTTTGCACGCTTGATATAATATTTCACTTTCAAACACTTTAGCATATTTTTCAACAATCAGTTTGACACCGTCGGTTGTACGCTAACAAAATATATATTTTTTTTAACTTCAATTTGACGATCCAATTCTCAGAAACGTAATTATACTTCGCATTCAACGATGCGACGTTCACCCGTTTCGACAATGGCCAATATCCCGGATGGTGAATCAACCGCAGGCCATCGCGCCACGACTTGGCTAAATCGTTTCGTATATGTGAAACATACGCGACTCGTTACGTCGTTTCGCATTAAACGCTCTATTACCGTTCTCTGCTCGATGGGGAAACGTTCGTTCAAATATGAATTTATAATATGAACCCAAGCCAAACTTTGTAACGTTGGCACAGTCATTTTTCCATCAATGTTCGTCGTCATCTGATACAAATAACGCGCGACTTTTCAACGGTAAAAAGGGTGAAATCAAACGTGTTCCACGTAGACATAATCGGTTCTTATATAGCCTTCCGAAAACAACAGCTCAGCAAAAAGCCAATCGATGTTGAAAAAAAAAACATAGTCCAGAAACCGCCGCTAATTTTTCAGTGTCTCATTCGCTCGCGATACATCCATATCTCGAAATATTTACACAGCATTTTTTCGCACGCTCGATATAATATTTCGCAGTGACTTCCTGTCGCCACAGTTTTGCGAAATTCCTAAGCAGTATCAAGGTCAACCATGCATGCGCCGCGATTCCTGTTCGTTCCTAAGGGGTATCATATTTCATAAAAATGGTCGATCAAAGACCTGCCAAATAACGTCATAAACGAAAAAATGTCGCACGCTCGGTATAATATTTCGCAGTGACTTCCTGTCGCTACAGTTTTGTGAAATTCCTAAGCAGTATCAAGGTTCACCAAATAGCATCTTAAATGCTGACAGTTTCTTGCATGCGTCGAGATTCTTGTTCGTTCCTAAGGGGTATCATATTTCATAAAAATGGTCGATCAAAGACCAGTCAAATAACGTCATAAACGAAAAAAAATGCTGCAGTTACTGGAAAAAAAAAATGTCAAGGTTGATCAAGTAACACGAATTAGTTATAACACGTTCGACATAATATTTCGCAGTATCTTCCTGTCGCACCAATAGCGTCTTGGACGAAAATATGCTGTCGCTGCAGTATTTGCATGCCCAGAGTTATTCTTTGACATATATACCAAATGTTCGCTATGTTTATAAAAAATGTCAAGGTTGATCAAGTAACACGAATTAGTTATAACACGTTCGACATAATATTTCGCAGTATCTTCCTGTCGCACCAATAGCGTCTTGGACGAAAATATGCTGTCGCTGCAGTATTTGCATGCCCAGAGTTATTCTTTGACATATATACCAAATGTTCGCTATGTTTATGAGATCGTCGGTTGGCCAAGCGGCTAATGAGTTGGTCTACCAAGCGGTAGACCGGGGTTCGAATCCTGTTCGAGTAAGACAGTTTTTTTCTTAAAAAAAAAAAATCGCAACCGCTTGTGACGTCGCGGAAGTGGTGGGGGTTCCAGCGAAGATGGTGGTATGCCACGCAACAGCTCGTGACGTCACGGAAGTGGTGGGGGGGGCGGGGTGAAGGGTTCCAGTGAAGATGGTGGCGGTAGGCTACGAAACGCCATTGTCGGTATGGTCGACAAAGTGTCAACACGTCTCTGGTGACGTCACTTCCCGCGAGCTGATGTCACTTCCTCATTGCCGTGGGGCCATTATCAAATTCCTTCGCAGCTATAAAATTGTTTATATTAAATGTATATAGAAGATTATATTTTTTTTTTTCATTAAATAGGTTAAATTGTTTATAATAAATATTCATAATAAATATAAAATTGTTTGTATTCAATGTAAATAGAAGATTATATATTTTTTTCATTAAATAGGTTAAATTGTTTATAATAAATGTTCATAATAAATATAAAATTGTTTATATTCAATGTAAATAGAAGATTATATTTTTTTTTTCATTAAACAGGTTAAATTGTTTATAATAAATGTTCATAATAATTGTTCATAATATATTGTCTTTATTTATCCATGAATTATTTACATTACTCAATCCTAACCATTTTACATACACCTTATTTCCTTTTCTACGCAACACTTTCTCCACTAGGTGTACACCTGGATTGGCAACGCGATGCAATTCGTGTTCATAGAATCCTCCAGCAACGGGGTTTCCACAGGAATCTTGCAGTAGATAAGTTACCGGATTAGTTGCTTGTACCTTGACTATCTCAAACACCTCAGTGGTCCAATTTGGTGTGTAACCTTTATCGAAAATGGTCTTAAATTTGCTGATGCGTACAGACTGCCCCACGTTGAATTTTGCCGGTGCAGCAATCTTTATGTTATTATACGCTGTGTATAAGAGTCTGTTGGAAATGGTAGGGGTGACATCACACGGTCGCATTCCAATAGTTCTATGCTTTTGTGCATTGTACTTTGCAACTAGATGAGGTAGCACATTGATCCATTTATAGGTTCCATTAAGTGTAAACTCTTTCCACATGCTATTCTTCAATGTGCGATTGAACCGTTCTACGATGGAAGCTTTCATAACCGAATATGTAGAATAATGATTAATGCCACGTTTCGTCAAAAGTTTATGCATCTCACTGTTGTAAAATTCCTTTCCCTGATCGGTTTGTAAATTTTTCGGACATCGATTTCGAAATATCATTCTGAACGCTGCAGCTACCTCGCCCCCACTTTTAGTCTTGAGCGGTACGCCCCATGCATATTTGGATAACACATCGATAACGGTTAATATGTACTTATTACCACCATTTATGCGTGCGTGAGGCTGCATATCTACGAGATCGGCTTGCCATAGATCGTCATACCCATGGACTAAAACTCGACGTCGTGGAAAAATCCGTCTGGCGGGGGCATGCAGTTCCTCCACTAATTGCGTCTTCTCTTTGCTCATGTTCAAGATTTAGGATTAAACAAAAGAAATTTAAAATGCATAAAAATAATCGCATGATTCGATCCATGAACTTTACATTGACATTGCGATTGGTATCTTGCGAATGCATTCTCGCTGGAAACTGACATCTTTCAAAATATGTAAATATATTTATATCATTCGATGTAGCGTATGAACTTTAACCATTATTTCTTTCAAAGCTTTCAGAAAAAATTGGTCCCTCATTTCTGTTCAATGATGTCATTCTTACGATTGTATCATGCATCATCTCGAGTATGTGTTCACGTAAGAATTTGAGTTTGGTTAGTATTTCTTCCCGCAGCTTGGAACTCTTGGCATCACATGCTTTCAAAATATGTGTCATTTTTTTGTCCATGTATACCTTATTCACAGCATCGGCATCATTCGTCGGGCTTGCTAAACGTCTTATCTTTCGATCTCTCGCGTCGAAAGCATCGCCATCGAGGCAAAGTGCGCTCGATCGCACATAATTCTTGCATGTTTCGCCATCTTTATTTGACTCGTTTCGGAGCATAGCACCGAACTTGTTGATAGGCATCATGAAAAGGTACTGATGAACATGATCAGAATGGTCTTCAATTTATAATCAAACCCGCTTCTCGGAGCTCCTCGATTATTGAAACAATTTCATTATCATGTCCGGTATGCCCAGCAGCTCGCGATGACACCAGTAATCTTATTCTATCCACTAATTCATTCGGATCATCCCAATGTACATAATCAATCACATTATCGGTAACCGCCATGTTCTCCGGTAATGTCGCCATGTTCTCCGGTAATGTATTCATCAAAAATGACTTGGAGGCAAACCCTCTTCCAGTGCGAGGTCGTATTTCAAGCAGCGGTGCAATTATATTTTTATACTTGTATCCCCTGTTACTCAATAGGGGATTTGCAGCATTATGGTTGCGCCTGTGCGCATTTGTTGTCAACAGAATACTCTTATATTTCTGTTTGTCTGCATCGGTGTATATCGTATCGTCGGGGATTCTCTTGAAAATTAGTTCGAAAAGACCAGGTGTTCCTTTGTATTTTATATTATTGATAATTATATTATCTTCCATGTCTACGTCGAAATTCTTATCCCCAAGCATCATTGCATTTTTATCATAGTACACACCATACACATGGTCAACCTGTTTTTTCTTATCTGTGAAAAAGAAGTTCAAATATTCCTGTGACAGCGGTCCGAGATTCTGAGTCAAATATGTATTGGCTTCTTCATGCTGTTCAGGATTCTCCACAATCTCACGCATTGTCGTTTCGAAAATATTTTGGTCAAGTGGTTCTGTTTCGTCTGTCCATACTTCTTCTGCAGGAGGTTCGGAATCTGGACAAAGTCGTTTCGGTAATCGATGAGGTGTTGGTCTTAAAGGTGTTTCCACACGTACTCTTTTCAATCCGCGATACCGAGGTGTGGCGTTTAGCACAGGCGGCTTCAATCCACAATATTGGGGTGCAGCGTTAGGCATAGGTGATGTTGAAGATGGTTCTCCATGATATCCAGGTGTAGCATTAAAGACAGGTGATTGCTGCTGATACAATGAGGATGTTGGCTCCGAAGATGTCTCTTGAAGAATTGGATTGGGAATCGGTTTTGTGTTTTCAATCAATTCTTTCAGGGGTCTTATCACAGGTTGCAAGCTATGTTCCAACACCGCATCGGTATCCATTTTTCCAGCTTTTATTGCCAAATATTTTTTTCGTATAGCTTCACTCGTATTGGCAGTCTCTTTCGTTAACACTTCTTTTTTCCTCTTTTCCTGTTTTTGTTCAGCAGAATTTTGCCCCATGTTCAATTGGAAGCGTTTGCAATGTCGTTCAGCCGTTCAACGTCGAACATGTACGTTCGACAATCCGTTCAACACCTGTTCGACACCCGTTCAATAGCCGTTTGATGCCGTTCAACCTCGAACGTGTACGTTCGACAACCCGTTCGACACCCGTTTAATACACCGTTCGACACCTGTTCGATACACCGTTCGACAACTGTTCAATGTTCCGTTCACAACGCGGGTTTGTGGCCAAATGATACCATTATACTATGACATAGTCATTAAATCCATGTCGATAACGACCTCTGTGCATAGGACTATCCTTGTCTATAACGACAAATCCATAGTTTTGCTGCCAACATTTTGCACACAGTTCGTTAAATTGTCCAATCGTCATATCGGTATTTACATGATCATTATACACATGGCGCAAATTCATACTATCCTGTTTGAATAGTAGTAGGAGATTGGTATTATCGCGAATCAGGTGCTTTGGAATTCTTGCATATGATTGACAAAGATACAGACTGTCCACTTTTGAATGTCGACCCATGGAAAAGTACTCTCTAATCACATCTTGCTTGTCACATGCTACATCATCAAATATAAATATAGAATTCGGTAGAGCTTCGTTAGGTGGAACGACATCGGTATTGTGTGAAAAAGGAAAGTAGCCAATATTTTCTACGGATGAGAGCAGCTTTTCCAAATACTGATATTTTGGCTGCTGCAACGACTTTGAATATACGTATACGTTCTCAAATCGCATACCGTTGGGACTTTCCAACATGCTAATGACTACATTAGTCTTCCCGCAATTGGAAGGACCGCACACTATACCGCGTACAGTGTTAGGTAATAACGGTCCATGTCGTAGAATATTTTTGGTAGTATGATCAAACTTTCTGTCTGAGATTACTCGAATTTTCACAGGTTGCCTAATGATCTGCATCGCGACTGTTGTAATAATAACAGATAAGTGTGGGTATGGGGAATATTTATACAAACGTTGCCCAGAGATATCAATCAGTCTAGAAATGACTTCCATACTTGTAACACATACATATGCTCATCCATAGATAACATATGAAAAAAGATTGTTACTCATGCATACGCCGACGTGGAGCAGGACTTCTAAATACCCTGATAAATAAATTGCCGTTTGAGTTACATATGTCTGGATATCAATTTTGTGGACCTGGCACACGGTTGCGCAAACGCTTGGCTCGCGGTGATCGCGGTATAAATCCATTAGACTCGACCTGTAGAGAACACGACATCACATACTCTCGTAACAAAGATTTGACGAATCGTCACAAGGTAGATCACATTTTAGCTGATCGAGCACATCGTCGCATATTTGCGAAGAACGCTACGTTAGGTGAGAAGATAGCTGCGTCAACTGTTTGGGCTGCGATGAAAGTTAAGACGATGCTTGGGATGGGGATCAAGAAAAAGAAGAACAGTGGTAAGAAGAGGCGAACTCTACCTATAGCAAAGCGGGGCGGTTTCCTCCCGTTCCTCTTACCTGCATTGGCTGCTATAGGGTCGTTAACTGGTGGTGCTGCCGGCATCGCGAAGGTTGTGAATGACGCTAAGGCTGCACGAAAACAGTTTGAGGAAATGCAGCGTCATAATCATGCTATGGAAGGTCATGGACTTTATCTCACACCTTATAAGAAGGGTACCGGTTTAAAGAAAAAAAAAACAAAAAAAAAATTCACTCTATGAAAAACTAGGGATAAAACCAATGACAAATAGACAGCTTGAGGATATAGGAAGGAAAAATATACCACATTTATAACTAATTCGTGTTACTTGATCAACCTTGACATTTTTTTTTTCCAGTAACTGCAGCATTTTTTTTCGTTTATGACGTTATTTGACTGGTCTTTGATCGACCATTTTTATGAAATATGATACCCCTTAGGAACGAACAAGAATCTCGACGCATGCAAGAAACTGTCAGCATTTAAGATGCTATTTGGTGAACCTTGATACTGCTTAGGAATTTCACAAAACTGTAGCGACAGGAAGTCACTGCGAAATATTATACCGAGCGTGCGACATTTTTTCGTTTATGACGTTATTTGGCAGGTCTTTGATCGACCATTTTTATGAAATATGATACCCCTTAGGAACGAACAGGAATCGCGGCGCATGCATGGTTGACCTTGATACTGCTTAGGAATTTCGCAAAACTGTGGCGACAGGAAGTCACTGCGAAATATTATATCGAGCGTGCGAAAAAATGCTGTGTAAATATTTCGAGATATGGATGTATCGCGAGCGAATGAGACACTGAAAAATTAGCGGCGGTTTCTGGACTATGTTTTTTTTTTCAACATCGATTGGCTTTTTGCTGAGCTGTTGTTTTCGGAAGGCTATATAAGAACCGATTATGTCTACGTGGAACACGTTTGATTTCACCCTTTTTACCGTTGAAAAGTCGCGCGTTATTTGTATCAGATGACGACGAACATTGATGGAAAAATGACTGTGCCAACGTTACAAAGTTTGGCTTGGGTTCATATTATAAATTCATATTTGAACGAACGTTTCCCCATCGAGCAGAGAACGGTAATAGAGCGTTTAATGCGAAACGACGTAACGAGTCGCGTATGTTTCACATATACGAAACGATTTAGCCAAGTCGTGGCGCGATGGCCTGCGGTTGATTCACCATCCGGGATATTGGCCATTGTCGAAACGGGTGAACGTCGCATCGTTGAATGCGAAGTATAATTACGTTTCTGAGAATTGGATCGTCAAATTGAAGTTAAAAAAAATATATATTTTGTTAGCGTACAACCGACGGTGTCAAACTGATTGTTGAAAAATATGCTAAAGTGTTTGAAAGTGAAATATTATATCAAGCGTGCAAAAATGCAATGCTGTGTAAGTGTTTCAAGATATTGATGTATCGCGAGCGAATGAGACACCGAAAAATTAGCGGTCGTTTCTGGACTACGTTTTTTTTTCAACACCGATTGGCTTTTTTTTTGCTGAGTCTGCTGTTTTGGGAGACTATATATGCACTCCACTAAATTAGTTTTGTTCAGTCACTGATTGTGAGGCAAAAAAATATAACCATGGAAGAAATTCGGAAATTGAACACGATTTGTGGGACCAATCTGATCGCTTAAGATTGCAGGAAGAATACCTTGTCTGGGAGGAAAGATGCAACGAATGCCTCGAGTTGCTTAAAGAACATAATCGAGCAAAACGTCCTCGATTATCGATCGGTATTCAACAATCATTGATCGCCAGTATCGCCGCTCTTGAGAGTTTAAAATATTCTTTACGAAGACGTTTCATACATGAAGGTGCTGGACATACAAGCACAGGACTCATATGGCATGACATAGACTCGGCTTTCAAGGGTCGCATATTAACAGGTGCCGTTATCAATTCCAATTACATTGAACCTCTCAGCTTCCTCCAGGACGCGAGGGAAATTGTGCTTGAAAAAGTACGGAACGCTTTGGGAAAACATAAGTCTTTAAAAGTGAACGCTGTGTTTAATGGTGAATTTGTGATAGGTGATCAACGCTCACGCCAAAGTGTTGGCACAAAGAACTGTGAAATCGTTTACGCAACCGACCTCGAAGAGATGTACGAGCTGTGCATCGTAGGGCCGATCCTAACATCGTTGGAAGAATTTCAGGAACGTGATAGCGGATGGGCATTGTCGCGAATACTCAATCTTACAGTTGGTATCAACAAATTTAACCCGCTGCATGCAGGGTTGTCAGATTAACATACCGAGAGAAATAGCGTTGAAGAAAGCTACAATTAATGTTCACTCCAAAGACAATGCATGCTTTGCATGGTCGGTGATGGCAGCTCTGTATCCAGCGACTGCTCACAGTAACCGTCAAAGTTCGTACCCGGAATACACAAATGTTTTAAACTTTGAAGACATCGAGTTTCCCATGCTGTTGAATCAAATTACCCGGTTCGAAAAGTTGAATGATATTTCGATCAATGTGTATGGTTTTGAAGACATCTTCGAGAAGAAAAAAAGGGTAAAATCATTTTTTCCACTTCGTATCACCAATCAGAAGAGGAATCGACACGTCAACTTGCTGTACATACAAGACCAGACCGATAGTATTGTGGGGCATTATGTGTGGATTAAGAACCTATCACGACTCGTTAGCGCACAGTTGAGCAAAAACGCTCATATGAAATTCATCTGTGATCGGTATGTACACATTTACAAAAGTATCATGGTATATTATAACACATGAAAATAAATTTTTTTTTCTTTTTTTTCAGGTGTTTGCATTACTTTCCTTCCAACGAAAGATTGCGGGCCCATGAACGAGACTGTGCAGAACTGAATCGCTGCGCCATTGTATTACCTACCGAGGACGACAAATGGCTCTCCTTCGGTAACTATATGTGGAAAGAACCGCTTCCATTTGTGGTGTACGCAGACCTAGAATGTACTCTGGAGAAGATGGAAGATTGCGGGGAGGGGAAACTTCAATCACATAAAGTATTTAGCATCGCATATTATGTGCATTGTTCATATGATGCATCTCTATCGGTATATCGATGTCGTCGCGATGAGAAGTGCGTCTCATGGTTCGTTGGAGAATTGGAAAATATAGCATATATTGTTAAATGTGCTTTATCTAATAATGTACCCATGAAGCAGCTAACAAATGAACAATGCGAGGCATTTATCAACGCAGCGCATTGCCACATTTGTGAAAAGCCATTTGAGGGAAACGATATACGGGTGCGCGATCATTGCCATCTAACAGGACGATATAGAGGCCCGGCACATCAAGATTGCAATTTAAATTACAAAAATTCGTTTTGTATTCCAATAATTTTCCATAATTTATCCGGGTACGATTCGCATTTTATTATTGAAGAAATCGCTAATGCATTTGAGGGTAATGTCGACGTATTACCTATCACTAAAGAGAAATATATTTCGTTTACCAAAAATGTTAAAGATCGGGAATCAGATTCGCGTAATTCTATTAAATTAAGATTCATCGATTCGTACAAATTTTTGAATACGAACCGCAGGCCATCGCGCCACGACTTGGCTAAATCGTTTCGTATATGTGAAACATACGCGACTCGTTACGTCGTTTCGCATTAAACGCTCTATTACCGTTCTCTGCTCGATGGGGAAACGATCGTTCAAATATGAATTTATAATATGAACCCAAGCCAAACTTTGTAACGTTGGCACAGTCATTTTTCCATCAATGTTCGTCGTCATCTGATACAAATAACGCGCGACTTTTCAACGGTAAAAAGGGTGAAATCAAACGTGTTCCACGTAGACATAATCGGTTCTTATATAGCCTTCCGAAAACAACAGCTCAGCAAAAAGCCAATCGATGTTGAAAAAAAAAACATAGTCCAGAAACCGCCGCTAATTTTTCAGTGTCTCATTCGCTCGCGATACATCCATATCTCGAAATATTTACACAGCATTTTTTCGCACGCTCGATATAATATTTCGCAGTGACTTCCTGTCGCCACAGTTTGGTGAAATTCCTAAGCAGTATCAAGGTTAACCAAATAGCATCTTAAATGCTGACAGTTTCTTGCATGCGTCGAGATTCTTGTTCGTTCCTAAGGGGTATCATATTTCATAAAAATGGTCGATCAAAGACCAGTCAAATAACGTCATAAACGAAAAAAAATGCTGCAGTTACTGGAAAAAAAAAATGTCAAGGTTGATCAAGTAACACGAATTAGTTATAACACGTTCGACATAATATTTCGCAGTATCTTCCTGTCGCACCAATAGCGTCTTGGACGAAAATATGCTGTCGCTGCAGTATTTACATGCCCAGAGTTATTCTTTGACATATATACCAAATGTTCGCTATGTTTATGAGATCGTCGGTTGGCCAAGCGGCTAATGAGTTAGTCTACCAAGCGGTAGACCGGGGTTCGAATCCTGTTCGAGTAAGACAGTTTTTTTCTTAAAAAAAAAAAATCGCAACCGCTTGTGACGTCGCGGAAGTGGTGGGGGTTCCAGCGAAGGTGGTGGTATGCCTCGCAACAGCTCGTGACGTCACGGTAGTGGAGGGGGGGCGGGGTGGAGGGTTCCAGTGAAGATGGTGGCGGTAGGCTACGAAACGCCATTGTCGGTATGGTCGACAAAGTGTCAACACGTCTCTGGTGACGTCACTTCCCGCGAGCTGATGTCACTTCCTCATTGCCGTGGGGCCATTATCAAATTCCTTCGCAGATATAAAATTGTTTATATTCAATGTAAATAGAAGATTATATTTTTTTTTTCATTAAACAGGTTAAATTGTTTATAATAAATGTTCATAATAAATGTTCATAATATATTGTCTTTATTTATCCATGAATTATTTACATTACTCAATCCTAACCATTTTACATACACCTTATTTCCTTTTCTACGCAACACTTTCTCCACTAGGTGTACACCTGGATTGGCAACGCGATGCAATTCGTGTTCATAGAATCCTCCAGCAACGGGGTTTCCACAGGAATCTTGCAGTAGATAAGTTACCGGATTAGTTGCTTGTACCTTGACTATCTCAAACACCTCAGTGGTCCAATTTGGTGTGTAACCTTTATCGAAAATGGTCTTAAATTTGCTGATGCGTACAGACTGCCCCACGTTGAATTTTGCCGGTGCAGCAATCTTTATGTTATTATACGCTGTGTATAAGAGTCTGTTGGAAATGGTAGGGGTGACATCACACGGTCGCATTCCAATAGTTCTATGCTTTTGTGCATTGTACTTTGCAACTAGATGAGGTAGCACATTGATCCATTTATAGGTTCCATTAAGTGTAAACTCTTTCCACATGCTATTCTTCAATGTGCGATTGAACCGTTCTACGATGGAAGCTTTCATAACCGAATATGTAGAATAATGATTAATGCCATGTTTCGTCAAAAGTTTATGCATCTCACTGTTGTAAAATTCCTTTCCCTGATCGGTTCGTAAATTTTTCGGACATCGATTTCGAAATATCATTCTGAACGCTGCAGCTACCTCGCCCCCACTTTTAGTCTTGAGCGGTACGCCCCATGCATATTTGGATAACACATCGATAACGGTTAATATGTACTTATTACCACCATTTATGCGTGCGTGAGGCTGCATATCTACGAGATCGGCTTGCCATAGATCGTCATACCCATGGACTAAAACTCGACGTCGTGGAAAAATCCGTCTGGCGGGGGCATGCAGTTCCTCCACTAATTGCGTCTTCTCTTTGCTCATGTTCAAGATTTAGGATTAAACAAAAGAAATTTAAAATGCGTAAAAATAATCGCATGATTCGATCCATGAACTTTACATTGACATTGCGATTGGTATCTTGCGAATGCATTCTCGCTGGAAACTGACATCTTTCAAAATATGTAAATATATTTATATCATTCGATGTAGCGTATGAACTTTAACCATCATTTCTTTCAAAGCTTTCAGAAAAAATTGGTCCCTCATTTCTGTTCAATGATGTCATTCTTACGATTGTATCATGCATCATCTCGAGTATGTGTTCACGTAAGAATTTGAGTTTGGTTAGTATTTCTTCCCGCAGCTTGGAACTTTTGGCACCACATGCTTTTAAAATATGTGTCATTTTTTTGTCCATGTATACCTTATTCACAGCATCGGCATCATTCGTCGGGCTTGCTAAACGTCTTATCTTTCGATCTCTCGCGTCGAAAGCATCGCCATCGAGGCAAAGTGCGCTCGATCGCACATAATTCTTGCATGTTACGCCATCTTTATTTGACTCGTTTCGGAGCATAGCACCGAACTTGTTGATAGGCATCATGAAAAGGTACTGATGAACATGATCAGAATGGTCTTCAATTTATAATCAAACCCGCTTCTCGGAGCTCCTCGATTATTGAAACAATTTCATTATCATGTCCGGTATGCCCAGCAGCTCGCGATGACACCAGTAATCTTATTCTATCCACTAATTCATTCGGATCATCCCAATGTACATAATCAATCACATTATCGGTAACCGCCATGTTCTCCGGTAATGTATTCATCAAAAATGACTTGGAGGCAAACCCTCTTCCAGTGCGAGGTCGTATTTCAAGCAGCGGTGCAATTATATTTTTATACTTGTATCCCCTGTTACTCAATAGGGGATTTGCAGCATTATGGTTGCGCCTGTGCGCATTTGTTGTCAACAGAATACTCTTATATTTCTGTTTGTCTGCATCGGTGTATATCGTATCGTCGGGGATTCTCTTGAAAATTAGTTCGAAAAGACCAGGTGTTCCTTTGTATTTTATATTATTGATAATTATATTATCTTCCATGTCTACGTCGAAATTCTTATCCCCAAGCATCATTGCATTTTTATCATAGTACACACCATACACATGGTCAACCTGTTTTTTCTTATCTGTGAAAAAGAAGTTCAAATATTCCTGTGACAGCGGTCCGAGATTCTGAGTCAAATATGTATTGGCTTCTTCATGCTGTTCAGGATTCTCCACAATCTCACGCATTGTCGTTTCGAAAATATTTTGGTCAAGTGGTTCTGTTTCGTCTGTCCATACTTCTTCTGCAGGAGGTTCGGAATCTGGACAAAGTCGTTTCGGTAATCGATGAGGTGTTGGTCTTAAAGGTGTTTCCACACGTACTCTTTTCAATCCGCGATACCGAAGTGTGGCGTTTAGCACAGGCGGCTTCAATCCACAATATTGGGGTGCAGCGTTAGGCATAGGTGATGTTGAAGATGGTTCTCCATGATATCCAGGTGTAGCATTAAAGACAGGTGATTGCTGCTGATACAATGAGGATGTTGGCTCCGAAGATGTCTCTTGAAGAATTGGATTGGGAATCGGTTTTGTGTTTTCAATCAATTCTTTCAGGGGTCTTATCACAGGTTGCAAGCTATGTTCCAACACCGCATCGGTATCCATTTTTCCAGCTTTTATTGCCAAATATCTTTTTCGTATAGCTTCACTCGTATTGGCAATCTCTTTCGTTAACACTTCTTTTTTCCTCTTTTCCTGTTTTTGTTCAGCAGAATTTTGCCCCATGTTCAATTGGAAGCGTTTTCAATGTCGTTCAGCCGTTCAACGTCGAACGTGTACGTTCGACAATCCGTTCAACACCTGTTCGACACCCGTTCAATAGCCGTTTGATGCCGTTCAACCTCGAACGTGTACGTTCGACAACCCGTTCGACACCCGTTTAATACACCGTTCGACACCTGTTCGATACACCGTTCGACAACTGTTCAATGTTCCGTTCACAACGCGGGTTTGTGGCCAAATGATACCATTATACTATGACATAGTCATTAAATCCATGTCGATAACGACCTCTGTGCATAGGACTATCCTTGTCTATAACGACAAATCCATAGTTTTGCTGCCAACATTTTGCACACAGTTCGTTAAATTGTCCAATCGTCATATCGGTATTTACATGATCATTATACATATGGCGCAAATTCATACTATCCTGTTTGAATAGTAGTAGGAGATTGGTATTATCGCGAATCAGGTGCTTTGGAATTCTTGCATATGATTGACAAAGATACAGACTGTCCACTTTTGAATGTCGACCCATGGAAAAGTACTCTCTAATCACATCTTGCTTGTCACATGCTACATCATCAAATATAAATATAGAATTCGGTAGAGCTTCGTTAGGTGGAACGACATCGGTATTGTGTGAAAAAGGAAAGTAGCCAATATTTTCTACGGATGAGAGCAGCTTTTCCAAGTACTGATATTTTGGCTGCTGCAACGACTTTGAATATACGTATACCCCCTCCACCATGGGGGGGAACCACCCTGGTCCAGAACCGGCATTACCTTACTACTGAAGTTGACCTTCACATGTCCTTTACGCGTCCAGCTGTAAAAAAAAATAATACACTACATAATATACCCCTTCAGACCATGCAACTTCTGCATACAAAACTTTTTCGTGCAACGCATACTTTGGAAGTTATTATAGGTGTGCAAGTTGCGTGAACCACCCTGTATACTGATTCTGATGTTTCAACTGTATATTTTATTTCAATTTTTATATTTTAATTTAAGTATATCAATTTTAATGTTTTAAGTGCGTGATATTTTATTCTGAATGTAGTATTTTATTTTGCTTTTAATAATTTAATTTTAATGATTTGTCTATCTGTGGTTGTAAGGAAAAGCGCCGCATGTCACAATTTCAAAAATCTCAGTTTATGCATTAATTGAGCTTTAGAGTATACGATTTACGTATTTACCAGAAAAAAGTATATGTGACATGTGGCGTTCTGCCTGACACAACTACAGATATAATATTATAATATAGTATATAATATATTAAAATATACATTATAACATAGTACATATATTATTATAATAAACTATTTGTTCGTTTACTTTACTATTATCGTAAATTGATTTTTCCCTGCCACTCCCTTTTCGCATAAATAGGTCTCTCTAACAAGCTCAAGAGACATTTGAAAGTCGCCTAAAAGATGCCCGACAGAGTCGTGGAACATGTCTGAATTGGTCTGAATTGGTCTGAATGATGCCTTAGTACGGCTGTGAAATATAAAAAATAAGTCTCTACAATGCCTGAAACACGACGAACAGTCATTCTGAACACCACTTTAAGACAGGCACATTTGTAACAAACGACCTTCCGGAGCCCCTGTAGAGACTTTCCGGACACATTCGCCGACATCTTTCGGACATCTGAATGTCTAGCGGCAGACATCTTTCTGCTATCTTTGAGCTGTATCTGTGCTGGTTGGGAAATATTATTTATAGAATTTATTTTGCATAAAGATCCGTAGTCTGCGTACTTAACACACACATTTTAAATCAGAATAACTTTTTTATGAATGGAGCAAACGACTCCAATTTCTCTGTAAGGCTAGAAGAAATGGTTTAGTAAATGCGATGTCTAAAAAATATGTTGAAAATTGAGTACAAAATATGATGGAAATTGGAATTGCGAAAAAAATAGTGAAAATTGATTTTTACAACTTCTTTAGCTCGGCCAATAACGAAAGTTTAAGAGATGTGTTTGGTAAGCTCGTATTATTATCTCGTTGATTTGAGTTATAAACGATTAAAAGTGGTAAAAAGGCCGCGAATGTCATGGAAAATTGCAATTTTCATTCTACGACTTCGAATAAATCCACGAATAATTTTACAAATAAAACAACTATGCACATGCCTTTTTTTAATCGGAATAACGTGACGAAGCAGCCGCGTCACTTACATGAAAGAAATATGGAGAATAAATAAGGTCTGCAATTCACTTGTTAGTGGTTTCATGCCGATATACCTGGCTGGCCGTCGGCTGTCGGGTTGCCCAGCCGTGTTTATTGCACCACTTGGCCAAGGCTCCCGAGGCCCTCGTCACATCATCGCCCTAGCCAGCAGAGATGGGCAAAAATTGTATTTGAATACAAATTTCGAAGATACTTTAACGAGTAAAACCACTAGACACAGTCCGAATTCTATCGAGTTTAGTCTTTTCTTTGTAACAGACCTACATAACGTAGGCCTGTTACGAACAAACCCCTGTCACACCTCCACCGGTTATACACGACGACGCGAATCTAGTAACGTACCGCCGGCCTCCTGTCAACACAACAACGCCTGTACCGCACACTCCCCGTACATAGACCCGGAGCCCCAACGGAATCCAAAATCAAATTCCCAAAACGTTCAGAAGAAGTCACCATCAAAATACCGCACCGCACCACCATCCCTTACCACCAAACCATCCCTATAAAAGCCGTCGCGAACAGACTAGAATCACCTGAGTCTACCAGTAGCCATCCGGGAATCACCTCGTGCGATATTCCAGTGCTCTGAGTATACTACCTGCAACCGTCGTCCACGTATTCACCGTCGACTCCGAGTCGTTCGCCGTGCGAACCTCCTGGTTATCGGCATCCTGATTCCGCTGGTACAAGCCGTGCTCTACCTCGAAACACCCGGTACGTCACCGGTCTCTTTCGCTAGGCGCGTCGCCTCCGAGAGTCGACGAACAAGAAGTGGTGTGTCACCCCTTCGGCTTCGTCGAAGAAACCCTGTCGTCCTGTCCGTCCGCTGGTGCGAGCCGTGCTCCACCTCGAAGACCCGGTGCGTCACCGGTCACTTTCGCTAGGCGCGTCGCCTCCGAGAGCCGACGAACAAGAAGTGGTGCGTCACCTTTTGACTTCGTCGGAGAACCTCCCGTCCAGTTATCCTGTACTTCCGCTGGTGCGAGCCGTGCTCCACCTCGAAACACCCGGTGCGTCACCGGTCACTTTCGTTAGGCGCGTCGCCTCCGAGAGCCGACGAACAAGAAATGGTGCGTCACCCTTTGGCTTCGTCAGAGACCCACCTGTCCAGTTAGTTATCCTGTCTCTCCGCTGGTGCGAGTTGTGCTCCACCTCGAACATACCCGGTGAGTCACCGGTAAATTCCGTGAGACGCGTCGTCCACGAAATCGGCCGAAGTAGAAGTGGTGCGTCACCCTTCGACGTCGCCTAAGAACCGCCTAGAAAGTCACCCTCGTGAGGCGAGTCACCCTCGAGGCCAGTCGAGCCAGACAAGGTGCGTCACCTTGACCGAACTCCCTGAACGACTGCCCGGAGGTACTTCGATGACCCGTGCGTCACGGACATCGAAGGACCACGACAACCCGGCCTAGGTAGGGAGATCATGACGACAGTCGTGATCTAACTCTACTCCTGTCCATCCTGCCGGCGTCCTACACCGCTTACAGGTTCAGGTAGCACTCTCACGGTCACACATTCTAAACTCACGGGCACCGTAGCATTACCATCGCGCACTGTATCCTGAGCACCGTATCCTGAGGCACCGTATCTTACGCGTCTAAAAGGCAGCGAGCATAATTTATTTGCCCGCAACCGACTCGTCAGTTATTTCACCCGTCCTGATTCCGTTCCTCGCGCCGTTTATTCCTTTCGTCGTTTAGGACCCTGGATCGGCGAGCCGTTCAGCACCAAGGAGCACGGACGCGAGGAAACCGAACGACGACGAAACACACCTGTTACATCTTAATCGGAAGAACCCCACGAACTGGCTCGTGTCACTTTCGTGAGGGCATCACGAAAATAAACAAGTTCAGCATTCACTCCTTAGCGATTTCATGCCGAGCTACCTGGCTGGCCGGGGGATTGCCCGGCCGTGTTTATTGCACCACTTGACCTAGGCGACCGAGGCACCGATGATGGGCAAAAATATTGAATTAGATACTTTTTCCAAGATATCTTCACGAGTAAAAGCAGTAAGCACTGCCCGAATTCTATCAAGTCTACACTTTTCTTAATCTGAAGAACGCCACGAACTGGCTCGTGGCACTTTCGTGAGGGCATCACGGAAAAATAAACAAGTTCAGAATTCACTTGTCAGGGGTTTCATGCCGAGCTACCTGGCTTCACGAGTCGTGAAGATATCTTGGAAAAAGTATCTAATTCAATATTTTTGCCCATCATCGGTGCCTCGGTCGCCTAGGCCGAGTGGTGCAATAAACACGGCCGGGCGATCCCCCGGCCAGCCAGGTAGCTCGGCATGAAACCCCTGACAAGTGAATCCTGAACTTGTTTATTTTTCCGTGATGCCCTCACGAAAGTGCCACGAGCCAGTTCGTGGCGTTCTTCCGAGTAAGAAAAGTCTAAACTCGATAGAATTCGGTCACTGCTTACTGCTTTTTCTCGTGAAGATATCTTGAAAAAAGTATCTAATTGTTACGTCCCGCGTCGGATATGATCCGACGAAACGATGCCCAGGCGGGGCGGGGACGTAACCGGACCAATTTATTTAAGACGATCTTAGATCCACGTGGCGCGTAACGTCCACGTCTGATCAGGGACCCGATACCGGCGTTCGTCGTTGTTGAAAAGGGGCGAAGAGGGAAATGAATGGACGTCGTCCGGCGGGGATGTCGCGACGGAGCGACGAACTGCGCGATGACGGTGACAGCTCCCTGCGATCAGAGTGTCACTATGTGGGCGTGTTGTGTGTGACTCGTCCGAACGCGTGGGTTGTTCGATTCGTGACAGGATTCTCGACCGAAGGGAAATTAGTGTTCTCTCGGTACCGAGCACCCTCTGGGCTCAGACGTACACGATTGATACACCAATTTTAGGGGTTATAGGAACGAATGTGAGGAATGTGAGGAATCGATCGACGGACCGATCGGGATTGAACAACCCGGAGACGCACACGCACACACGCACACGCTCGCGATCACTTTAACCGGTCACTGGGAACGACACTTTAGAAGTGGAAGATATCGAGGAGCAGGATGTTGCTGAATAAAGCTGCGAAGTAATAGGTTTAAACAAACAAAGTATAATGAACCAGAATAGATACAAAGTAATGATTTGCGAGCAGAACTCGTGCAACAAAATAGCGCAGAAATAGCAATTGTAATAAGAATTATAAAGCGAGCGAGCTCGTGTGAACAAAGTAGCGCAGAAATAGCAATTGTGATAAGAATTATAAAGCGAGCGAGCTCGTGTGAACAAAATAGCGCAGAAATAGCAATTGTGATAAGAATTATAAAGCGAGCGAGCTCGTATGAACAAAATAGCACAGAAATAGCAATTGTAATATGAATTATAATGCGAGCAAGCTCGTTCAAACAAAAATAGCGCCAAATTAACAAAAATAGCAATTGCAATACGAATAGTAATGCGAGCAAGCTCGTATAAGCCAAATAACACAAAATTAACAATTGAAATGTGAATAATAAAGCGAGCAAAATCGCATAAACAAGATAGCACGAAAATAGTAATTATAAATTTGAAATGATAATGCGAGTAAGCTCGTACAACAAAATAACGGTGACGGTTTACGAGTAACCTCGTACGACCAATAAACCAGAATAATATCTGTAAATACGTAATAATAATCTACGAGCAGACTCGAATAACAATTTAGAACCAAATGATATATAAAGAAATAGTGTAAATGGTAAGGAGCAATACGACCTGAATATCGTGAACGATCTGAAATAGAGTCCGAAAACGCGAGAAAAGACTGAGTCGAACTGAATTCGATTGAAGACGCGAGAGAACTGAATTAGTAGAATTCCGAAACTGGAAGAGAGCGATTCGCGCGATTTCGTCTTATTTATAATAAGAGCGCGGACCATAGGGATTCGGTGAACCGTGAAGTCCTTTTGTCTAAATCGTACCAGGCACGGACGAATATGTTGTCGTCGATGTATACTTTTCGCAGTTCGAACGAAACGACGGTTTAGATGTACGTACACCTGTACTCGCGGTTGCCATGCTGGCGTCCGCTTGTACCGGTGACTATCGCTTCTTTCCCGATTCCCTATGTTCACTCTCACGGGGATATGTATATATATATAAATACGCGTAAGATATATATATACATATCGCTGTGTACGGATTTAAACGCGATTTCGGTTTGGATTTTACGAAGGAAGTATACGTATACCATATATATATATATGTATGTACAGCGAGAATTTGCTCATACGAACAAAACCGACGCAACACGTCGGTACGACGTTACACCTTACCCCTTGGGGCGCGAACTTTTCCGGCGGCAACGCAATGGAACGCGGATGCTGCTGACGACGTGTTGGATATGGGGGGTGTGGGGTCTGCTGAGGAAACTCCAAATCCAACGTCGGACGACGTCACACCTTCCTCCCCGGGATGGCGACTTTCCGGGGGGGGGCTCTTCGGGCGCGATGCCCTACCAGACGACGAAGTGGCATTAAGGCGCTGGATTGTTAGTTCTCAGCGGGAGCTGATATCGCCGGAGTTCCTCCACATGTGGGCTGCTCCTGAATATGGTTTTGGCCATGATGATGCTGAGCCGCGTCCCGCATTCGTTGCAGTCCAACGGGGGTTGCGTGCGAAACAGAGGCCCTTTGCAGTTCGCACAGGTGTTCCTCATCCACCTGATCCACTGGATGGAGTGGACGTGGAACGCCTCTCCGGTCCCTTGCACGTGCTGGTTGCAACGCTGGCAGATGTCTCGGCCTTTGGTGTCGGAGTAGGCAGTTCCCTGGTAGCACTGGTGCCAGTCAAAGGGAGAGCTGAACCTGGCTGCCTTCTCTCTGGCAGTGGCGCGCGGTTTGGCGAAGAGGCACATGGTGGCTGGGTGACGGATCCTCGTCGTATGTCAGGGTGTCGTCGTGCAGCGCGAGACGACGGCCGATCGGGGGGGGGGGGGATAATACACGGGAAGGTGGGGGGGTTTTTGCCTTCTTCAGTCTGTCGGCGTGAACGATTTTGAAGCCTCTTCTGGTGTTGATCTTGATGTTATTGTTTGGCAGGATTTCGGCGACCTCGTAGGAACCAGTGTATTGCGCATCGAATTTACCTTTCCTTGGTTCGTTCAAGAGGTAAACTTTGTCGCCTACGGCGATTGCTTGCAGACGCACTTGTCTGTCGTAGTACTGCTTGGACCTCTCCTTGGCCGCGACGAGATTTGCTCTTGCTTGGTTCAGGGTTTCCGTAATCTTCCTCTGCAGCCCCTGGTAATAGTCGTCATATGACTCGTTCTCCAGGTGCGGAGCTGCCGAGTCGGAAACCGGGACACGCGCCAGCGATCCAAACACCAGCTCGTGGGGGGTGAATTTTGTACCCTCGTGTACGCTCGTATTGTAGCTGAACATGGCTAAATTGAGCCATGTATTCCAGTTGCCGTGTGTGACGAATTGCTTGAGATACTCCGTCAGGACGTGGTGCGATCTCTCTATCGATCCATTGCTTTGAGGGTGGTACGCAGTCGTTTGGACTCGTGCGATTTTGAATCTTTTGGCTACGGCTTTCATCAGGGAGCTGATGAAATTCCTCCCTTGGTCCGTCAGGATTGCCTTTGGTGCCCCGAATCTGCAGATGAGATGTTCAACGAGGGCGTCGGCGGTTTCGACGGCGCCGATGCCCTTTAGTGGGATCGCCAAGGAGTACTTTGTCAGTAGATCCTGCATCGTGAGGATGTACTGGTGGCCTTCGGGTGTCGGTGAGAGCGGGCCTACAACGTCCAATGACACCTTGTCGAACGCCCTTCCTGGCGTGTCCGTCAGAGTCATCGGAAGACGGGGTTTCACCCTTGTGAGCTTGTGCAGCTGGCAGCTGGGGCAATTGTTGACGAAAGTGGTGACGTCAGCCTTCAGGGTCTGCCAGTAGTACTTCTCTCTGATCCTCTTGTACGTCTTCGTGATTCCTTTGTGGCCGCCGTAGGCGGAGGCGTGATTATCCGTGAGGATATCTTGCCGCCTATCTTCCGCAGGGATTTGTACGTCGTGGGAACATAGAAAAATTCGTAGGGGAACTTGGGAGAAGGTTTCGACGATGGACGCCTGGATATGGTGCCATGGGATGTTGTCGAGGGTGGATCTGGAGAATGAGAATGTGGGGAGTTGTAGCTCGGTGACCACATTGTATAGGGAACGGAGACATTCGTGGACGTCGTCTAGGGTAGCCTCATGGAACGACGTCTGTTTGACCGGCAGCTGGATCAGTTTAAACGATCCGAAGTCGTCTACCTTGGCCCTATGGAGGACGAGTTCAGCGCTGTTCGTCAGCCTCCCTTGTTTAAAAAGGTCAGCTGCTCCTGGGTCCGCCGGTCTGCCGTCCCGCGTTGTGAAGCAGACCAAATTGTCCTTCCGCATGATGAGCCTATCGCGGAGGTGGACGATGATGCGACCATGCGCGGGGGCCTGCGGGCTCTCGGACCCGAAGGTCGCGTCTCCCGGGCTCGAGTCGTCCGTGGGGGCGTCGGCGAGCCGCTGGTCCACGGTGACCGAGGGGGGAAATGACCCCGGGCTGGCGGGACTGTAGGAACTGTGGGGGAGGGATGACGTCATAGGCCTAGAGTCTGATGGTTGGGCGATTGGGGAGGGGGGCTCCGGAAAATATGGAGTCGTGTTGAGAAAGCCGGGAAGGGGGGTATGCGGAGCGGGGGTGGAGGTTGCTACGGGATCGTCTCCCTCTATGATAGTTTCAGGTGTACTATCCTCTGGTGATTCTGACGACGTGTCGTGTAACCACCACTGGGAACGCGGACTTCGAGGGGTCGGTATCGGTCGGCGACTCCTTGTTTGAGGGGGCGTGAAGTATTCGTAGCTCCCTAGCGTGACGTCGAAGGTAGGGTCGTCTGCTGCTCGTGATGCTGGGGAGGGGATTGTTTCTTCCGATGTGTCCTCGTAGATGGGGAGGGCTACCGGGTTGCGGGACAATGCATCCGCGTTTGAATTCGCCCTGCCTGGCTTGTACAAGATTTTGTAATCGAATTCCGCAAGTTTTAGCCTCCATCGGAGCAGACGTGAGGTTGGGTCCTTTACTGAATTCATCCAGACCAGGGGGCGGTGGTCTGTGATTAGTACAAATTGTCGGCCGTAGATGTACGGTCGGAAATACTGGACAGCAAAAACTATGGCCAAACACTCCTTTTCGATCGTGGAGTAATTTAATTCCGCTCCGTGCAGGATTCGCGATGCGTAGGCGACCGGGCGGTCTTTACCTACTTCCCCCTGACTCAGGACTGCTCCGATGGCATGGCCCGAGGCATCGCATGTTACATTGAATGGCTTATCGAAGTCGGGGTATTGGAGGACCGGTTCGCAGCACAAGGCTGAGCGGAGCGCGTCGAATGCTCTTTCCTGGTCCGGTCCCCACGCAAATTTCGTGTCCTTGGTTAGGAGCTTGGTTAAGGGTTTGGAGATCTGCGCGAACTTGTCTATAAATCGTCGGTAGTATCCTGCGAGTCCCAGGAATTCGCGTACATTTTTCGCGGATTTCGGTCGCGGATAGTTTTGGACGGCGCTTATTTTTTTTGGGCAGGGCTTGACTCCTTGCTCGCTAATTTGGTGGCCGAGGTAAGCCACTTCCTTGAAAAGAAAGCCGCACTTTGACGGTTGAAGCTTCAAATTCGCGTTCCTGAGGCGGTTAGCTAATTTATTGAACTTTGCGCGGTGTTCCTCCAGGGTACGGGCGTATATTACAATATCGTCCAAGTAGACGAATAGCTCGTTTCCCTGGATTCCGCTTAGGATGTTGTCCATTAGGCGTTGGAAGGTAGCGGGGGCGTTTTTCAGCCCAAACGGCATACGATTGTACTGGTAATGGCCGAATGGGGTGGAAAACGCGGTTTTCGCAGCGTCCGCTGGGTCCATGGCGATTTGGTGGAAGCCGCTAGCCAAGTCAAATACGCTAAAATATTTAGCGCTACCCAGCTGGTCAAGAATTTCGTTTATGCTGGATAGCGGGTATGCATCGGCTATCGACTTTTCATTCAACGCACGGTAATCTATCACCATACGCCATTTCTTGGTACCGTCGGCGTCCGGTTTCTTGGGCACGATCCACAAGGGGGAGTTGTATGGTGAATTGGACGGAACTACTATGTCATTGGCTAGGAGGTCGCGCATTTGTCTATCAATCTCTTCCTTGTGGATCGGCGGGTAGCGATACTGCTTCGTATGCACAGGGACGTCGTCTGTCGTCGGAATTTTGTGGGTCACGGCGTTAGTTTTGCCTAAACGGCTCCCTTGGAGGTGGAAGAGATCATGGTTTTCGTGTAATAGGGTTTTGACGTGGGACGCCTCGTCCGAGTTGAGGTGGTTCAGTGGGATTGTTTCGCAGAGTTCTTTCATACGCAGAGTGATATCCTGCGGGGAGAAGTGAACTCCTTTTGTTTCTATCTCTGTAATCGGCGCGAAGTGATCATTTTTGATCGACTCGTACGGGCGAGTCGTACGAGGTGTAGCGAGATAGTTTGAAACAGTTCCGGATTTAAGATATGAATTAGGATTAGAATAATCCGAAGCGGATTCGGAGGTTGAATTTAAATTAGAATAAGAATGATCCGAAGCGGATTCGGATTTTGAATTTGACGCGAGGTGATCATTATTGATCGACTCGTACGGTCGAGTCGTACGAGATGCGAAATTAGTAGGACGTTCCGAAACTGACCCGGAATCAGGAATGGGGTTGGGTTTGGGAGGGGAATATAGCGGAGGATCTTCGATTTCTTCTACCTCCAATGTGGGTAGACGGAAGGATGCTGCCTCGGCCGATGTGTTAAAGCACCGTAGGCATGCCCTTCCGTTCGAATTGGTGACGAGACAGTCGCCTAGAAATACGCCCTGTTTAATTTCTATACGGCGGATGTAACCGACGGTCGGTCCGGTTACGTTAACGGCGATGCAGGCGGCGGTACGGGCTTCGATTGCGAACTCGCACGTGTTCGAAAACGGTACGCTGAGGTGATCTTTGGAGATTTCTCTTTTCGTAAAGGAGATCTCTCCATTTTCGTGGAAAAAGGGGGCACCAAGAATGCCGTCGATATTAGAAGGGAGGACATCGGGGAAAACCTGGAAGGAGACAGGGATGGCGTCGTTGAGCTCCGCGTCGATCCGGCCTAAGGTACTGGTGACACCTTCGGTGATACCATGGACTTGGACAACGTCTCCCGAGTCGACCGGGACACCGGGCTTTACGCTAGACGATTTGATGATGTTTAATTCAGATCCCGTGTCGACGAGGAACTCACACGGCGTTGTGAATTGTGGCGCGGTAACGGTCACGCGGGGTATCGGCGAATCAGCCGCGAGAGTTATCGCGGAGACGAGACGGGGGGCATTTCGAGGTGTCCCACCGGTCGTGGGACGTTTCTTGAAGTTGGGGCCTCCCGACCAGACGCTGGTTCGGACGGGAGGCTGGTCCCGTTTCCCTGTCTCAAATTGTTATTATATTCCCGCTTGCGACATTCGTGAATGTCATGGCCCGGGTTTTTGCAATACCTGCAAAATTTCGCCGATTCGGAGGGGAAACGGTCGCGGGTTTCTT